>NC_084617.1:71112992-71370492 GCF_033978795.1 Nerophis ophidion
TTCATCTTAGTATGTTAATAATGACTGAATTAATTAATTACATATTACAAAACGGTTATATTACTCATTCACGGATGTCATTTTACTATTTTACTATAACAAAGGTCAGTAAATGAATGTGTATATTTGGAAACACTGACGTGGGAAAGGTGTAGGAATAAATAAGCTTTGCTTCTTCCTACTCCTTTTCAGACATGATGTAATGTGAAATGATATGAAATTATCTGATTTATTATGTCATAAGTATGTTCATGTTCGAAATAAACTAAGAAAGAAAAAAAAGAAGAAAGAATGTTGTGTTACGGTGCGGATGTTCTACCGAAATGTGTTTGTCATTCTTGTTTGGTGTGGGTTCACAGTGTGGCACATATTTGTAACAGTGTTAAAGTTGTTTATACGGCCACCCTCAGTGTGACCTGTATGGCTGTTGACTAATTATGCCTTGCATTCAGTTAAGTGTGTGTAAAAGCCGCATATGATATGTGACTGGGCCCGCACGCTGTTTGTTTGGAGGAAAAGCGGACGTGACGACAGGTTGGAGAGGACGCCAAAAACAGTGCCCTTAAGGCATGGTCCCAATATTGTTGTCTGGGTGGAAATCGGGAGCACGGTTGCCCTGGGAGATTTTCGGGAGGGGCACTGAAATCCGAGAGTCTCCTGGGAAAATTGGAGGGTTGGCAAGTATGCTAGTACGGCGATACCAAATCAACCATATTCGGTACTATACCGCCTCTGAAAAGTCCAGGTCAGCTGTGTTTCTACTCAGCGAAAAACTTTGTCCATTTGTCGAAGGAGGGACAACGAGAATGCGAGCTCCCTCGGATATGGTAAAAAAAAGTAGCCTGGGCTTTGTATTACCTGGCCGTCTATGAAAACTGGGAAATCTTTTGGACTGGCAAAGCGGACTGTATCAGTTGTTATCCGCCATGTATGTCGCAGACTCGACGTCTAGGTCCAAAGTATATAAAGTCACCAAAAAGGAATGGACAATGAAGGTGATGGCAAAAAGAGTGAGGAGTGTCCTCACCAGATATTTAGAGCCCTAGTTTGATTGATGTAAAATGTTCTTTATCACATTCTTTACCAATCAATCAATGTTTACTTATATAGCCCTAAATCACAAGTGTCTGAAAGGGCTGCACAAGCCACAACGACATCCTCGGTTCAGATCTCACATCAGGGCACGGAAAAACGCAACCCAGTGCGATGACAATGAGAAACCTTGGAGAGGACGGCAGATGTGGGTGACCCCTACCCCTTAGGGCGACCGGTGCGATGGACGTCGAGTGGAGCTAGCACAGGGGTCACCAATGCGGTGCCCGTAAGGACCAGATGAGTCGCCCGCTGGCCTGTTCTAAAAATAGCTCAAATAGCAGCACTTACCAGTGAGCTGCCTATATTTTTTAAATTTTATTTATTTACTAGCAAGCTGGTCTCGCTTTGCCCGACATTTTTAATTCTAAGAGAGACAAAACTCAAACAGAATTGAAAAATCCAAGAAAATATTTTAAAGACTTGGTCTTCACGTGTTTAAATAAATTCATTTATTTTTTTACTTTGCTTCTTACAATATTCAGAAAGACAATTTTAGAGAAAAAATACAACCTTAAAAATGATTTTAGGATTTTTAAACACATATACCTTTTTACCTTATAAAATCCTTCCTCTTCTTTCCTGACAATTTAAATCAATGTTCAAGTAAATTTATTTATTTATTTCAAATAATAATAAATACATTTTAATTTAAGTTTTCATTTTAGCTTCTATTTTTTCAACGAAAAATATTTTTGAAATATTTCTTCAAATTTATTATGATTAAAATAAAAAAAAAATATTCTGGCAAATTTTGAAAATCTTTAGAATCAAATTTAAATCTTATTTCAAAGTCTTTTGAATTCCTTTTAACATTTTTGCTCTGGAAAATCTAGAAGAAATAATGATTTGTTTTTGTTAGAAATATAGCTTGGTCCAATTTGTTATATATTCTAACAAAGTGCAGATTGGATTTGAACCTATTTAAAACATGTCATCAAAATTCTAAAATTAATATTAATCAGGAAAAATGACTAATGATGTTCCATAAATTATTTTTTTTATTTTTTCAAAAATATTCGAATTAGCTAGTTTTTAATTTTAAAGAGTCAAAGTTGAAGATAAACTATGTTTCAAAATTTAATTTTCATTTTTTTTCCTGTTTTCTCCTCTTTTAAAGCGTTCAATTAAGTTTTTTTTTTCATCATTTATTCTCTACAAAAAAAACCTTCTGTAAAAGGAAAAAAAATGTACAACAGAATGACAGACATAAATACCCATTTTATTTATACATATATAGATTTATTTATTAAAGGTAAATAGAGCAAATTGGCTATTTCTGGCAATCTATTTAAGTGTGTATCAAACTGGTAGCCCTTCGCATTAATCAGTACCCAAGAAGTAGCTTTTGTTTTCAAAAAGGTTGGTGACACCTGATCTAGCATAATATTGTGAAAGTCCAGTCCATAGTGGCTCTAACATAATAGTGAGAGTCCAGACCATAATGAGGTGACTATTGTCATGCCTGTTAATCTGGGTTTATGTTTGATCATGTTATGTTTTGTTTTTTGGGCTCTTGTTTCCCGTTTTGCACTTGCTGGTTTTGTGTGTTTCCATAGTTACTCATTAGTCAGGCCCCGGACCTCAGCCTCACACCTGATCGTAACCATCATCACAGTCATTATTTATACCATTCTGTTTCTGTCCTCGTCCTGGGAACTTTGCTGTACTACTTGCTGCTTGCTTGTGTAGTTGTCATCATGTGTTGTATCTTGGGCAATTTAAGCCTGGTGGTGCCCATCCCTCAGTTTTAAGGCCTACTGAAAGCCACTACTACCGACCACGCAGTCTGATAGTTTATATATCAATGATGAAATATTAACATTGCAACACATGCCAATACGGCCTTTTTAGTTTACTAAATTGCAATTTTAAATTTCCCGCGAAGTATCCTGTTGAAAACGTCGCGGAATGATGACGCGTGCTTGTGACGTTATTGGTTGGAGCGAACATTTCAGCCCAGCACCACACACGGCTAAAAGTCGTCTCTTTTCATCGCATAATTACACAGTATTTTGGACAACAATTTGTTCAATCGATAATGGAGACGTCAAAGAAGAATGCTGTTGGTGGAAAGCGGTGGATTGCAGCTTCCTTTAGCAACTGAGCCACAGCCGGTGTTTCTTTGTTTGTTGTGAGGCTTTAACACAGAGCAGTCAAGCGAACATGTTTCTCTACGACAACCGGCAAGTTTTTGGATGGGAAAATTGTGATATTAAGTCGGCTCTTACCGGAGACTTCAGTGGATGATGCAAAATCCTCCTGCAGCTCAAAAAGGCAGCTGTGATCTTGGCTCCTCGGCTTCTCTCAGAGACACTGGCGTTCACCGCAGCCATCCGACTTTCAGGTATAACTTTATAATCCCACTAAAACACTAATAAAACAATAAGCAGATAAGGGATTTTCCAGAATCATCCTAGTAAATGTGTCTAATTACATCTGAAACGCTCCCACTGCCGCCGCCTGGAGCCATCGCCTTTTTTTTTTTTTTTTAAGTGCTTCACTTTAACTTTCCTCATCCACGAATCTTTCATCCTCGCTCAAATTAATGGGGATATCGTTGCTTTCTCGGTCCGAATTGCTCTTGCTGCTGGTGGCCATGATTGTAAACAATGTTCAGATGTGAGCAGAGGTGACTATTGTCATGCCTGTTAATCTTGGTTTATGTTTGATCATGTTATGTTTTGTTTTTGGGGCTCTTGTTTCCCGTTTTGCACTTCCTGGTTTTGTTTGTTTCCATAGTTACTCATTTAGTCACGCCCCTGACCTCAGCCTCACACCTGGGCGTAGTGGGTAGAGCGGCCGTGCCAGAAACCTGAGGGTTGCAGGTTCGCTTCCCACCTATTGACATCCAAATCGCTGCCATTGTGTCCTTGGGCAGGACACTTCACCCTTGTCCCCGGTGCCGCTCACACTGGTGAATGAATGATGAATGAATGATTGGTGGTGGTCGGAGGCGCAAACTGGTAGCCACGCTTCCGTCAGTCTACCCCAGGGCAGCTGTGGCTACAGATGTAGCTTACCACCACCAGGTGTGAATGAATGATGGGTTCCCACTTCTCTGTGAGCGCTTTGGGTATCTAACAATAGAAAAAGCGCGATATAAATCTAATCCATTATTATTATTATTATTATTATTATTATTATAGTAATCATCATCACAGTCATTATTTATACCATTCTGTTTCTGTCCTCGTCCTGGGAACTTTGCTGTACTACTTGCTGCTTGCTTGTGTACTTGCTTTACCTACCGGACTTTGTATCGAACCCTGACGACCACGCACCTGCCTTGCCACGCCACGCTGATTTTTTATTTGACCACGCCACGTAAGATCTTGTTTATATTCATGCCTCCGTGCAAGTTTTTGGTTTGTTTTGTACCATTGATGGTATATTTTGTTTATTTGTATATACTCATGCCATTTTGCTGTTTTGTTTCGAGTTTAGTATAGATTATTATCCGCCACTGAGCGCGCCCTTTAATTATTTTTGTTTTGTATTACAATAAGAAGTTCCTGCAGTCCTGGGTTCAAATCCAGGCTGGGGATCTTTCTGTGTGGAGTTTGCATGTTCTCCCCGTGAATGCGTGGGTTCCCTCCGGGTACTCCGGCTTCCTCCCACCTCCAAAGACATGCACCTGGGGATAGGTTGATGGGCAACACTAAAAATTGGCCCTAGTGTGTGAATGTGAGTGTGAATGTTGTCTGTCTATCTGTGTTGGCCCTGCGATGAGGTGGCGACTTGTCCAGGGTGTACCCCGCCACCCGCCCGATTGTAGCTGAGATAGGCGCCAGCGCCCCCCCGTGACCCCAAAAGGGAATAAGCGGTAGGAAATGGATGGATGGATGGATTATAGTGTGTAGATAAATGAATCATGTACTCACATTCACACCTGGCTCGTTCCAAATATTCTCTGCATCGAAGAAGCAAAACTAATCCAAGTCAAAGTCTTGACAACTATGACGTGTGCATTTTCTGCGGATTTGTACTAGGTTGGTGGCATTATTGTGCGTGGACATGGATAAGGTTAGGTGCGATTTACCCTGGATAACCTTATCCGGCTTACTGTCAACGAGGCCTAAGAAAGCTTGATTAAATAACGCCGCAGTCATAGCCAGTTACAGGCTCCGAATGGACGGACGTTAATCAAATCTTTAGAATGATCAATGGTATCAGATTGCAAAGGAACACAAGACTAATACGTCACTGTCCTGGTGTCTCTGGAGGCATTTAGCAGCCTGCATCGAGGAGAAACAAGACCAGTGTGTATAATATTGAGCCGGTTCTGGAAACCATTAGCTTGACCCTTTTTATAACCCCCATAACTCCCCCCCTCCCTCCTGTCAGCCATTGTCCTCAGCGCCGAGACAATGGAGGAGTAAAGTAGGATGATTTAGAGCGGCGGCAAGTGCAAAGTGAATGAATAGAATAAAGGAGTCACGGGGGGGTAATGAGAGGTGAACAGAAGGAAATGGAGGCGACTGGGAGGGTTTCTTTCAGGGTTGGGGGGCTGCAAGTCCATAGCTGAATGCCATCTTTCAGACCCGGACCTAGTCTGGACAGCAGCGGCAGTAGCAGTAGTTGTCATCATGTGGTGCGTCTTGGGCAATTTAAGCCTGGTGGTGCCCATCCCTCAGTTTAAAGGCCTACTGAAACCCACTACTACCGACCACGCAGTCTGATAGTTTATATATCAATGATGAAATATTAACATTGCAACACATGCCAATACGGCCTTTTTAGTTGACTAAATTGCAATTTTAAATTCCCCGCGAAGTATCCTGTTGAAAACGTCGAGGAATGATGATATTTATGTTGCCGCGTGCTTGTGACGTTATTGGTCAGCCCAGTCGTCTCTTTTCATCGCATAATTACACAGTATTTTGGACATCCGTGTTGCTGAATCTTTTGCAATTTGTTCAATTAATAATGGAGACGTCAAAGAAGAATGCCGTTGGTGGAAAAGCGGTGGATTGCAGCTGCCTTTAGCAACCGAGACACAGTCGGTGTTTCTTTGTTTGTTGAGAAGCTTTAACACAGAGCGGTCAAGCGAACATGTTTCTCTACGTCAACCAGTAAGTTTTTGGATGGGAAAATTGTGATATTAAGTCGGCTCTTACCGGAGACTTCAGTGGATTATGCGACATCCTGCTGCAGCTCAAAAAGGCTTCTCTCAGAGACACCGGCGTTCACCGCAGACATCCGACTTTCAGGTATGACTTTATAATCCCACTAAAACAATATTAAAACAATAAGCAGATAAGAGATTTTCCAGAATTATCCTAGTGAATGTGTCTAATTACACCTGAAACACTCCCACTGCCGCCGCCTGGAGCCGAGCCGTCGCCTTTTTTTTTTTTTTAGTGCTTCACTCTAACTTTCCTCATCCACAAATCTTTCATCCTCGCTCAAATTAATGGGGAAATCGTTGCTTTCTCGGTCCGAATCGCTCTCGCTGCTGGTGGCCATGATTGTAAACAATGTGAGGATGTGAGGAGCTCCACAACCCGTGACGTCACGCGCACATCGTCTGCTACTTCCGGTACAGGCAAGGCTTTTTTATTAGTGACCAAAAGTTGCGAACTTATCGTCGATGTTTTCTACTAAATTCTTTCATCTTAAATATGGCAATATAGCGAAATGATCAAGTATGACACATAGAATGGACCTGCTATTCCCGTTTAAATAAGAAAATCTCATTTCAGTAGGCCTTTAATGTCGTACCCAGGACATAATCGGAGCAATCGTGTCCGATGAAGGATCCAAACGGGAAGACACAAAGACACAAACATCAGTCTGACATCAAAGGTGAGATCACAGCAGAGCTTCAGAAGATAATTTAGAGCATGGAGATGAGGTGCTACGGAAGACTCATGGGTATCTCCTACACCCAACATGTCACAAACAAAGAAGTCCGGCAAAAGATCAGCCAAGCCATGGGCCCACAGGATGACTGTGTAGGGAGATGTGGCCAGCACTGCCTGCAGGAGCAAAGGTCACTGCCTCTGTCCATCGTGATGATTACAGAGCACTATAAGACGGGGGCGTGGCAGTGCTGACGGCGAGACACAGCGGGCAGGTGATTATATTTTACAGGTGGTACATGTTAATCTAATCATCTGTTGTCTTTAACAGTAAGCGGCCGGGAGCAGGAGGGGAGAGAGGACACGGACGTGACTGAAAAGTCACGTTCTGCGGGAGAAAGACTTAGGGAAAAATCTATGCACATTAAAGGCCTACTGAAATGAGATTTGCTTATTTAAACGGGGATAGCAGGTCCATTCTATGTGTCATACTTGATCATTTTGCGATATTGCCATATTTTTGCTGAAATTATTTAGTAGAGAACATCGACGATAAAGTTTGCAACTTTTGGTCGCTAATAAAAAAGCCTTGCCTGTACCGGGAAGTAGCAGACGATGTGCGCGTGACGTCACGGGTTGTGGAGATCCTCACATCTGAACATTGTTTACAATCATGGCCACCAGCAGCGAGAGCGATTCGGACCGAGAAAGCGACAATTTCCCCATTAATTTGAGCGAGGATGAAAGAATCGTGGATGAGGAAATTTAGAGTGAAGGACTAGAAAAAAAAAGACGAGGGGAGTGGGAGCGATTCAGATGTTATTAGACACATTTACTAGGATAATTTTGGAAAATCCCTTATCTGCTTATTGTGTTACTAGGGTTTTAGGGAGATTATATGGCCGTACCTGAAAGTCGGAGGGGTGTGGCCACGGGTGTGGTGGCCGCTAATGTCTCAGAGGGAAGCCACGTTTCTCGACGAGGCGAGGCAGTCGGGCTGAGATTTTTTTTTCCCACTCCTCCACGGTGTAAGCATCCGACTGTCGGGGACGGCCGGTGGGAGGAGGCAAGAGAGTCCGCAGCTGCAGGAAGAACGACGCAAACTCTCCACTCATGTGTACGGTAAGAGCCGACTTATGAACACTATGTTCGCTTGACCGCTCTGTTCCATAGTAAAGCTTCACCGTCCTCTTTGGGGAATGTAAACAAGGAAACACCGGCTGTGTTTGTGTTGCTAAAGGCGGCCGCAATACACTGCTTCCCACCTACATCTTTCTTCTTTGACGTCTCCATTATTAATTGAACAAATTGCAAAAGATTCAGCAACACAAATGTCCAGAATACTGTGTAATTATGCGATTAAAGCAGACGACTTATAGCTGGGATCGGTGCTGGATCAAAATGTCCGCTACAATCTGTGACGTCACGTGCCATCATACGCGTCATCATACCGCAACGTTTTCAACAGGATACTTCGCGCGAAATTTAAAATTGCAATTTAGTAAACTAAAAAGGCTGTATTGGCATGTGTTGTAATGTTAATATTTCATCATTGATATATAAACTATCAGACTGCGTGGTCGGTAGTAGTGGGTTTCAGTAGGCCTTTAGGTTAGGTTAGGCTAGTCCATACTTGCCAACCTTGAGACCTCCGATTTTGGGAGGTGGGGGGTGGGGGGAGGCGAGGGGAGTATAATTCACCAACTCGAGTATTTCATATATATTTCATATATATTTATATACATATAAATATATACATATGTATGAAATACTTGACTTTCAGGGAATTCTAGCTATGTATTTATTTTATTATATATATAAATAAAAGAAATAGTTGAATTTCAGACGGCACCTATTAAATAGACAGTAATACAAACACAATTGTTCTACTAACTGTATTGTGCTTGCTGGTTACTAAAATAAAATCAACAACACTTACCTTTCACTATTTGAGTAACCTTTGTTCTGCCATTTGCGTACTGGCAAGAGTCACTTGCCGTCAGGGGCGCAACACCACGTAAATTGTTGGCCATTTAAAAAGCAAGCCCATAACGCAACAGCCAACATTCACCAGTAGATGGCGACAGACAACATAGTATCACTCTATTACAGACGGCGTCGCCATGGCTTCTGCTTCGTCTCCTTGGGTGTGCAGTTTTTTATTAAAAGGGAACATTATCACCAAACCTATGCAAGCGTCAATATATACCTTGATGTTGCAGAAAAAAAGACCATGTATTTTTTTAACCGATTTCCGAACTCTAAATGGGTGAATTTTGGCGAATTAAACGCCTTTCTGTTTATCGGTCTTTTAGCGATGACGTCAGAACGTGACGTCACCGAGGTAACACAGCCGCCATTTTCATTTTCACATTACAAACACCGGGTCTCAGCTCTGTTATTTTCCGTTTTTTCGACTATTTTTTGGAACCTTGGAGACATCATGCCTTGGAGGGTGTAACAACACTAACAGGGAGGGATTCAAGTTGCACCACTGGCAACAAATCTGCCGCCAGACCCGCATTGAATGTACCAAAGTGTCTTCACATTTGACCGGCGATGCTAAGACAGACATGGCACAGAGATGTATGGATAACCTGCAGATGCATTTTTAACGATTAAGTCAACAAAATCACAAAGGTGAGTTTTGTTGATGTTGTTGACTTATGTGCTAATCAGACATATTTGGTCACGGCATGACTGCCAGCTAATCGATGCTAACATGCTACGCTAATCGATGCTAATATGCTATTTACGCTAGCTGTATGTACATTTGAAACTAGATACCCACATTTAATGCGAAACAAACACTTACCAATCGACGGATTTAAGTTGCTCCAGTGTCACAAGATGCGAAAGTCCTGATCGTTTGGTCCGCACATTTTACCGGCGATGCTAATAAGGCAGCTATGCTATGGGCCACTTCATTAGGTACACCCACGCTATGGCCGAATAGCGTCAATAGCTATTCGCTCAATAACTTCAGTTTCTTCTTCAATTTCGTTTTCGCTATCCTTACTCCGACCATCCATTTCAATACATGCGTAATCTGTTGAATCGCTTAAGCCGCTGAAATCCGAGTCCGAATCCGAGCTAATGTCGCTATATCTTGCTGTGGTAACCGCCATGTTTGTTTGTATTGGCAGCCCTGTGTGACGTCACAGGGAAATGGATAGCGAAAATAAGGCACTTTAAAGCTTTTTTCAGGGATATTCCGGGACCGGTAAAATTTTGAAAAAAACTTTAAAAAATACAACACTGGGAACTGATTTTTATTGTTTTTAATCCTTTTGAAATTGTGATAATGTTCCCCTTTAAAATCCGTAGATGTTGTAACGTGATTGGGCAGCCAAGCTGTTTATATAGTGGGTAAGCGGGCGTGAGAACAGGCTGTCCCCACTCAGGTCCGCATGGAGCTGGAGGGGGCGTGGGCCACCAGCAAAATTTCTTCCGGGAGGTTTTCGGTAGAGGCGCTGAATTTCGGGAATCTCCCGGAAAATCCGGGAGGGTTGGCAAGTACGGGCTAGTCTGAACTCCCGCAGAGTGGCGCTGGATCTGGAGCAGGATCCACAACCCCAGCGCCATGACGGGGAAAAACCATCTCACCGCACATCCGTGACTTGGCCCGAACCTGCAAGACCCAGCTGGAGCCAGCCAGAGGACGTGGCTGCAAAATGGCCTCATTAAGGACAAATGATTAAAGCCTGACTGAAATGTGCTAAATGCCCGTGTCACTGAAGTGGCCTTTAAAGGAATATAAATAAACAAGAGTTATGTTGACAGTTTGGGTGTTCACCCTGGCAGCATAATAAATGACAGGGTAACGATATTAAAAGCAGAGCGTCGTTAGGATGCCGAGCTATAAATCCAGACCCGGGCTTCCAAGGCTTGTCCCTGCACCGAGTAATTAAAGCAGATTTACGAGGCGCATTACATCAGTGCGAGATAGTTCATATATCGGCTTCCTTTATTGGACAGGCTGACAGGCGCCCAAAAAATATTGTTTCGGGTTCCCCAGCCCCTCGCCGCCGAGAAGCCTCTCCTAGCACTCCATCTTTTGTCGTGTCAGTCCTGCGTGGTTGTGATGGATGAAACTTTACGCTCCTCTGGGGCTCCCAAGCCTCCGCCACGCTCGACCAGAGACTTGCAGCAGTAGCAAACAGTTTTATCTTCCACACAGCGACTCCCACAGCCTCTCTAATGTTCTCCTCACCACTGTCCGCACATCGGCAAATATCCCCGTACACGCCGGAAACTAGTCCAAATAACACAATTCGTACACCGCCACGTATTTTTGCTGCTAGCCTTTAAATAGACTCCCTTTTTAGACCAGTTGATCTGCCGTTTCTTTTCTTTTTCTCCTATGTCCCACTCTCCCTTGTGGAGGGGGTCCGGTCCGATCCGGTGGCCATGTACTGCTCGCCTGTGTATCGGCTGGGGACATCTCTGCGCTGCTGATCCGCCTCCGCTTGGGATGGTTTCCTGCTGGCTCCGCTGGGAACGGGACTCTCGCTGCTGTGTTGGATCCGCTTTGGACTGGACTCTCGCGACTGTGTTGGATCCATTGTGGATTGAACTTTCACAGTATCATGTTGGACCCGCTCGACATCCATTGCTTTCCTCCTCTCCAAGGTTCTCATAGTCATCATTGTCACCGACGTCCCACTGGGTGTGAGTTTTCCTTGCCCTTATGTGGGCCTACCGAGGATGTCGTAGTGGTTTGTGCAGCCCTTTGAGACACTAGTGATTTAGGGCTATATAAGTAAACATTGATTGATTGATTGATTGATTGAATTCTCACCGGTGAAACAGACAGGGAGCAAGAACTCGTGTGCAAACTCCAAGAACAAAAAGAAGACGGTGCAGAAAAGGAAAAATTATGTTTTGCCCGCAAAAACACCCAGAAGCTGTTTGGAGATTTTGCTACTTTTAAAACAATTCTTGATTTGGTGAGAAAAAAAAAATCTTTGTAAGCCTAAGGGGGAGGAGGAGACTGAAGCCAAAGGAGGAAAAAAAACCCAAAGCCATAGCAACCATAAGCATGTGTGTAAGAGGGAAGAATCAAAGAACATAAATGACATTTAAACATACACTCTATGGCAGGGGTCACCAGGTCGCCCGTAAGGACCAGATGAGTCGCCCGCTGGCCTGTTCTAAAAATAGCTCAAATAGCAGCACTTACCAGTGAGCTGCCTCTATTTTTTTAATTTTTTATTTATTTGCTAGCAAGCTGGTGTCGCTTTGCTCGACATTTTTAATTCTAAGAGGGACAAAACTCAAATAGAATCCAAGAAAATATTTTAAAGACTTGGTCTTTGCTTGTTTAAATAAATTCAGTTACTTTTTTTACTTTGCTTCTTATAACTTTTAGAAAGACAATTTTAGAGAAAAAAAATACAACCTTAAAAATTATTTTAGGATTTTTAAACACATATACCTTTTTACCTTTTAAATTCCTTCGTCTTCTTTCCTGACAATTTAAATCAATGTTCAAGTATTTTTTTTATTATTGTAAAGAATAATAAATATTTTTTAATATAATTCTTCAATTTTTCTTCTGTTTTTTCAAAGAAGAATATTTGTGAAATATTTCTTCAAACTTATTATGATTAAAATTCCAAAAAAATATCCTGGCAAATTTAGAAAATCTGTAAAATGAAATTCAAATCTTATTTCAAAGTCTTTTAAATTTCTTTTAAAAATTTTGTTCTGGAAAATCTAGAAGAAATAATGATTTGTCTTTGTTAGAAATGGTCCAATTTGTTATATATTCCAACAAAGTGCAGATTGGATTTTAACATGTCATCAAAATTCTAAAATTAAGCTTAATCAGGAAAAATTGCTAATGATGTTCCATAAATTATTTTTTTATTTTTTTCAAAAAGATTCGAATCAGCTAGTTTTTCTCTTCATTTTTTTCGGTTGAATTTTGACTTTTATTATTAGGTATTAGGGTTGAAGTTGCTTGGAGGTGGTCTTTTAATGCGGTTTTGAAGGAGGATAGAGATGCACTTTCTTTATATCTGTTGGAAGTGCATTCCATAATTGATGTGGCATAGAAGGAGAATGAGTTAAGACCTTTGTTAGATCGGAATCTGGGTTTAACTTGGTTTGTGGAGCTCCACCTGGTGTTGTATAGTTTGACATGTACTTCGGTTTCAGGAAGGTGTAGCGGATTTTATAGACCAGGCTCAGTGCAAGTTGTTTTACTCTATCCTCCACCCTGAGCCAGCCCACTTTGGAGAAGTGAGTAGGAGTGAGGTGTGATCTGGGGTGGAGGTCTAGAAGTAACCTGACTAGCTTGTTCTGGGATGTTTGGAGTCTAGATTTGAGGGTTTCGTTTTTGCGTTCAATCAATCAATCAATCAATGTTTACTTATATAGCCCTAAATCACTAGTGTCTCAAAGGGCTGCACAAACCACTACGACATCCTCGGTAGGCCCACATAAGGGAAAGGAAAACTCACACCCAGTGGGACGTCGGTGACAATGATGACTATGAGAACCTTGGAGAGGAGGAAAGCAATGGATGTCAAGCGGGTCTAACATGATACTGTGTAAGTTCAATCCATAATGGATCCAACACAGTCGCGAGAGTCCAGTCCAAAGCGGATCCAACACAGCAGCGAGAGTCCCGTTCACAGCGGAGCCAGCAGGAAACCATCCCAAGCGGAGGCAGATCAGCAGCACAGAGATGTCCCCAGCCGATACACAGGCAAGCAGTACATGGCCACCGGATCGGACCGGACCCCCTCCACAAGGGAGAGTGTGACATAGGAGAAAAAGAAAAGAAACGGCAGATCAACTGGTCTAAAAAGGGAGTCTATTTAAAGGCTAGAGTATACAAATGAGTTTTAAGGTGAGACTTAAATGCTTCTACTGAGGTAGCATCTCGAACTGTTACCGGGAGGGCAGTCCAGAGTACCGGAGCCCGAAAAGAAAACGCTCTATAGCCCGCAGACTTTTTTGGGGCTTTGGGAATCACTAATAAGCCGGAGTCTTTTGAACGCAGATTTCTTGCCGGGACATATGGTACAATACAATCGGCAAGATAGGATGGAGCTAGACCGTGTAGTATTTTATACGTAAGTAGTAAAACCTTAAAGTCACATCTTAAGTGCACAGGAAGCCAGTGCAGGTGAGCCAGTACAGGCGTAATGTGATCAAACTTTCTTGTTCTTGTCAAAAGTCTAGCAGCCGCATTTTGTACCAACTGTAATCTTTTAATGCTAGACATGGGGAGACCCGAAAATAATACGTTACAGTAATCGAGACGAGACGTAACAAACGCATGGATAATGATCTCAGCGTCTTTAGTGGACAGAATGGAGCGAATTTTAGCGATATTACGGAGATGAAAGAAGGCCGTTTTAGTAACGCTTTTAATGTGTGACTCAAAGGAGAGAGTTGGGTCGAAGATAATACCCAGATTTTTTACAGAGTCACCTTGTTTTATTATTTGGTTGTCAAATGTTAAAGTTGTATTATTAAATAGAGGTCGGTGTCTAACAGGACCGATAATCAGCATTTCCGTTTTTTTGGCGTTGAGTTGCAAAAAGTTAGCGGACATCCATTGTTTAATTTCATTAAGACACGCCTCCAGCTGACTACAATCCGGCGTGTTGGTCAGCTTTAGGGGCATGTAGAGTTGGGTGTCATACAATACTGGTGCCAAAAAAAAAAAGGAGGCAACAACCAAACCAAAAGGGTTAAATCCAAAGCTTTAAAGATTCAAATACCTGGCAGTACACAAAGCAGGAACACAAAACATGTACAGACAGAACACAAAAGACAGCTGGGGAAGGTACAAAGAAAAAGCTAATTGGGTGACAGGAAGGGAAGACAAAGGAGACCTAGGGCAGATTTTGTGACTTTATATGTATACAAAGAAAACTCACACAAACACAACTCACTTTGGACTCAGAACAAAGACAAAAGAACCCACAACCTGACATTATGTAAGACAAAAGTCTATAAATCTGAAAGAGAAAAAATGAGTGGTGTTTTGTGTGATAGAAGATTAAGATATATAGTCAATATATTGAGACTGTTTCAGTGATTATGATTAATGCATAGTTCAATAAACGCCCTTGTTATCCCCACACGAACCTTGAGTTCCCACACAGGGAACACACCCTGAGAGCCAGACAACTTAATTGGTTTGTCTGCATGTAACTTTAATAGCGCCTGTAATTAGATTTGCCTATTATAAAGACCGAGTCATAAATCATACAAGTTCCATACTCAGTACATTTCCCGTCTTTACAGAATCCGATTCTCCGGCTGCAAGGTCGAGTAGAAGACATATGCAGCGAACATGTCGGGTTTTGACCCTCAGATAGGTTGGCGACTTGTCCAGGGTGTAAACCGCCTTCCGCCCGAGTGTAGCTATAACCTAAAATACAGGTGTACCCCAACTTACCAGCACAATGCGTTCCACGACTAAGTCCGGAACTCGTATCTCAAGTTTGATACACACTTAAATAAATTGCCAGAAATAGCCAATTTGCTCAATTTACCTCTAGTTAAGTAAAGTGAATTATATTTAAATAGCGCTTTTTCTCTAATGACTCAAAGCGCTTTACATAGTGAAACCCAATATCTGATTTTTACATTTAAACCAGTGTGGGTGGCACTGGGAGCAGGTGGGTAAAGTGTCTTGCCCAAGGACACAATGGCAGTGACTAGGATGGCGGAAGCGGGGATCGAACCTAGAACCCTCAAGTTGCTGGCACGCCTGCTCTACCAACCGAGCTATACCGCCCCAATAAATAATAAATAAATCTATATACATAAAAAAATGGGTATTTCTGTCTGTCATTCCGTAGTACATTTTTTTTCCTTTTACGGAAGGTTTTTTGTAGAGAATAAATGATGAAAAAAAACCCCTTAATTGAACGGTTTAAAAGAGGAGAAAACACGAAAAAAATGAAAATTAAATTTTGAAACATAGTTTATTTTCAATTTCGACTCTTTAAAATTCAAAATTCGACCGAAAAAAATGAAGACAAAAACTAGCTAATTCGAATCTTTTTGAAAAAATAAAAAAAAATAATTTATGGATCATTAGTAATTTTTCCTGATTAAGATTAATTTTAGAATTTTGATGACATGTTTTAAATAGGTTAAAATCCAATCTGCACTTTGTTAGAATATATAACAAATTGGACCAAGCTATATTTCTAACAAAGACAAATCGTTATTTGTTCTAGATTTTCCTGAACAAAAATTTTAAAAGAAATGCAAAAGACTTTGAAATAAGATTTAAATTTGATTCTACAGATTTTTTAGATTTGCCAGAATAATTTTTTTCAAATTTAATCATAATAAGTTTGAAGAAATATTCCACATTTATTCTTCGTCAAAACAACAGAAGCTAAAATCAAGAATTAAATCAAAATGTATTTATTGTTCTTTACAATAAAAAAAAAACAACAACTTGTACATTGATTTAAATTGTCAGGAAAGAAGAGGAAGGAATTCAAAAGGTAAAAAGGTATATGTGTTTAAAAATCCTAAAATCCTATTTAAGGTTGTATTTTTTCTGTAAAATTGTCTTTCTGAAAGTTATAAGAAGCAAAGTAAAAACATTAATGAATTTATTTAAACAAGTGAAGACCAAGTCTTGAAACTATTTTCTTGGATTTTCAAATTCTATTTGAGTTTTGTCTCTCTTAGAATTAAAAATGTCGAGCAAAGCGAGACCAGCTTGCTAGTAAATAAATACATTTTAAAAAATTGAGGCAGTTCACTGGTAAGTGCTGCTATTTGAGCTATTTTTAGAACAGGCCATCGGGCGACTCATCTGGTCCTTACGGGCGACCTGCTTTAAGGTAACTTGCTGTTTCTACGGACGCAGACTGTTGATTCTTGTCTCTTTTTCTCATTTGACCTTTCTTGTTTGTTACTCATTCCTTGTTTTTCTTCCCAAGATCTTGATGTAGACTATGTGAGGCGACGCTTTCCACATAAGTCACACACACTCTTGGATGTATGATCTTTGGAGTTATGACCATTCTTAAGGCTGCAAAAAACACAACTTCTCAAGTTGTACAAACGTCAATCTTTCTTCAATGTTTACTCCATAATCTTGTTACATTTGAGCAGAGTATGACCTCCTTATTTTTTCTTTCACTAGGTGAAAGTGTTAGGGCTAAAATTAACATTTTGTCGAAACGAGGATGGTTCTTGTCCTGTTGACTTTGATTTGTCTTGGTCAGTTGGCTTCATCTGTGACGGTCTCAAGCCGTCGTCTTGCGGGTTCCCAGGACCACCAAGGAAGGACATGACTTTGAGCAGTTTGACTTTGTTTATTTTTCACTACACACCTCAGTCCAGGTCGCTTTCCAGCTCCTCTTTTCCGCTCGCTCGTCGTCTGTCTTCGGCTCTCCTCCTCTCTCGCTCTGCGTCAGCTGGACTCCTGGTTCTTCCTGTCTCTTCGCCTCTCCCCCCTTTTAACCAGTGCGAGAGGATTGCATGATTATCCCCAGGTGCGTGATCTACGCACCTGACCTGAATTGAGGCTTCGCCCCCGGTGCGCCCCACCTCGCCGTCGCCGCCTCCTCGCTGCCATCTTGGCCCGGGATCCATCGTGCCCTGCCTGTCTGTAGGACCATTGGCTCCGCCTCTCCACAGCGACGTACTGGGGTTGCATGCAATTTAAGAGTAAGCATTGAGAAATATGACAAACTATCTGAAGGGGCGGTTTGTCGTAGTGGGTAGAGCGGCCGTGCCGGAAACATGAGGGTTGCAGGTTCTCTCCCCGTCTCTTGAAGTCCAAATCGCTGGCGTTGTGTCCTTGGGCAGGACACTTCACCCTTGCCTGCCGCTCACACTAGTGAATGAAGGATTAATGAACGATAGGTGGTGGTCGGAGGAGCCGTAGTTCAATATATATAGGGCAGCTGTGGCTACAAATGTAGCTTACCTGTTATGGTTCACAAGGGAGATGACGGCAGACTGACACTAGAGGATAGTAATGTCCAAAAATGTATTATAAATATAGTTGTGATAGATTCTTGCTGTCGTCGTGCGGGTTCCATGGACCACTCAGGAAGGACATTGCTTTGAGCAGGTTTGACTCTTGTTTATTCTTTCAATAACACAAGCTTGTCTGCGGTCGGGTCGCTTTTCAGCTCCTTCTCTCCTGCTCGCTCCTCGCTCGCTTTCAGCCAGCCGCGTCGTCGCTGTCTTCGGCTTACTTTCTGTCGCTCTCGGTCTTCAGGTACTGCTGCGGGTTCTCCTACTCCTTCTGCCTCGATCTCTCCTCCTTCTCCGCTTTTATACAGTGTGAGGAGATAAGTCAATTGTGTGCTGGTGCGCGATCCACGCACCTGAATTAAATTGCGGTGGCTCTGCTCAGCCGCATTCTCCGCATCCTTGCCGCCATCTTGGGCAGGGCTCCAGCGTGCCCTGCCCCACCGTCGGCCCATCGGCTCCGCCTCTCCACAATAGTAAACATATATACATATATATATATAATAATAATAATTGACAATACTAATCAACTATAGAATGGTGTGTGACAAAATCCAAGAGTGTATGTGTGTGACTATGTGTGCAGATTAGCTGTTGAATGAGGAGCGAAGGAACGAGGCAGTCAAAGGGCATGCAGGGGATCCGGGGCGAGAGAGAGGCGTCAGAGTCGTGGGACGAGCGAGGAGTCAAGGAACGAGGGAGGCAGTCGAAATTCAGGGCAACGGAAGGAAAACAGGTACACTATGAAAAACTAAGTTCCCGCGCCGATCTTTGGGTCCGCTCGTCCCTTTATTCAGCTCGCCCTCATTAGTCACAGGTGTGCAGATTGACTGATCGTCTGCAGGCTTGAAGTTGCGTGGGAAGACACGCAGAGAGAGCGGGAGAGGGGTCAGAGACGAGAAGCTTACTGTACGCAGGGCTACGTTCCGACGAGGAGAAGTCAGCGGCGAGGCTCTTTAAACTCAGGTGTGTTGATTGCAGATTGCCTACGGCAAAGGCGGGGGTAGATAATTATACATCTTTGTACATATACAGTATATTGACTGTTGCAAATGGCCCTTTGTGGGTAATCCTAAATGCAATGTGGGCCCTGAATGAAAACAGGATTTGACGCTCACGAGACGGGGCACTCGTAAGCCGAGGTGCCACCGTACTTCAGGAAGGAAAACAGGTACACTATGAAAAACTAAGTTCCCGCGCCGATCCTTGGGTCCGCTCGTCCCTTTATTCAGCTCGCCCTCATTAGTCACAGGTGTGCAGATTGACTGATCGTCTGCAGGCTTGAAATTGCGTGGGAAGACACGCAGAGAGAGCGGGAGCGGGGTCAGAGACGAAAAGTTTACTGTACGCAGGGGTACGTTCCGACGAGGAGAAGTCAGCGGCGAGGCTCTTTATACTGTCGCTTCTCGTTCAATCCCCACCTAGTACCAACCTCGTCACGTCCGTTGTGTCCTGAGCAAGACACTTCATCCTTGCTCCTGATGGGTGCTGCTTAGCGCCTTGCATGGCAGCTCCCTCCATCAGTGTGTGAATGTGTGTGTGAATGGGTAAATGTGGATGTAGTGTCAAAGCGCTTTGAGTACCTTGAAAGGTAGAAAAGCGCTATACAAATCAACCCATTTATCATTTATCATTTAACCAGGTGTGTTGATTGCAGATTGCCTCCGGCGAACGCATCTTTGTACATATACAGTATATTGACTGTTGCAAATGGCCCTTTGTGGGTAATCCTAACTGCAATGTGGGCCCTGAATGAAAACAGGATTTGACGCTCACTCGTAAGCCGAGGTGCCGCCGTACTTCACTAACCAAAACCCAATCAAATGTGCTCATGTCAACACTTTTGTGTACACGCTCTCACCAGCTGTGTGTGCCCTTTACTCCTCAGTACCACCCTCTGTGCACGCCACCGCTGCCACAAACTAGTCTTGTTAGCTCCTCACAACAAACATCATCCCTGCACCCCTTAATTAACTGATTTGACATGGCTGTAGTGGTGAAAACTGTGTGTGTGTGTACGTGCGTACATGTGTGTGTGTGTGTGTGTGTGTGTATGAGAGTGCATGTGGGTGTTGGCATCTTTGTCCTTCGGAATCGGTGCAGGCCAAGGTAGTATTTTTAAAAACAGTTCATTACTGTCATCCATTTTAATAACATTCATTAATCAAAGAGTGCAGAAATCGTGCAGGCGCGGGCGTGCTTATTTGGCGACCTATCAGTCCGTTGGGAAAGAAAAAAAAAGAAAAGAGAACTGAGCAAATACTATGAACATTTATGTGCTAGTACTGGCTTATTAACTCCAGTTCAGCGAGCCGACAGTTGGAAGTACGCAGGGCATCGCTCAAAAGAACACAGTGTAGAATCGGAGCAGAGCAAAAACAGTGTCAATAATTATTGTTCTCTACCACTTAGACTAATAATAAAATAAATGTTACTGGAACCGGAAAAGGAAGCCGCATGGTGGACGAGTGGTTAGCATGTTGGCCTTCCAGATTGAGGGTTAGAATCCAAGTTTGGGCGTCTTGGTGTGGAGTTTTGTTAGCTTAAAGGCCTACTGAAATGAGATTTTCTTATTTAAAAGGGGATAGCAGGTCCATTCTATGTGTCATACTTGATCATTTCGCCATATTTTTGCTGAAAGGATTTAGTAGAGAACATCGACGATAAAGTTCGCAACTTTTGGTCGCTAAAAAAAAAGCCTTGCCTGTACCAGAAGTAGCAGACGATGTGCGCGTGACGTCACGGGTTGTGGAGCTCCTCACATCCTCACATTGTTTACAATCATGGCCACCAGCAGCTAGAGGGATTCGGACTGAGAGAGCGACATTTTTCCCATTAATTTAAGCGAAGATGAAAGATTCGTGGATGAGGAAAGTGAGAGTGAAGGACTAGAAAAAAAAAATTAAGATGTTATTAGACACATTTACTAGGATAATTCTGGAAAATCCCTTATGTGCTTATTAGGGGCGGCATGGCGTAGTAGGTAGAGCGGCCGTGCCAGAAACCTGAGGGTTACAGGTTCGCTTCCCACCTAATAACATCCAAATTGCTGCCGTTGTGTCCTTGGGCGGGACACTTCACCCTTGCCCCCGGTGCCGCTCACCCTGGTGAATAAAATGAGATTTTCTTATTTAAACGGGGATAGCAGGTCCATTCTATGTGTCATACTTGATCATTTCGCCATATTTTTGCTGAAAGGATTTAGTAGAGAACATCGGCGATTAAGTTTGCAACTTTTGGTCGCTAATAAACAAGCCTTGCCTGTACCGGAAGTAGCAGACGATGTGCGCGTGATGTCACGGGTTGTGGAGCTCCTCACAACTAAAGATTGTTTACAATCATGGCCACCAGCAGCTAGAGAGATTCGGACAGAGAGAACGACAATTTTCCCATTAATTTAAGCGAGGATGAAAGATTCGTGGATGAGGAAAGTGAGAGTGAAGGTCTAGAAAAAAAAAATTCAGATGTTATTAGACACATTTACTAGGATAATTCTGGAAAATCCCTTATGTGCTTATTAAGGGCGGCATGGCGTAGTGGGTAGAGCGGCCGTGCCAGAAACCTGAGGGTTGCAGGTTCGCTTCCCACCTAATAACATCGCATAGCAGGTCCATTCTATCCGTCATACTTGATCATTTCGCCATATTTTTGCTGAAAGGATTTAGTAGAGAACATCGACGATAAAGTTCGCAACTTTTGGTCGCTAATAAACAAGCCTTGCTTGTACCGGAAGTAGCAGACGATGTGCGCGTGACGTCACGGGTTGTGGAGCTCCTCACACCTAAACATTGTTTACAATCATGGGCACCAGCAGCTAAAGAGATTCGGACTGAGAGAGCCACATTTTTCCCATTAATTTAAGCGAGGATGAAAGATTTGTGGATGAGGAAAGTGAGAGTGAAGGACTAGAAAAAAAAAATTCAGATGATAACAATATTATGTTACTAGGATAATTCTGAAAAATCCCTTGTGCGCTTATTAGGGGCGGCATGGCGTAGTAGGTAGAGCGGCCGTGCCAGAAACCTGAGGGTTGCAGGTTCGCTTCCCACCTAATAACATCCAAATTGCTGCCGTTGTGTCCTTGGGCAGGACACTTCACCCTTGCCCCCGGTGCCGCTCACCCTGGTGAATGAAATTAGATTTTCTTATTTAAACGGGGATAGCAGGTCCATTCTATGTGTCATACTTGATCATTTCGCCATATTTTTGCTGAAAGGATTTAGTAGAGAACATCGACGATAAAATTTGCAACTTTTGGTCGCTAAAAAAAAGCCTTGCCTGTACCGGAAGTAGCAGACGATGTGCGCGTGACGTCACGGGTTGTGGAGCTCCTCACAACTAAAGATTGTTGACAATCATGGCCACCAGCAGCTAGAGAGATTCGGACTGAGAGAGCGACATTTTTCCCATTAATTTAAGCGAAGATGAAAGATTCGTGGATGAGGAAAGTGAGAGTGAAGGACTAGAAGAAAAAATTCAGATGTTATTAGACACATTTACTAGGATAATTCTGGAAAATCCCTTATGTGCTTATTAGGGGCGGCATGGCGTAGTGGGTAGACCTGAGGGTTGCAGGTTCGCTTCCCACCTATTGACATCCAAATCGCTGCCGTTGTATCCTTGGGCAGGACACTTCACCCTTGCCCCCGGTGCCGCTCACACTGGTGAATGAATGATGAATGAATGATTGGTGGTGGTCGGAGGGGACGTAGGCGCAAACTGGCAGCCAGGCTTCCGTCAGTCTACCCCAGGCTAGCTGTGGCTACATATGTAGCTTACCACCACCAGGTGTGAATGAATGATGGGTTCCCACTTCTCTGTGAGCGCTTTGAGTATCTAACAATAGAAAAGCGCGATATAAATCGAATCCATTATTATTATTATTGTGTTACTAGTGTTTTAGTGAGATTATATGGTCGTACCTGTACAACCTGAAGGTCGGAAGGGTGTGGCCACGGGTTTGGTGACCGCCAGTGTCTCCGAGGGAAGCCACGTTTCTCGACGAGGCGAAGGCAGCCGATGCTTCCTCCACGTTGGAAGGGGCGGCTGGTTAGCTGAGGCAAGAGAGTCCGCAGCCGCCTCTATGACAGGTGCAGGAGGAACGACGCAAGCTCTCCGCTCATGTGTAGGGTAAGAGCCGACTTATTACCACCATTTTCTCACCGAAACCTGCCGGTTCACATGTGGTAGGGAACCTTGTTCGCTTGACCGCTCTGTTCCATAGTAAAGCTTCACCGTCATTTTTCGGGAATGTAAACAAGGAAACACCGCCTACATCTTTCTTCTTTGATGTCTCCATTATTCATTGAACAAATTGCAAAAAATTCAGCAACACAGATGTCCATAATACTGTGGGATTATGCGATGAAAAGAGACGACTCATAGCTGTGAACGGTGCTGGACCAAAATGTCCTCTACAATGCGTGACGTCACCATACCGTGACGTTTTAGCATGATACTTCCGCGCGAAATTTAAAATTGCAATCTAGTAAACTAAAAAGGCCGTATTGGCATGTGTTGCAATGTTAATATTTCATCATTGATATATAAACTATCAGACTGCGTGGTCGGTAGTAGTGGGTTTCAGTAGGACTTTAACTAAAGCTTCTAAACTCTCCATATACACTCAACAAAAATGTCCTCTATTTTTTCATGTGTTGAGCTCAAAGATCTACAACTATGTACACAAAATACCTTTTCCTCTCAAATATTGTTCACACATATGTCTAAATCTGTGTTAGTGAGCATTTCTTCTTTGCCAAGATAGTCCATCCCACTTTACAGGTGTGGCATATGGATTGGACTTTCACAATATTATGTTAGACCCACTGCCTCCGGTCCTCTCCAAGGTTTCTCATAGTCATTCACATTGACATCCGGTTGGGTTGTGAGTTTTTCCTTGCCCTGATGTGGAATCTGAACCGAGGATGTTGTTGTGGCTTGTGCAGCCCTTTGAGACATTTGTGATTTTGGGCTGTATAAATAAACATTGATTGATTGATTTATTAGAAAATAGACCGACTATTGGAAGCCGGAGAGAAAAAATAGCACAAAAGATGACGTTTTATTTGTCTTTAATTCTCAGTTTCATTTAGAAAAAAAAGTCTGTGGGCTATAGAGCGTTTTCTATTCGAGGTTTCTCATTGTCATCCGGTTGGGTTGTGAGTTTTTCCTTGCCCTGATGTGGGATCTGAGCCGAGGATGTCGTTGTGGCTTGTGCAGCCCTTTGAGACACTTTCGGAAGACTCTCGCTTCCAGGTTCACAACAATGTTTATTTTTCAATAAATCATCTTTGTAATGCTTTTTAGAAATTGTCTTTAGTGTCTGTCAATCTCGCTCTCGCTCTCTCTTGTGCTCCAACTCCCACTCTCCTCTCCTCCCCGGCTGCTGCCTTTTAACAGAGCGACAGGTGATTAGAAAAGCAGGCCCAGGTGGGCCATTGACGCACCTGTCGCTGATCTCGACGTCGGTCCTGGCACACCTCGCATCGCTGCAGGTCCGCAGGCCACGCCTCCCTCCACAGGGCTATGTAAATATACCTTGATTGATACTTTGATTGAATTTCAACCAATGTTTTCTTGTGTTACACACAACAAGATCCAATCAGATACTACAAAAGTAAAGTATAATGAGTGGTACTAAAACAGGGTGTGGAGAGGCGGAGCCAATGGTCCGACAGAGCGGCAGGGCACGCTGGAGCCCGGCCCAAGATGGCGGAGAGGAGGCGGACAAGATCAGGTACGTGGGTCGCGCACCTGGGCACAATAATTTCTCCTCTCAGTGTATAAAAGGGGAGAAGGAGGAGAGATCAGGGCAGAAGGAGTCGGAGAGCCTGCAGCAGTGGATGAGGAGGGAAAGCGAGAAAGAGAAAGACGCAGACGACGACGAGGGCGGCTGAAGAGCGAGACGGAAAATACTTCTCTATTTGAAAAAATAAACGAGAGTCAAACCTGCTAAAGCAATGTCCTTCCTTGGTGGTCCATGGAACCCGCACGACAGTGAGGTACTGTCACACAGGGTAATACCCAGAACTTTTTTGCGTAAGTAGACTCCCTTCTTCAGAGAAGTGTTTGCTAGTTTCAACTAGCAAAGAATAAATATACAATCTAATGCTCTCTCTAAGTCCACCTTCTCTCCTCCTCCCTTCAACTCCCACAAGGGGAGGGTTGTTCACTTCATTGATTGCGTAATTCATCAAGTGCTTTCCCGCCACAGTCATTATGCACACTAACGCAATCATCCAACCCACGCCCTCCAATCATTTATTGTCATTTTGCAGCCTCAATTAATCCATGCCTACATTTCTCACTAAAGTCTGCAGCCCGATGCTGTAATCCTAATACAATATATATGTTCATACCAGCCCATAAACTATTTGCGTTGCTATTTTTGTTGTTTTCCTTCACTCCTTTTTATGTGAGATTTTTATTGTTATTTGTATGGTAAATAAAAACAGAATAAAATGTTTTGAAAATCCTTTTCAACTTATATTCAATTGAATAGACTGCAAAAATAAGATACTTAATGTTGGAACTGGTAAACTTTTTTTTTTTTTTGCAAATACTAACTCATTTGGAATTTGATGCCTGCAACATCGAATTAAAAAAAGCTGGCACAAGTCGCAAAAAAGACTGAGAAAGTTGAGGAATGCTCATCAAACACTTATTTGGAACATCCCGCAGGTGAACGGGCTGATTGGAACAGGTGGGTGCCATGATTGGGTATAAAAAAGCAACTTCCATGAAATGCTCAGTCATTCACAAGCAAGGATGGGACGAGGGTCACCACTTTGTGAACAAATGCGTCCGCAAATTTTCCAACAGTTTAAAAAAAACATTTCTCAACGAGCTATTGCAAGGAATTTAGGGATTTCACCATCTACGGTCCATAATATCATCAAAAGGTTCAAAGAATCTGGAGAAATCACTGCACGTAAGCGGCTAAGCCCGTGACCTTCGGTCCCTCAGGCGGTACCGCATCGAAAAGTGACATCAGTGTGTAAAGGATATCACCACATGGGCTCAGGAACACTTCGGAAAGCCACTGTCAGTAACTACAGTTTGTTGCTACATCTGTAAGTGCAAGATGAAACTCTACTATGCAACGCCAAAGCCATTTATCAACAACACCCAGAAAGGCTGCCGGCTTCACTGGGCCCGAGCTCATATAAGATGGAGTGATGCAAAGTTGAAAAGTGTTCTGTGGTCTGAAGAGCACATTTCAAATTGTTTTTGGAAACTGTGGACGTCCACGATACTGCGGTATATTATCATACTTTCCAAACATGATTTTGTTGAAATAAAAATACTTAACTTTACAGCAAAATACCCATAAAATTAATAAAAATGACAATACATGTTAAGTTTTTTGCTCACGACTACTCATGGCAGACTTCATGAGAGATAACAATGACTACTTTGGGACAAAAGATGATCCAGAGCCTTATATTTTTGAGCCTGAACATAAAGAGGATGACCTAAAAGTTTTAGAAACTGAGTGATAAACAGATCCAGCTTTAGTGAAACACTGTCAGAAAAAAAAAATCATGCACCACTATTGCTAAGTGCTGAACAAGAAATACAACTATGAACATAATAAAACAAACACATAGTGCACAATGTCTGCTCTCACTGGGATGCCAGGTTCGGTGTCCTTGTAAGGGACCATGCACCAAATACTCTCTCAGTCAAAGCAGCTGCATTGTCGGTTTATGCTCTCATCAGAACACTACAGATGGATGTACTGTAAGTCCATTTGGAGCTGCTCCCTGCCCTATGACTAATGATTTCACATTTGGAGCCTGACACGGAACTCTGACATAACAAATTGTGAGTCAATTTGATTAATGTAGACCATATATGCGGTCCTCTCCAAGGTTTCTCATAGTCATTGTCATCGACGTCCCACTGGGGTGAGTTTTTCCTTGTCCTTATGTGGGCTCTGTACCGCGGATGTCGTTGTGGCTTGTGCAGCCCTTTGAGACACTTGTGATTTCTACCATGAATCGATTAACGTGGACCCCGACTTAAACAAGTTGAAAAACTTATTCGGGTGTTACCATTTAGTGGTCAATTGTACGGAATATGTACTGAACTGTGCAATCTACTAATAAAAGTGTCAATCAATCAATTTAGGTCTATATAACGACTTTCCCTGTCGTCCTCATTTGCAAATGTGGACGACTTTCCCTGTGGTCGTGCGGGTTCCACTGACCACCCAGGAAGGACACGACCGTCGAGCAGGTTTGACTCTTTTATTTTTTCAAATAAAGCTTGTCCTTCATTCCGGTCGCTTTTCAGTTCCTTCTCCGCTGCTCGCTCCTCGGTCGCTTTTCAGCCGGCCGCGTCTCCGTCTTTTGTGTGCTCTTTGGCGCTCTTGTTCTTCTCTTTGCTTCTGCTCCTTGGCCCCTGCTGCAGACTCTCCGACTCCTTCTCCCATCCCTCCTCCTTCTCCCCTTTTATACAGCTCCTCGGTCGCTTTTCAGCCGGCCGCATCTCCGTCTCTCGTGTGCTCTTTAGCGCTCTTGCTCTTCTCTTTGCTTCTGCTCCTTGGCCGCTGCTGCGGACTCTCCAACTCCTTCTCCCATCTCTACCCCTTCTCGCCCTTTTATACAGCGTGAGGAGAGGAGTTAATTGAGTGCCGGTGTACGAGCCACGCACCTGATCTCGCTCGTAGCGTTGCTCCGCTCAGCCACATTCTCCGCCCCCTTGCCGCCATCTTGGGCAGGGCTCCAGCGTGCCCTGCCCCGCCGTCGGACCTTCGGCTCCGCCTTTCCACAAATATTAAATCATTTTCCTACCTGCAAGTCCTGTCCGGAGTGAAAAGTTTGCATCCCGGGGGAACAAATCTCGAAACAAGCTTCGTATTGTGAGGCCCATGCACTAACCCCTGTTCCCACCGTGCTGCCCACAAGTATAACTCCAATTACCATTTACCTACAAATGATCAGACAACCACCACACACCGCCCTCTGCCCAAACATCCCAACCAATAACACACTCTTAGCTTTTCAGCACTCTCAAAGGCATGTTCCAATAAAGTGGAATTGGAAACCAGCTATCTGACAAATGAGACCTCCAGGCGACACACGTCTCCTAATGTGGCATAAATGGGGCCCCCTGCTCTCTATAGACAAGGTAAATGTTATTATCAGACACAGCCACCTCTCATTTTGTGGTGCCACTAACGAGGTGAGGAGGATCTACCCAGTGGGATAGGAAAGGGAACGACACACTCAGCGATCGCCAAGCACATGCGTCCTGACAGACGAACGCAAACACACACCAAGGTAAAGTTGTTTGATTTTCTTCATCCCTTTGCGCTCCAAATTCCTCCAAGTCAGTCCTCTCCTGTGGCTTTCAGTGAAGGTCGCTGTGACAGCTATAGTGCCTAAGGCATGAAGACTCTCGGGGGGGTGCTGGCTAACTAAACATTGAGGTCTTTGAAAAATGTTAAGTGGGATATGCTGACTCCCATCACTTCACTTTGGCTTTGAAAAGATTCCGAAGTGAATACGAGCCGAGCTTGGGAGATTTCACGTCGGCGTTACCCTGTCAGGACTGTTCTAATGCTGTCCTAAATCATCATTGAAAGTCTGCTTTCTTTCTGGTGTAGTCTCATCAGCTTACATCCAATAAACTGTCTTTTATTATACTTCCTGTTGTAACGACCTGGTCGCATTGTTATGCAGGTTTTGTTCTCCCAGGGATGCAAACAGGCTTTGGACACAGCGTGCAGGTAGGAAGAATGATTTATTAAGAAATAAAACAGACTTTGACAAAACCAAAAGAGCTAGCATGAGAGTTAGAAAACAAAAATGCTTTACTCTGATTAGGGGGTAGTTGAATTTAAAAAAATTTCACAGGGGGTACATCACTGAAAAAATGTTGAGAACCACTGGTTAATAACAACTACCTTCTCTGCTTGAGCAGTGCCTCCTTGTTTTTCCGTTTGTGAACTTCATGATTTTGACATGTGAGACATTGGAATACATGTTCTGATGTTGATGACAATCATCCGACCCCTTTGATCGCAGAAAGTTGGCCACCTGTTTCAAATAGGAAAGATTTCCTATGACGCCCTGGACTCCGCTTCCTCACTCCCATGTATTATTATTGACTCCATAAGAGCAGAGTTGAATTTGACCAAACTCCCTTTCCTCCTTCCTTGCCCTCTCCCTTTAAAAATGTTTTAAGATATTCTGACCAGCGTGCGGGTAGGAAAAATGATTTATTAAGAAATAAGACAGACTTTGACAAAACCAAAAGAGCTAGCATGAAAGTTACAAAACAAAAATGCTTTGCTCTGATTAGGGGGTACTTGAATTTTAAAAAAAATTCACAGGGGGTACATCACTGAAAAAAGGTTGAGAACCACTTGTCTAGGAGTGGTTGTTAATATCAACTACCTTCTCTGCTTGAGCAGTGCCACCTTGTTTTTCTGTTTGTGAACTTGGTGATTTTGACATGTGAGACATTGGAATACATGTTCCGATGTTGATGACAATCATCCGTCCCCTTTAATCGCAGAAAGTCGGCCACCTGTTTCAACTACGGAAGCTTTCCAATGACGCCCTGGACTCCGCTTCCTCACTCCCATGTATTATTATTGACTCCATAAGAGCTGAGTTGAATTTGACCAAACTCCCTTTCTTCCTTCCTAGCCCGCTCCCTTTAAAAATGTTTTAGGATATCCTGACCAGCGTGCAGGTAGGAAAAATGATTTATCAAGAAATAAAACAGACTTTGACAAAATTAAAAGGGCTAGCATGGGAGTTAGAAAACAAAAATGCTTTGCTCTGATTAGGGGCTACTTGAAAAAATGTTGAGAACCACTGGTCTAGAAGTGGTTGTTAAAATCAACTACCTTCTCTGCTTGAGCAGTGCCACCTTGTTTTTCTGCTGGTGAACTTCATGATTTTGACAGGTATAATGGTATTTCTGTGAGACATTGGAATACATGTTCCGATGTTGATGACAATCATCCGTCCCCTTTGATCTCAGAAAGTTGGCCACCTGTTTCAACTAGGAAAGCTTCCCTATGACGCCCTGGACTCCGCTTCCTCACTCCCATGTATTATTATTGACTCCATAAGAGCAGAGTTGAATTTCACCAAACTCCCTTTCTTCCTTCCTTGCCCTCTCCCTTTAAAAATGTTTTAAAATATCCTGACCAGCGTGCGGGTAGGAAAAATGATTTATTAAGAAATAAAACAGACTTTGACAAAATTAAAAGTACTAGCATGGGAATTAGAAAACAAAAATGCTTTGCTCTGATTAGGGGGTACTTGAAAAAATGTTGAGAACCACTGGTCTAGAAGTGGTTGTTAATATCAACTACCTTCTCTGCTTGAGCAGTGCCACCTTGTTTTTCTGTTTGTGAACTTCATGATTTTGACAGGTATAATGGTATTTCTGTGAGACATTGGAATACATGTTCCGATGTTGGTGACAATCATCCGTCCCCTTTGATCGCAGAAAGTTAGCCACCTGTTTCAAGTAGGAAAGCTTTCCTATGACGCCCTGGACTCCGCTTCCTCACTCCCATGTATTATTATTGACTCCATAAGAGCAGAGTTGAATTTGACCAAACACCCTTTCTTCCTTCCTTGCCCTCTCCCTTTAAAAATGTTTTAAGATATCCTGACCAGTTTGCAGATAGGAAAAATTATTTATTAAGAAATAAAACAGACTTTGACAAAACCAAAAGAGCTAGCATGAGAGTTAGAAAACAAAAATGCTTTGCTCTGATTAGGGGGTACTTGAAAAAATATTGAGAACCACTGGTCTAGAAGTGGTTGTTAATATCAACTGACTCCATAAGAGCAGAGTTGAATTTGACCAAACTCCCTTTCTTCTTTCCTTGCCCTCTCCCTTTAAAAATGTTTTAAGATATCCTGACAGTAGAATTGATGGCCACCATTATGCTTGGATACAAACCCATTCCGCCACAATGAAAGGGCTGTAAATTATCCTGCGAGTGAGCAGCTCTAATGGGGTCAGTCCTTTCACCGCCTGCACCGCACTGAGGCCCTGTCTACACGGGAAAGCTGGTGTTTTCCTTTTCATGTTGGTTTGAAAAAAAAAAAAATGATGTCCACACATGTCGAATCAAAAATAGTTAGGTCTAGACTGGAACGGATCACTATTTGCTACACTTCAATACGGTGCTCTAAAGGGAGACAAACAGAACAACCAGAAACAACAGAAGATAGAAGAAGATCGAGCACAGGCACACGAAGGCTGTCGACTTTTGCTACAACATTGTTTTTCAACCACCGTGAAGATTATGTAATTTCACCTATTTCGGTTAAAAATACTTTTTGCAAACCAGTAATTATAGTCTGCAAATGATGTGTTGTTGTTGAGTGTCGGTGCTGTCTAGAGCTTGGCAGAGTAACCGTCCTCCATATCAGTAGGTGGCAGCCTACTGATATGGAAGACGGTTGCTTTGTAGATGTCGGAAACAGCGGGAGGCAGGGTGCAGGTAAAAAGGTGTTGTGATCCATTGCCCGGATCATGTTTCGATTTATATTTTTGAGTCTATTTGTGTTTTCTGTTTTGAACTCATTCGGTTCCGGTTTGTGCTTCATGGTAACTCAATAATTTCACCTGCCGCCGGTTCCGAACGCGCACTGTGTTTTCTGATTACTGTCTTTAATTAAGCCTGCCTTTTCCGTTCATTCAGTCTTGCTTCCTAGTTTGTGTTCGCACAACAGTGACGACTTTGGTTACCAAGTTCTGCTTATGCTAGTTTCCATGCTAGCCCTTTTGTTCTTTGTAGCTCCCATGCTAGTTCAGTTTGTTTTTGTCAAAGTCTGATTTAATTTTTAATAAATCATTTGTTTCTTACCTTCACGCTATATATATAAAAAAATATATATATATTAGGGGTGGGCAAATTAATGCGTTAATTACGAGTTAACTCATCAATCTGTTAACGCCGACAATTATTTTATCGCACATTTGCATATGTTGTTTACATGCTTTTATTTTGTTAACGCCTTTTCTTAACAAGATGGCGTGGCCCGGCGTGGAGGGGCTCTTGGTAAAGATGGAACATTTGGCAAAAATACCGGACAATTCTGCAAATTTCATGGCTGGCTTACAGCGTGGTCACTCCGGGATCACTTATGACCGCCAGACAATTCTGAATGTGGATAGATGGGGCCGTTTTGGACTGAATGACGCGTGCTTGGTAGACCGGCTAGCTAGCATGGGAATACTTTGCCGGCTACATCCAGCGGCCTGTGAAGCAGCGGAGTATATGTGTTGTCTGTCTATTTATGAATAATGCAGACCAGGAGTGTTGGCTGAGTTCTTAACGTTTACTGTCAGAGCGTGCATATCACAACATACAAGATGCCGTCATGGCGACACACAACCTATACCGGGCTACCGCGCATGCTTGTCACTCCTGTTGCATGCTGGGTAGGGTAATTATTTTATTCCCTGGCTCATAACATCACAATATAGTACCATGTATATGATGCGTTCAGTTTATCAAAGCACCAAGCAAACAATCGGAAAATTCCCATCATATCAATTCCTAGATATGGTCATAATTATTTTAAGTGCACTACGCAGAATAAACACAACATTATTAATATTGCTACTACGGATAATTTGATCAAAAATTCCCTAAAACAGTCCACTACCTATAATATAGGTTTTTTTAAACATAAGATCCCTGATAAAAAAAATGTTTCTGCTGTTACCTCAGAAATTGCCTGTTCAGATGTTATGATTGTGGCTCAGAGATTTGTATGTAGATTATATTTATTTTCCATAACAAACAGGATAACTTAAATACCCTGGCAGTGGCAATAAGCTTAAATGTTTGTATTTACATTTTTTGAGTTGATTTTCATAAAATATGCTATTTAACTGCTACTGTTTAACAAGGACTGATTTAAATTGTGTTTGCACAACAAATGTTTTGGCGCTTTTGTTCATGTGGGAGAATATTCCAATAAAGGTGCACTACACTCTACTTTTGAATTCATTATTGGGCTTTGCGTATACAATGCAGTTAATCACAATTAATCGGATAAATAGTGCGATTAACTTCGATAAAACATTTTAATCGTTGCCCAGCCCTAATATATATATATATATATATATATATATATATATATATATATATATATACATATATATAAATAATCCGTTCATAAATGAGTATATCCGTTCAGCCACCGTGTTCAATGGTGAAGTCTGATGTAATTTGCAGGCAGCACACCACTTCCCCTTCAAGCTGTCCTGGATGAACTGAAATTATTTTTTCCAATCATTTTGGAACTTGCAAGCGTACTTCTTCTTCTTACCCATTGTCGTCATGTCTCTTCTTTGTTCGGGGCGGTAAAGCTCAGTTGGTAGAGCGGCCGTGCCAGCAACTTGAGGGTTGCAGGTTCGATCCCCGCTTCCGCCATCCTAATCCCTGCCGTTGTGTCCTTGGGCAAGAGACTTTACCCACCTGCTCCCAGTGCCACCAATGTAAAAAATAGATATTGGGTTTCACTATGTAAAGCGCTTTGAGTCACTAGAGAAAAAGCGCTATATAAATATAATTCACTTCACTTCACTTCTTCTGCTTCGTCTCTGATATGTTTTTGGACATTACTACTTGCCGTAGTTTTGAAGCAATGCATGGTGGGAATCCGAATGTTGTGTGTCAGTGTATTAACGTGCCGGCTGGAATAAACACACGCTGAGCAATAGCTCCGTGCCTGCCTACTTTACGGGTTATAGATAAAACTATGGATGTCAGGCTTGCCCCTGACAGTTTGGTTGTGTTTTAGTTTTTCCTCTTTGTGTAGTATTTCCTGTCAGCGCTCTTGTTTTGGTTCTGTTTCCTGTTTGTCTCCCTGAGTGCTGTGTCCTCTCAGCTGTGGCTGATTGGCACCTGGCCACACCTGGTGTCAATCAGGCAATCACTATTCAGACCTGCTTTCTCCTCCAGTCAGTGCTGGATTATTGTCGCTAAAACTTGTCGATGTCAGTGTAGCTGTATTCTATAGCTGTTTGTAGCTTGCTGACTTTTTGTTCCTCGTCTTCTAGTTCCGGTTTTCCTGGCATCCTGTTTCCTGTCTTCTGGTTCCTGGTTTGTGGGTTTTTTTTTATTTTGTGGACATTAAATCATGTTTTCTTGCACAATGCCTGCTGCTTTCTCTTTGCATTTTGGGGTTCGTCACAAAATCAACCTGACAAACGGAGACATATATATTAGTCTCCTTTTCAAATGAGAGAGGACGCTAAAGGCAGTGCTTTTAAGGCACGCCCTAAATATTGTTGTCCGGGTGGAAATCGGGAGAAATTCGGGACAATGGTTGCCCTGGGAGATTTTCGGGAGCGGCACTGATATTCAGGAGTCTCCCGGGAAAAGCGGGAGGGTTTGCATGTATATCCACTTGGTGGCTGAGTTGCTGTTGTTCCCAAACTTTTGTATTTTCTTATGGCTAACCCAACAGTTGACTTTGGACTATTTAGAAGCGGGGAAATTTCACGACACGATTTGTTGCACAGGTGGCATCCTTGAACAGTTCTACGCTGGAAATCACTGAGAGCGTCCCATTGTAGAAACAGTCTCCATGTCTAAATGCTTGATTTTATACACCTGATTCTGATCATTCGGAGGGGTGGCCAAATACTTTTGGCAATATAGCCTATGTGGTAAAGCTTGAAGGCGTAGATGTGGAAGGTCAGGTCCGATTTAGTTCACATGACGCAAATGTGGCTGGCAGTTGGAAAAGCGTCAAATAGGCTGGGACGTCGCCCCGAGGCGTCGTTAAATGGGAAAATGTACGCACATTAATCATCGGGTGTAAATAGTCACATGTCGTGCAACAGTGTTCCCACTAACAAGTACAATATGTCATGTTCGTGTGTGACAGGTAGCAGAAGAAATCGAAAGTCTTGTTTTTTTTTAAGTCACAGTAGTTGTTATCTTGTTAAAAGATTACAGTTGGTACAAAATGCGGCTGCTAGACTTTTGACTTTTGACAAGAACAAGAAAGTTTGATCACATTACGCCTGTACTGGCTCACCAGCACTGGCTTCCTGTGCACTTAAGATGTGACTTTAAGGTTTTACTACTTACGTATAAAATACTACACGGTCTAGCTCCAGCCTATCTTGCCGATTGTATTGTACCGTATGTCCCGGCAAGAAATCTGCGTTCAAAAGACTCCGGCTTATTAGTGATTCCTAGAGCTCAAAAAAAGTCTGCGGGCTATAGAGCATTTTCCGTTCGGGCTCCAGTACTCTGGAATGCCCTCCCGGTAACAGTTCGAGATGCTACCTCAGTAGAAGCATTTAAGTCTCACCTTAAAACTCATCTGTATACTCTAGCCTTTAAATAGACCTCCTTTTTAGACCAGTTGATCTGCCGCTTCTTTTCTTTCTCCTATGTCCCCCCCTCCCTTGTGGAGGGGGTCCGGTCCGATGACCATGGATGAAGTACTGGCTGTCCAGAGTCGAGACCCAGGATCGACCGCTCGTCGGGACCCAGGATGGACCGCTCGCCTGTATCGGTTGGGGACATCTCTACGCTGCTGATCCGCTTGAGATGGTTTCCTGTGGACGGGACTCTCGCTGCTGTCTTGGAGCCACTATGGATTGAACTTTCACAGTATCATGTTAGACCCGCTCGACATCCATTGCTTTCGGTCCCCTAGAGGGGGGGGGTTTGCCCACGTCCTCTCCAAGGTTTCTCATAGTCAGCATTGTCACTGGCGTCCCACTGGATGTGAATTCTCCCTGCCCACTGGGTGTGAGTTTTCCTTGCCCTTTTGTGGGTTCTTCCGAGGATGTTGTAGTCGTAATGATTTGTGCAGTCCTTTGAGACATTTGTGATTTAGGGCTATATAAATAAACATTGATTGATTGATTGATATTAAACATCATATTGTTCATGTAATATTTGACTTTTTTTCACTTAATTTTTAAATTGATTCATTGCAGGGGTTGGGTCAAATAATATTTCAGTTGTTTATTAAAAAAATCAACATATTTTTTTATTTATTTCTACCTTTCTTTCAAAAGGTCTTTTTATTAATTTTCAAAACGATACAATATCGTCTTGAATCGTCCAAAATACCCCCCCGGCCCGTAATAGTCCCTCATATGAATAATTTTTTACAAAGTTCAAATATGCCAGAGACTAGATGTACTAGAGATTTATCCCCGGGTCGGACAGGTGACATGACGAAAAAATAGATTTTAATTAGATTCGGGCGAGTGGCGGTTGAACCATCCGGGAATATTTGATATACACGGTTCTGGGATTGAAATCCTTTACCATTCAAAGAGCCATTTATGACCCGTGTCACAAAGCGAAGAAGACAATAGGAGACGCTAATATCCTCTAGAACAGGGGTAGGGAACCTACGGCTCTAGAGCCAGATGTGGCTCTTTTGATGACTGCATCTGGCTCTCAATCAATCAATCAATCAATGTTTACTTATATAGCCCTAAATCACTAGTGTCTCAAAGGGCTGCACAAACCACTACGACATCCTCGGTAGGCCCACATAAGGGCAAGGAAAACTCACACCCAGTGGGACGTCGGTGACAATGATGACTATGAGAACCTTGGAGAGGAGGAAAGCAATGGATGTCGAGCGGGTCTAACATGATACTGTGAAAGTTCAATCCATAATGGATCCAACACAGTCGCGAGAGTCCAGTCCAAAGCGGATCCAACACAGCAGCGAGAGTCCCGTTCACAGCGGAGCCAGCAAGAAACCATCCCAAGCGGAGGCGGATCAGCAGCGCAGAGATGTCCCCAGCCGATACACAGGCAAGCAGTACATGGCCACCGGATCGGACCGGACCCCCTCCACAAAGGAGGGTGGGGCATAGAAGAAAAAGAAAAGAAACGGCAGATCAACTGGTCTAAAAAGAGAGTCTATTTAAAGGCTAGAGTATACAAATGAGTTTTAAGGTGAGACTTAAATGCTTCTACTGAGGTGGCATCTCGAACTGTTACCGGGAGGGCATTCCAGAGTACTGGAGCCCGAAATGAAAAAGCTCTATAGCCCGCAGACTTTTTTTGGGCTTTGGGAATCACTAATAAGCCGGAGTCCTTTGAACGCAGATTTCTTGCCGGGACATATGGTACAATACAATCGGCAAGATAGGATGGAGCTAGACCGTGTAGTATTTTATACGTAAGTAGTAAAACCTTAAAGTCACATCTCTCGGATAAATCTGAGCTGACGTCGCTTAAAACGATAAGTAATGAATAATTCCACTTGTAATCACAGTGTTAAAAATAATGTTAAAAATATAAAACATGCTCATGCATTTTTAATTCATCCGTTTTCTACCGCACCTGTTCAAGAAGTTGCGTTAATGGTAAGAAGTTTTTTATTTATTATTGGTTAGTGTGGGGCTTGCCCTCCTGGGGGTTCTTCGGACCACCAAGCACCGACCTGAGAGCCTGTTTCAGGGTTACAATATTGTTTTATTCTTCAATAAGTCTCTCAGTTGCTTTCCAGCAGTTGTATTTCCAGCCCAAACCCCGTCTCTCCTCCTGGCTGCCGCTTATAACAGAGCTTTGTCGCCTTCAACAACATGTTCAAACCGTTTGTCAGTCCAGTATCATGTTGTTCTTTGTGGTTGTGATATAAACAATTTTAACACTCTTAGTAATATGCGCCACGCTGTGAAGCCACACCAAACAAGAATGACAAACACATTTCGGGAGAACATCCTCCCAGTAACACAACATAAACACAACACAACAAATACCCCCCCACCCCCCGTGCATCGGTAAGGTGGGCAAGGTTGGGGGCGCGGAGGTGTAAAATATATTCAGGTAAGTCACGGATACAAAGGATTCTGGGTATTTGTTGTGTTGCGTTTATGTTGTGTTACTAGGAGGATGTTCTCCCGAAATGTGTTTGTCAATCTTGTTTGGTGTGGCTTCACAGTGTGGCGCATATTAGTAAGAGTGTTAAAATTGTTTATATCACAACCATCAGTGTACTCTGTGTCACCCAGTATGCCTTTCAATCTTGTACGGGTGACTGCGGAAGCTGCACACAACATGTCGCCGGACTAACAATCGGCCCGTACATGTTGTTGAAGGTTTCAAAGGCAATGGCTTCACAGCACGCCCTTATTTCTGTCATCAGGATGAACGCCAATTGGATATTCGAGAGAACGTTAGCGGCTCCCATTGTCTTCATTACTCTGTAAAACGGGTTTGAATAGCCCTGGCCGACCTCTGATGTATTTCAACAGGCGGGTGGCGGGCGGTTGCAGTTCTGATAAAATGTTGGTTCGGGTGGACGGCGGGTGGATGACGATTTTGGTGATGTGGTTGCGGATGATATAATTGCCTATCCGCGCATCTCTAACACGTACCAATTTATACCCGGAGATGGTAGGAACGACACAAAAATAGGATAGGTTTAGGATAAGTCTTTATTGTCATTGCACAAGTACAACGAAACTTTGTTTTCAGCACAAACCCGTTCAATTAGACCAGGGGTGTCCAAACTTTTTCCACTGAGGGCCGCAAACTGAAAAATCAAAGCAAGCGGGGGCCATTTTGATGTTTTTTTAAATTTTAAAAACCAATATATGTATAAAAAAAATATACATTTAGGCCTGCACTCTGTCCCCATAGGATTTTGGTCAAACAAATATTAAAAATGCGTCATTATTCAGTATTATTATTCGTATTATTTTTCAAGTTTTAAATCCAAAAAACCCAACTCAACTCAACTCCACCCCCCTCTATTTTATGCTTGTCTTGAGCACTGTTTGGAACGCTTGTATGCAAGACTGCTTCATTTTCTGTTGTTTTAGATTAAAACTCATCTTACCTGCGCTTCGCTCACCAGGTTCCTGTAATTTGGGGACCACAAACACTGCAGCCATGCGAGTTCCTCACACCGGCCATGAAATGATGTGCCAGGGCGTACATGCATATGATCAATTTAACGGAATGTTCTCACCTGTATGTAGACCATCAGTCCTTTCTAAAAACCGCCACATTTACACTTTCATGGCAAATAATGCCGACAAACTTGGCAAGTTAGTTTCAACGCCATTGAAACTACTGCCTCTAGAATTTTATCTCTGGCTTCGTGAAGGCCATAAGGTGCAGTGTTACAAAAGTAACGCTACATTATTTTCGGCTGTAGCTAGTAGTCTAATGTGTTATTTTTTTAATATTCAGTTACTCAGTTACCGTTACTGCGTTATTTTACGTTATTTTTTATATGGTTTCTTAACATGGAGATATTCTCACTACTTTTCTTTTGTCGAGCACAAAGAAAATAACATTTTAGTTCAACGTAAGTTGTGTCTTGGATCAAGGATCCTATCTACTGCCCAAAACATTAATTCAAATATGCTGAAACAGCTACAAAAACAACATGTTTCGACAAAGCTAGTAAAGAGATTTTAACGGACAAACTGATAGTGTTAGAATAATTATGTTTATATTATCATCATAACTTTATGTTTAAGGGCTGTTGATATAAATCATTGTCAATTGTGCTGAAGTGATATTTTTGTATCTATGCAAGCTGGCAATCCAAAAGATTGCCAGTTGTTTTTATCAGTGTTGTGTCCAGATTTGGCCTGTTGATGGCCAAGGCTGAACGCCGCCATGACGCAGACAGAGCAGAGACAAGGCCGAACACCGCCGTGACACAGACAGAGCAGAAACAAGGTTCGAATACCGTCGTGACGTAGACAGAGCAGGGACAAGGCCAAACACTGCCGTGACACGGACAGAGCAGAAACAAGGTTTGAATACCGTCGTGACACAGATAAAGCAGAGACAAGGCCGAACACCGCCGTGACACAGACAGAGCAGAAACAAGGTTTGAATGCCGTCGTGACGTTGACAAAGCAGAGACAAGGCCGAACACCGCCGTGACGCACACAGACCAGAGACAAGGCCGAACACCACCGTGACGCAGACGGAGCAGAGACAAGGCCAAACACTGCCGTGACGCAGCCAGAGCAGAGAAAAGGCCGAACACCGCCGTGATGCAGACAGAGCAGAGACAAGGCGATATGACCTTCGTCACCTACTTTTTATTTATTCTATAATCATATTTTGTGTTTTACTGGAGTTGTCGAGATTGCCCCTTTCCCTCAGAGACAGCTTCAGTGATGTAACAGGGCTTTCCAAATAAATAAAGGAGGCACGCGGGCTTGACTTTTAGAACCTAGTTTGGACTTCTAACTTGAACACAGCAACACGTGTCTCCTCATGAGCTAAATTGAACTCTGTCTCTGCATGATTCCTTGCTTCTTGTCTGATTAATAGATGGCATCAGTGTTTGAACCTGACAGCTAGCCAGGACGACGTTGATAGAGCCATTGCGGCGTGTGCGCGAGAAGACATGCAGGCTATTTCTACAGTGGAGTCCCCCGCTTTCAGGCAGCTTGCTGTCCATAAACATGGACAGCAAGCTAAAGAAATCGCTCCAAACGCTGCGTGGACTGCCGGAAATGCGCGTCATTTCTGATTTCAATGCGTAAAAAGACACCAACAGTGCAAGACAAGTAATGCTGAGACTGTGGCAAAATCTGACATTTATATTTGTTATCACTGACAGAGCAGGAAACGGCTAGGAATACCTTTGAGGTAAAGTTTCATATTCGTTGACATTTGACATGCGATTCTTGGCGTACAGGAAGGGTAGGTGCTGGTGTGAACTACCTGAACCACCATTTCCTTGCCTAAAGGCCATCAGCACAGACAGACAGCTGCAGGCTTCTGCCCGGGGTGGAATGGACCCGGGTGACGGTTCACATTATACCTGAGTGCTGACAAGCAGGAAAAGGGGGTCAGCCATGCTGTCAAGGCCAAGAGGGAACAGAGGAGGTGATGGTTTGTGGGAGGCGGGGGAGTGAGGGGGGGGGGGGGGGCTCCTTTCATCAAACCCCTTCCTGAGTGACAGGCGGCACAGCTGAGACACTCGGGCTGCATACCAGCACACGTGGGCTTGAGTACACACCAAACAGGGGTGGAGGAGTGGACCACAGGAATGTGGTGGCCATTTTTTTTATTTTGCAGTCGCAGAATAGTTTTCACCACCTCGCAAAACAGCAATAAGCGGCACTTAAAAAAAAAAAGTGTACACCGTTGGTACAAAATGCGGCTGCTAGACTTTTGACAAGAACAAGAAAGTTTGATCATATTACGCCTGTACTGTTGTGAAAGACTCCAACCGTCACCGTGTGGGTTGCATGGACCATTTAGGAAGGACATCGCTGAGCAGGTTTGACTGTTGTTTATTATTTCAATAAACAAAGATTCAGTGTCGAACGGCTCCTCCGCTGCTCGTCTCGGCTGGCTTTTCGGCTGCCGGTGACGTCGTCTTCCCCTTGGGGCTCATTCTTCAATCGCTCGTGTTGTTTTGGTTCCTTCTGCCGTCCTGCAGACACTCCAACTCTCTCTCTCTCGCTGCCTTTTCCCCTTCTTAAATGCTGCGAGGAGATAGACTGATTGTCACCCACCTGATTTTGATTGTTGCAGCGTCGCTCCAGGCACGCCCCGCCTCCTGGCCGCCATCTTGAGCCGGGCCAAAGCGTGTCCCGCCCCGCTGTCGGACCATCGGCTCCGCATCTCCACAACTGTATATACCTATATACATATATACCTACATATATACCTATCCTGGCTTCCTGTGCACCTAAGATGTGTCTTTAAAGTTTTACTACTTACGTATAAAATACTACACGGTCTAGCTCCGTCCTGTCTTGCCGATTGTATTGTACCATATGTCCCGGCAAGAAATATGCGTTTAAAGAACTCCGGCTTATTAGTGATACCCAGAGCTTTAAAAAAAAGTATGCGGGCTATAGAGCCGTGGAGGTCTTGCTCCTCCAGGTCCTCTGGACCGCTAATGACGGACATGACAGCCGTGTTCATCTTTGTGAACAATGATTTATCTTTCAATAATGTGTGCTTTTCAGCCCAGTCAAAGTTTCCTGCTCGTTCTCCACCATCAACAACCTCCTTCTCCTTCCCGACTGCTGCCTCTAACAGAGCGACAGGTGATCAGAAAAACAGTCTCAGCTGTGTCATCCACGCACCTGTCGCTAATCTCGAAGCCGGTCCTGCCACGCCCCGCCTTGCTGCAGGTCCGCAAACCACGCCTCCCCACAAGAGCGTTTTTCTATTCGGGCTCTGGTACTCTGGAATGCCCTCCTGGTAACAGATAGAGATGCGCGTTTTGTCACCCCAAGATGAAAAATGGACCAATCGGACGAGTATTGCAGGTAAGAGCTTGGTTTAATGTACAACAATAAAATAACACTGGTACAAAACGGCAAAAGAAAGTGCGTGCCTACGCACGGGAAGCTAACGCTAAACGTAGCACTGAGTCAAGAGTCCAAAATTGACGTGCCGAGCGCACGAGAAGCTGAGGCGAAACTTAGCACAAGTATAGACATAGAAGATATACCAACATGAGTGTAGCTTATAGCAAAACAAAAGATCCAGGATGAACTGAGGTATAAGGCAGGCTTAAATACTAGCAGTAATCATGAATAACAGGTGCACGTCACAGCGAGTAGCAGGTGGAACTAATATAAAACCATGGTAACCAGAATAAACAAGGAAGAGCAAAACTAGGGATCGGAAGAGTCCATAAAAAAAACAGAAAACAAAAGGACTCAAAAAACCAAAATGATGTATGATCCGGGCGGCGGATCATAACAATTTAAGTCTCATCTTAAAACTCATTTGTATACTCTAGTCTTTAAATAGACCCCCCTTTTAGACCAGTTGATCTGCCGTTTCTTTTTTTATCTGCTCTGCCCCCCTCTCCCTCGTGGAGAGGGGGCACAGGTCCGGTGGCCATGGATGAAGTCCCGGCTCTCCAAAGTCGAGACCCTGGGTGGACCGCTCGCCTGTGCATCGGTTGAGGACATCTCTGCGCTGCTGACCCGTCTGTGCTCGGGATGGTCTCCTGCTGGCCCCACTATGGACCGGACTCTCACCAATATGTTAGATCCACTATGGACTGGTCTTTCCCAATATTATGCTAGACCCACTCGACGTCCATTGCATCCGGTCTCCCCTAGAGGGGTGGGGGGTTCACCCACATCTGCGGTCCTCTTCAAGGTTTCTCATAGTCATCCACATTCAAGTCCCACTGTGTGGTGAGTTTTTCCTTGCCCTTTTGTGGGTTCTGAACCAAGGATTTCGTTGTGGCTTGTGCAGCCCTTTGAGGTGCTTGTGATTTAAGGCTATATAAATAAACATTGATTGATTTACACAACGTGCCAACTTCACTGGTTTTGTGTTGACGAAGTTATCCGGAGTAGCGAGAGGGGGTGGACGCCCTATGACCCTACCGAAAATGATTCAATCTCTGACCCTAAAACCGAGGTAGTTACCAAACCGTGACATGGCTTCTGTGTAGCCCCCTAAAAGAGACTAAAACAAATGGTCAGTGTGGGGAGGCGGAGCCGACGGGCCGAACACGCTGTAGCCCTGCTCAAGATGGCGACAAGGAGGCGGAGAATGCGGCGAAACGGAGAGGCAATCTAGATCAGGTGCGTGGCTCACACACCGGTAATGAATCTACGTAGCTCCTCGCAGAGTATAAAAAGGGAGAAGGAGGAAAGATCGGGGAGAGAAGAAGGAGGTGGGGTGTCCGCAGAAGATGCAGCGCAGGAGCGATCAAAGAGCGACCGAGGAGCGAGCAGTGGAGAGCGATCCGAGCTGCCGAAAAAATCTGTTTTGAAAAATAAAGAGTCAAACCAGTGCTGAAAAACGATGTCCTTCCTGGGTGGTCCACGCAACCCACACAAAGACGGCAGGAGTCCGTCACAGTCAGCATGCTCACTTCAAGTAAAGTCTTAAAATGACAAAATCAATGATAAGGTCCTTTGAAAACAAATAATTGGCAACGCGAAAAGGAAGTTGGAAAAAGCCCGACTGCCCTGGTGACAAATCCTGTTGACCATGTGCATGTGCACCAACTGATAGGTGTAGCGGAAACAAAAAAAAAGAGGGTGTTCCTGTCTCTTAAAAAGCAGGAAACTGTAATGAATGATTTAGAGTCGATATTTCACGCAATGTATTGCTGGTGGTCATCCTTTGATCTTTGTCCCTCTGCGTCTAGTTCCGTTGGTCCAATATAAAAGTCCAAGTCTTGTGGACATTCCAGGGAACGAGGTCAGGTCAAAATGGCAATTAGTTCCAGTTCAGCAGTCCCTGCAAAGAGTGACGAGAGCCTGGCTTCGGAACATTAACACCTTACAAAGTCGGTTACAATATAACACATGTTTTGAAGGATCAGTCTGAAAAAATGATGATTTTAGCAAACACAAGTCAGTCTTGGGGATGATTCATTTTGGTCATGACCCTGAAAACACAGACCAGAGACTATTTTTTTTTTCCAGGCCTCTGAGAGCGACTCAACAGTTTCAGTTGTAGTTTTCAGCAGGAGCGGAGCAGCTGAAAAGCGATCCCACCAAAAGACAAAGCTTGTGCTTTTTGAAAAAATAAACAAGAGTCAAACCTGAATAAGCATGTCTCCTCTACTTTCATCGCCGTAATATCGCCAAAATTCGTTCCGTTTTGTCCACTAGTGACGCTGAGATCGTTATTCATACGTTCGTTACGTCTCGTCTCGATTAATGTGACGTATTATTTTCAGGTCTCCCTATGTCTAGCAATAAAATATTACAGTTGGTACAAAATGCGGCTGCTAGACTATGGACTGGACTTCACTATTATGTTAAATCCACTATGGACTGGACCTCACTATCATGTTAGATCCACTATGGACTGGACCTCACTATTATGTTAGATCCACTATGGACTGGGCTCTCACTATTATGTTGGATCCACTATGGACTGGACCTCACTATTATGTTAGATCCACTATGGAATGGACCTCACTATCATGTTAGATCCACTATGGACTGGACCTCACTATTATGTTAGATCCACTATGGACTGGACTCTCACACTATTATGTTAGATCCACTATGGACTGGACTCTCACTATTATGTTAGATCCACTATGGACTGGACCTCACTATTATGTTAGATCCACTATGGACTGGACTCTCACACTATTATGTTAGATCCACTATGGACTGGACTCTCACTATTATGTTAGATCCACTATGGACTGGACCTCACTATTATGTTAGATCCACTATGGACTGGACTCTCACACTATTATGTTAGATCCACTATGGACTGGACTCTCACTATTATGTTAGATCCACTATGGACTGGACCTCCCTATTATGTTAGATCCACTATGGACTGGACCTCACTATTATGTTGGATCTACTATGGACTGGACTCTCACACTATTATGTTAGATCTACTATGGACTGGACCTCACTATTATGTTAGATCCACTATGGACTGGACTCTCACACTATTATGTTAGATCCACTATGGACTGGACTCTCACTATTATGTTAGATCCACTATGGACTGGACCTCACTATTATGTTAGATCCACTATGGACTGGACTCTCACACTATTATGTTAGATCCACTATGGACTGGACTCTCACTATTATGTTAGATCTACTATGGACTGGACCTCACTATTATGTTAGATCCACTATGGACTGGACTCTCACACTATTATGTTAGATCCACTATGGACTGGACTCTCACTATTATGTTAGATCCACTATGGACTGGACCTCCCTATTATGTTAGATCCACTATGGACTGGACCTCACTATTATGTTAGATCCACTATGGACTGGACCTCACTATTATGTTAGATCCACTATGGACTGGACTCTCACACTATTATGTTAGATCCACTATGGACTGGACTCTCACTATTATGTTAGATCTACTATGGACTGGACCTCACTATTATGTTAGATCCACTATGGACTGGACTCTCACACTATTATGTTAGATCCACTATGGACTGGACTCTCACTATTATGTTAGATCCACTATGGACTGGACCTCCCTATTATGTTAGATCCACTATGGACTGGACCTCACTATTATGTTAGATCCACTATGGACTGGACTCTCACACTATTATGTTAGATCTACTATGGACTGGACTCTCACTATTATGTTAGATTCACTATGGACTGGACTCTCACACTATTATGTTAGATCCACTATGGACTGGACTCTCACACTATTATGTTAGATCTACTATGGACTGGACTCTCACTATTATGTTAGATTCACTATGGACTGAACTCTCACTATTATGTTAGATCTACTATGGACTGGACTTTCACAGTGTTATGTTAGATCCACTATGGACTGGACTCTCACACTATTATGTTAGATCCATTATGGACTGGACTCTCACACTATTATGTTAGATCTACTATGGACTGAACTCTCACTATTATGTTAGATTCACTATGGACTGGACTCTCACACTATTAGGTTAGATCCACTATGGACTGGACTCTCACTATTATGTAGATCTACTATGGACTGGACTCTCACTATTATGTTGGATCCACTATGGACTGGACTCTCACTATTATGTTACATACACTATGGACTGGACCTCACTATTATGTTAGATCCACTATGGACTGGACTCTCACACTATTATGTTAGATCCACTATGGACTGGACCTCCCTATTATGTTAGATCCACTATGGACTGGACCTCACTATTATGTTAGATCCACTATGGACTGGACTCTCACTATTATGTTAGATCTACTATGGACTGGACTTTCACAGTGTTATGTTAGATCCACTATGGACTGGACTCTCACACTATTATGTTAGATCCACTATGGACTGGACTCTCACACTATTATGTTAGATCTACTATGGACTGGACTCTCACTATTATGTTAGATTCACTATGGACTGAACTCTCACTATTATGTTAGATCTACTATGGACTGGACTTTCACAGTGTTATGTTAGATCCACTATGGACTGGACTCTCACACTATTATGTTAGATCCACTATGGACTGGACTCTCACTATTATGTTAGATCCACTATGGACTGGACTCTCAAACTATTATATTACATCCACTATGGACTGGACTCTCACACTATTATGTTAGTTCCACTATGGACTGGACTCTCACACTATTATGTTAGATCCACTATGGACTGGACCTCACTATTATGTTAGATCCACTATGGACTGGACCTCACTATTATGTTAGATCCACTATGGAATGGACCTCACTATTATGTTAGATCCACTATGGACTGGACCTCACTATTATGTTAGATCCTCTATGGACTGGACTCACACTATTATGTTAGATCCACTGTGGCCTGGACTTTCACAATATTATGCTAGACCCACTCGACGTCCATTGCATCCGTTGGGGGGTCACCCACATCTCCGGTCCTCTCCAAGGTTTCTCATAGTCATTCACATTGACATCCCACTGGGTTGTGAGTTTTTTCTTGCTTTTTTTGTAGGATCTGAACCAAATCCCATTCAAGATCAAACAAACTTTACAGGGAGACAGAAAAATGAATCGCTGATGGGTCTGTCAACAAAAAAAAGGTAAGAAACAGGTAAACTTTGGGGAGGGGGCGGTTGAGGGGGTGGGCGGATTCAAGCGTCGAGAGCATTGGACGGGAGGTGAGGTATGTGTGTGTGGCGTATATTTATCGTGGATGCGTGTGTGTGTGTGTCGGCCTGCAGCTTGTCTCTGTCCCGTGGCCTTGGCGTGATTTTTGGCCGCCAGTCAGTCCAAAGTCAACAACAACAGGTGTGTGTCCATGAGAGACAAGAAGGGAGTTTGTCGTGTCTTCACTGCACTGTCCTTCAGGAGAGTCTCTAAGCCAGGGAGACAACTGTGGTGGCTAATTTCTGTCCTAAATCTGTTTTGGGTAAATTTCACCAAGATACATTGGGAAGGACACGACATGAGAGGTCAAGTCACACTGAACATTGGACAGTTACATAAGTTATGTACTACTTTGTACTATCAATCAATCAATCAATCAATCAATCAATGTTTATTTATATAGCCCCAAATCACAAATGTCTCAAAGGACTGCACAAATCATTACGACTACAACATCCTCGGAAGAACCCACAAAAGGGCAAGGAAAACTCACACCCAGTGGGCAGGGAGAATTCACACCCAGTGGGACGCCAGTGACAATGCTGACTATGAGAAACCTTGGAGAGGACCTCAGATGTGGGCAACCCCCCACCCCCTCTAGGGGACCGAAAGCAATGGATGTCGAGCGGGTCTAACATGATACTGTGAAAGTTCAATCCATAGTGGCTCCAACACAGCCGCGAGAGTTCAGTTCAAAGCGGATCCAAGACAACAGGAAACCATCTCAAGCGGAGGCGGTTCAGCAGCGTAGAGATGTCCCCAACCGATACACAGGCGAGCGGTCCATCCTGGGTCCCGACGAGCGGTCCATCCTGGGTCTCGACTCTGGACAGCCAGTACTTCATCCATGGTCATCGGACCTGACCCCGTCCACAAGGGAGGGGGGGGGACATAGGAGAAAAAAGAAAAATAAATCTGATTGTGAGTATTTAAAACTGTTGTAACAAACTCTCTATTGTTCCTGTTTAAGATTCAGATTTTTCCACCACCTAAAATTGGCGTCCCCGTACAGGCCACCACATGAAATCCAAGGGGTTTTCCCTGCACAGGTTCGAATCCTGTTCGTGACGCCAATTTTATGTGGTGGCCTGTACGGGGACGCCAATTTTATGCGGTCGGAAAGTCGGAATCTTAAACAGGAACAATAGAGAGTTTGTTACAACAGTTTTAAATACTCACAATCAGATAGTACAAAGTTGGATTGAATCAATATGATTACAGACAGTGTCTCGTTAGACGAAAGATGGTGCACCCTTGTGAAAGAAATTAAGAAAGAGCGCACACCAGGCTTGGTCTTCCCTTCTTATTTATACGCTCCATGATGACCTGATTTCTATTATAACTTATGTAACTGTCCAATGTTCAGGGTGACTTGACCTCTCATGTCGTGTCCTTCCCAATGTATCTAGGTCAGGGGTAGGGAACCTATGGCTCTAGAGCCAGATGTGGCTCTTTTGATGGATGCATCTGGCTCACAGATTAATCTAAGTTGATTAAGATAAGAAATTAATATTTCCACTGTTAATCATAGTTAAAAATAACGTTAAACTACAAAATATTCTCCTGCATTTTAATCCATCCATTTGTTTTCTATCGCATCTGTTCAAGAAGTCGCATTAATGGTAAGAAGTATTTTATTCATCATTGGTTAGCTTCAGTATAACAATGTTGTTAAAAAGAATACAAAACTTATTATACTCAAAAAAAATGTTGGTGTTACTTAAAAATGCACACATTTAGTTGTATTCATCGTTAATATTGTATGGCTCTCACGGAAATACATTTTAAAGCTCTCTCAGCCAAAACGGTTCCCGACCCCTGATCTAGGTGAAAGTTACCCAAAAACAGATTTAGGACCGAAATTAGCCACTACACAACCCAAGTTAAAATGTTTGGTATGCGAGTGGAAATAAATTGAGCTTTTCGCTCTTAATTGTCTATTACTGGTCCTCAAATTCATCCTGCAGGGCAGACGGTCCCATGCTGTCCAAATCACAAGAGTCTCCACAGTTCTGCCCGCATCCTCCAATAACTTGTAGCAGCTTTGGGGTACTTTTGGGGACGGTGTGTCGCAGTGGAAGACCGGAGGGTCCCTGGTTCAATTCCCACCTAGTACCAACCTGGTCACGTCCGTTGTGTCCTGAGCAAGACACTTCACCCTTGCTCCTGATGGGTGCTGGTTGGCGCCTTGCATGGCAGCTCCCTCCATCAGTGTGTGAATGTGTGTGTGAATGGGTAAATGTGGAAGTAGTGTCAAAGCGCTTTGAGTACCTTGAAGGTAGAAAAGCGCGATACAAGTACAACCCATTTATCATTCTAATTTGTTGACAAATCAGAGCAACGCTTACTACAATCAGTAGATGACCTGGTGTCAGACTTCCGAAGGGGTAGAAATCTTCACGTCCTCCTCTAGGAGGGTCGCCAGGCACGTGGCACTCCTCCTTAGCCCGAGAGTCCGTCATGTGTCCAGCAACAACCGCCCCGTCAGCTACAATACAATGTTATGTTATGTTATGTTATTCCATTTTCGATACGGCGAACCAAACTGAACTGTTCCGCTCAGTGGAAATGTGGGCGTTGTGCCCTTCTCGTATTGCGAGTAGTTGTTGTGAAAAAAAACCCTACTGGGCTACCCAGTCGTCCTTTTCCTGTCAACACTATTACACTGTTTACTTTGCAGCGATTCATCAGCCTGCAAATGAAGTAGGTGAGGTCAAATATCCACTGCCTGCGCCAAAGAGATCCTGCTGAAAAACTTGTGTGTTCCAGGTGAGCAAACTGTAGTGACTGGAAATGATTCTAATGGCAAGATGGGGGCGGAGCCCACTCAAATAAATGGTTTGCCCCCTCGAATCAAAATGTTTGAAGTTGAGAGAGTAATTTTTTTAAATATATCCACAAGACGTAAACATTACAAACCCCAAAACCAGTGAAGTTGGCACGTTGTGTAAATGCCAAATTAAAAACAGAATACAATGATTTGCAAATCATTTTCAACCTACATTTAATTGAATAAACTGCAAAGACAAGATATTCAACGTCCAAACTGGTCAACTTTGTTATTTATTGCAAATATTAGCTCATTGAGAATTTGATGACTGCAACATGTTTCGAAAAAGCTGGCACAAGGTCCGCATGGAGCTGGAGGGGGCGGGAGAATTTCGGGAGATTTTCGGGAGAAAATTTGTCCCGGGAGGTTTTCGGGAGAGGCGCTGAATTTCGGGAGTCTCCCGGAAAATCCGGGAGGGTTGGCAAGTATGTCAACTCTGCTGAAGCAACACTGACGGAAAAAAAAAGATCCATCCAAAGGGGTAAAGGAGTGTTTTTCGTCATCCACATGCACACACAAAACATATAAAAGGCATGGGTGTCACTCATCGTATGTTCACCTTTGTCTGTGTGTGTGTGTGTGTGTGTGTGTGTGTGTGTGTGTGTGTGTGTGCAGCTCTGACTGGAATCTATCCAGGCCATCACTCATACCTTAAGACAGGGCGTCGGACAGGTTTTATTAAAACTCTGTCAGAGGGTGTGTGTGTGTGTGTGTGTGTGTGTGTCTGTCTGTGTTTGCCCCAGGCTTAGAAGCGATATCATCACTCCCTTGACATGTTCTTTCATCTTCCCTTTTTTCTTCTTGACAGACACCATTTTTTGGTTACCTGTCAAAGTTGTTTTTGTTTCCCCCCCCCCAGTCCATCCTTACCACTAAGCTGACTTAATCCATTGTCATCATCATCGGCGGTCACTCGAAGCGAGAATGACGATCCTCCTGGTAGGGGTGTGTCCCTTTATGGAGGATTGCCTGCGCGTGACTTTGTTTTACGTGGGGAGACTGGTGCACAGACAGTCACCACACGATCTGTTATGGATTGCAAGGGGAGTGACGGCAAACGGACACCAGAGGGCCGTAGTGTTCAATAATTTCTTATATATAGTAAATATTTAGAAAAAGAATAATAAACAATACTAAACTAATAAGATAACCCAAGGAAATGGAGTGTGTCAACATGTGTGTTACTATGAGTGTAGACCAAGTTACCAAGTGTTGTAGAGAGCGAAGGAACAAGGTAGTCCGAGAGGCAGGCAGATGATCATTCAGAGCAGGAGAGAAAAGGCAAGATCCGTGTTCAGGCGAGGGTCCGGAATCAAGGAAGGCAGGCCAAAAAACACAGGGAGAAACAACAGACGATCTGGAAGGGGGAAGACTCTGCGTACATCAGAATCACGGAGGGAAACACAACAACGGTCAGCGAACATCAGGCTTACGGTACATCATTTGAAAACTAAGTTCCCACGCCGATCCTTGGGTCCACTGGTCCCTTTATTCATCTTATCCTCATCAGTCACAGGTGTGCAGATTGACTGATCGTCTGCAGGCTTGAAGTTGCGTGGGCGTGCAGCGCTCAGCGGATCGGGGGCGTGTCCGAGCGCGCTGTCAGCGGATCCCTCGGGTAGATCCACAGAGAAGGGAGACGCAGACTGCGTCGCAACACGATCCTTGACAGAAATCGGGTCAAGATCCAGGGGCATGGAGTCCAAGACCACTGGGGACCCTTTTCTGCCGCAGCCTTCCTCCGCCATCGTAAATCTGCCGTCTTCCGCCTGCTCCGCCGTTGAGGTCTTCACCGTATCGCTGGCTAGGGGGCAGTCAGGTACTAGGCCTTTGCCAAGGGCCACCTGGGGTAACAGTAGTAAAGGGGTTAACCTACCAGTTCCCCAAGACCCCATAGAGGAGCCTCCGCATCCGGATGCACTTTAACGTCATGCCCAGGATATTAATCCATTGTATCGTATACTTCACCGGGTTTTGATATCATTTCAGGGTGCATTAATAAGAGAATGCGGACGACAGAAATCGGGTCAAGGTCCAGTGGCATGGGGTCCGAGATGACTTGGGGCCCTTTTCTGCTGCAGCCTTCTACCGCCATCGCAGCCGTTGTGGTAGTTTGTAAATCTACCATTTTATGCCTGCTCCGCCGTTGAGGTCTTCACCGTATCGCTGGCTAGGGGGCAGTCAGGTACTAGGCCTTTGCCAAGGGCCGCCTAGGGTAACAGTAGTAAAGGGGTTAACCTCCTAGTGCCCCAAGACCCCATAAAGGAGCCTCCACTGCCCGATGTACAAACGTCATGCCCAGGACATTAATATCCATTGTATCATGTGCTTCACCGGGTTTTGATACCATCTCAGGGTGCATTAATAAGAGAATGCGGACGACAGAAATCGGGTCCAGGTCCAGTGGCCTGGGGTCCAAGACGACTGGGTACCCTTTTCTGCTGCAACCTTCAACCGCCATCGCAGCCGTTGTGGTACGTCATAAATCTGCCGTCTTCCGCCAGCTCCGCTGTTGAGGTCTTCACCGTATCCCTGGCTAGGGGGCAGTCAGGTACTGGGCCTTTACCAAGGGCCACCTGGGGTAACAGTAGTAAAGGGGTTAACCTCCTAGTGCCCCAAGACCCCATAGGGGAGCCTCCACGGCCGGATGTACTTCAATGTCATGCCCAGGACACTAATCCATTGAATCGTGTACTTACCTTTTTAATCACGTTGAAATTATTTATTTGAATTGATCGAAAAGCTCTCTTGCCGTCTGAGAAGTGTTGTATCCCAGATAGCTGCAATCGCTTTCTCTTAAGGTATTCATGTGTGATTTCCACAAACGTTCGCGGTCTTTCCCGCATCAATTCCTCTCTGAAAGCAATTTGTCAACGATCAATAAGTAAATACAAAACTAAGTCCCGGAGATCCAAGAAAAGTGACGAAGGGAAAGCCTCCCACTTAGAAGGCCATGCAACCAAGGCATAGAGACGGCCTACATCCTGTAACACGTGTCCCTCAAACTCACCCTGACTGCTCACTCTCATCAACACATCTTACCTTTTTAATCACGTTGAAATTATTTTTTTGAATTGATCGGATAGTTCTCTTGCCGTCTGAGAAGTGTTGTATCCCAGATAGCTGCAATCGCTTTCTCTTAATGTATTCATGTGTGATTTCCACAAGCGTTCGCTGTCTTTCCGGCATCACTTCCTCTCCGAACTCAATTTGTCAACGTTCAATGAGTCCATACAAAGCTAAGTCCCGGAGATTCAAGAATTGTGACGAAGAGAAAGCCTCCCACTTAGATGGCCCTGTAATTAAAACAAAGAGACGGCGAACATCCCGTACCACGTATCCCTCTAACTCATCCTGACTGCTCGCTTTCATCAACACATCTTACCTTTTTAATCACGTTGAGAGGATTTATATGAATTGATCGGATAGTTCTCTTGCCGTCTGAGAAGAGTTGTATCCTAGATAGCTGCAATCGCTTTCTCTTAAGGTATTCATGTGTGATTTCCACAAGCGGTCGCGGTCTTTCCGGCATCACTTCCTCTCTGAAAGTAGATTGTCAACGATCAATAAGTTCATACAAAGCTAAGTCCCAGAGATCCAAGAAAAGTGACGAAGGGAAAGCCTTCCACTTAGAAGGCCCTGTAATCAAAGCGAAGAGACGGCGAACATCTCGTACCACGTGTCCCTCTAACTCACCCTGACTGCTCGCTCTCATCAACACATCTTACCTTTTTAATCACGTTGAAATTATTCATTTGAATTGATCGGAAAGTTCTCTTGCCGTCTGAGAAGTGTTGTATCCCAGATAGCTGCAATCGCTTTCTCTTAAGGTATTCATGTGTGATTTCCACAAGCGGTCGCGGTTTTTCCGGAGTCACTTCCTCTCCGAACTCGGTTCTTCAACGTTAAATGAGTCCATACAGAGCTAAGTGCCGGAGATTCAAGAATTGTGACGAAGGTAAAGCCTCCCACTTAGAAGGCCCTGTAATCAAAGCGAAGAGACGACGTACACCCTGTACCACGTGTCCCTCTAACTCACCCTGACTGCTTGCTCTCATCGACACATCTTACCTTTTTAATCACGCTGAAATGATTCATTTGAATTGATCGGAAAGTTCTCTTGCCGTCTGAGAAGAGTTGTATCCCAGATAGCTGCAATCACTTTCTCTTAAGGTATTCATGTGTGATTTCCACAAGCGGTCGCGGTCTTTCCGGCATCACTTCCTCTCTGAAAGTAGATTGTCAACGATCAATAAGTTCATACAAAGCTAAGTCCCAGAGATCCAAGAAAAGTGACGAAGGGAAAGCCTTCCACTTAGAAGGCCCTGTAATCAAAGCGAAGAGATGGCGAACATCTCGTACTACGTGTCCCTCTAACTCACCCTGACTGCTCGCTCTCATCAACACATCTTACCTTTTTAATCACGTTGAAATTATTCATTTGAATTGATCGGAAAGTTCTCTTGCCGTCTGAGAAGTGTTATATCCCAGATAGCTGCAATCGCTTTCTCTTAAGGTATTCATGTGTGATTTCCACAAGCGGTCGCGGTCTTTCCGGCGTCACTTCCTCTCCGAACACAGTTTGTCAACGTTCCATACAAAGCTAAGTCCCGGAGATTCAAGAATTGTGACGAAGGGAAAGCCTCCCACTTAGAAGGCCTTGTAATCAAAGTGAAGAGACGGCGAACATCCCTTACCACGTATCCCTCTAACTCAGCACATCTTACCTTTTTAATCACGCTGAAATGATTTATTTGAACATCAGGCAACGTGTCACCTCACTTCCTTTCATTTTTCAAAATGTTTGTGTTCTTTGGTGGGTGATGGATTTATCTTCCGACATCCTCAATATGACTAATTAACTTTGCAATATCAGAAGCAGATGTTGGAGCTGAAGGGAATTCCTAACAGGCAGCCAAGAGAGTCAACTCCACTCGCCCTCTCCCGCTCGCGCTCTCCTCCATTCCTTTGACTTCTTTTGTGTTGTGGAGCACCGACACCTTGTAGCAGCTCATAAATCTCCGAGTGTGGAGTTAACCTCCACATGCCCCGTGTTTACCTCCTCCATCTCCTCCTTTTCCCCCCCGCTTGTCACTCAGCACCTCTGCTTAATTTATGCCCTCTCCGCCCTCCTCTGTGGAGCAACTGGCCCACTTTGGTGACTCAAGCTGCAATGACTCAGATTTCGCTCAAAGTAGGAGAAAACTGTGGTACCCGGGTCTTTATTTTCAACATGCACACAAGGTTACATAACAGCGGCGATGGGACCCCCCCCCCGCCCCCCCACCCCCCATCAGCCCTTCAAGGCCTACTGAAACCCACTACTACCGACCACGCAGTCTGATAGTTTATATATCAATGATGAAATATTAACATTGCAACACATGCCAATACGGCCTTTTTAGTTTACTAATTTGCAATTTTAAATGTCGCGCGAAGTATCCTGTTGAAAACGTCGCAGTATGATGACGCGTGCGCGTGACGGCACGGACTGTAGCGGACATTTAGTTCCAGCCCCGATCCCAGCTATAAGTCGACTGCTTTAATCGCATAATCCCACAGTATTATAGACATCTGTGTTGCTGAATCTTCTGCAATTTGTTCAATGAATAATGGAGACGTCAAAGAAGAAAGACGTAGATGGGAAGCGGTGTATTGCGGCCGCCTTTAGCAACACAGACACAGCCATTTTTTCCTTGTTTCCTTGTTTACATTCCCGAAAGATGACAGTGAAGCTTTACTATGGAACATAGCGGTCAAGCGAACAGTGAGAAAATGGTGGTAATAAGTCCGCTCTTACCGTAGACATGAGCGGAGAGCTTGCGTCGTTCCTCGTGCACCTGTCAAAGAGGCAACTGCGGTTTAGCTCGGTTGGTAAAGTGGCCGTGCCAGCAATTTGAGGGTTGCAGGTTCGATTCCCGCTTCCGCCATCCTAGTCACTGCCGTTGTGTCCTTGGGCAAGACACTTTACCCACCTGCTCCCAGTGCCACCCACACTGGTTTGAATGTAACTTAGATATTGGGTTTCACTATGTAAAGCGCTTTGAGTCACTAGAGAAAAAGCGCTATATAAATATAATTCACTTCACTTTACTCTTGCCTCCTCCGACCGGCTGCCCCTGACCGTCGGATGCTTCCACCGAGGAAGAGGGAAAAAGAAAGTAATCTCAGCCCGGCCCCAACGGCTGCCTTCGCGTCGCCTCGTCGAGAAACGTGGCTTCACTCAGAGACACTGGCTGTCACCACACCCCTCCGACTTTCACTATCACGCTAAAAAACTAGTAACACAATAAGCAGATAAGGGATTTTCCAAAATTATCCTAGTAAATTTGTCTTATAACATCTGAATCGCTCTGCCGTCTAGTTTTTTTTTCCTAGTCCTTCACTCTCACTTTCCTCATCCACAAATCTTTCATCCTCGCTCAAACTAATGGGGAAATCGTCGCTTTCTCTGTCCGAATCGCTCTCGCTGCTGGTGGCCATGATTATAAACAATGTTCAGATGTGAGGAGCTCCACAACCCGTGACATCACGCGCACATCGTCTGCTACTTCTGGTACAGGCAAGGCTTTTTTATTAGCGACCAAAAATTGGGAACTTTATCGTCGATGTTCTCTACTAAATCCTTTCAGCAAAAATATGGCAATATCGCGAAATGATCAAGTATGACACATAGAATGGACCTGCTATCCCCGTTTAAATAAGAAAATCTCATTTCAGTAGGCTTTTAAAGTAATGGTTCTCAAATGGGGGTACGCGTACCCCTGGGGGTACTTGAAGGTATGCCAAGGGGTACGTGAGAACTTTTAAAAATATTCTAAAAATAGCAACAATTCAAAAATCCTTTATAAATATATTTATTGAATAATACTTCAACAAAATATGAATGTAAGTTCATAAACTGTGAAAAAAAATACAACAATGTTGACAGCTAGATATTTTTGTGGACATGTTCCATAAATATTGATGTTAAAGATTTCTTTTTTTGTGAAGAAATGTTTAGAATTAAGTTCATGAATCCAAATGGATCTCTATTACAATCCCCAAAGAGGGCACTTTAAGTTGATGATTACTTCTATGTGTAGAAATATGTATCTATAATCGAATCACTTGTTTATTTTTCAACAAGTTTTTAGTTATTTTTATATCTTTTTTTCCAAATATTTCAAGAAAGACCACTACAAATGAGCAATATTTTGCACTGTTTTACAATTTAATAAATCAGAAACTGATGACAAAATGCCGTATTTTACTTCTTTATCTCTTTTTTTCAACCAAAAATGCTTTGCTCTGATTAGGGGGTACTTGAATTAATGAAAAAAATATTCACGGGGGGTACATCACTGAAAAAAGGTTGAGAAGCACCGCCTTAAAGGACGTGACAGTGACGCTTTGCTGGCATCGTGGTGAAGTTGCGTTCTCTCGAAGGGTGCAGTCGGAATGTAACACAGCGTTGAGGTAAGAATCATGATTGATTTACAACTACAAAAACAAGCTAAGAACAAAAAGACTTGCACAAAGGCATTATAGACAAAACCAAAAGAGCTAGCATGTGAGCTAAAAGGAACAAAAGACGCTAGCATGTGAGCTGGGGAAACAAATAAACAAAATAGTATGGAAGCATAATGGAGTTCGAAAGGGTATTTACCACAATATTTACCAAACGAGCAGTATGGCTCGGTTGGTAGAGCGGCCGTGCCAGCAACTTGAGGGTTGCAGGTTCGATCCCCGCTTACGCCATCCTAGTCACTGCCGTTGTGTCCTTGGGCAAGACACTTTACCCACCTGCTACCAGTGCCACCCACACTGGTTTGAATGTAAAAATTAGATATTGGGTTTCACTATGTAAAGCGCTTTGAGTCACTAGAGAAAAAGCGCTATATGAATATAATTCACTTAAATGATAAACGGGTTGTACTTGTATAGCGCTTTTCTACCTTCAAGGTACTCAAAGCGCTTTGACACTACTTCCACATTTACCCATTCACACACACATTCACACACTGATGGAGGGAGCTGCCATGCAAGGCGCCAACCAGCACCCATCAGGAGCAAGGGTGAAGTGTCTTGCTCAGGACACAACGGACGTGACGAGGTTGGTACTAGGTGGGATTTGAACCAGGGACCCTCGGGTTGCGCACGGCAACTCTCCCACTGCGCCACGCCGTCACTTCAATGCGGGATAGCGACGTCACCTGTTGCATGGAAAGCAATGTTTACACTGTGAGGCCGAATGGCAAACAAAGGCAGGCTTAAATAGGGAGGTAATCAAAAAGCAGGTGTGCGTGAGAAACACAAGGCGGGTGACACAAATACGTAACTAGGCAACGAAACAAAACAGAAAGTGCCACCAGGAACTAAGGAAGTCAAATAACAACCAGGATGTGATATACAAAACAGAACAAAACCAGAATATATGGCGAGCCAGACCTGGACCCTGGGCCTTTAGTTTAAGACCAGCCTCATAAACTGTTTCCCTTTGAGTAAAAAGAACGAACTGCTGTCAAAAGTTGGTTCCGACCGACGCGAGTCAGTCCTTGTCGGACCTTTTGAAGGGGGCTTACTAACAAGAACTGAAGTGCCCGGAAAAATGTAACTGGAACTCCCAGCTCGTTGACACATGCGTGCAAAGAAAAGTCCCGATTATACTTTTTTTCCCCTTTTTTTTTTTCTCCTCCCAGCTTATCTCTGACAAATGTTCTTCTGTATGATTTATGTCACTCTTTATTTCCTCTTGATGTCAAAAAGTGTTTGGCTAAGATGACTTAAGTGGGCTCGGGATTCTGCTGCTCATATTCTGGCTCACACAGCGATAATGTTTCACGCCGGATCGGCGCTGAGAAACCTTCTGTCCTGGCGGAAAAAAAAAAAAAGCGAGACGGGGGCCCCTGCAGTAACATTGCAGCCTTGACACTTTTGACAGTTGGCCATGACTGATGCCTGATCTGTACAAATTTCAGGACTAATAAATCTACCTGTCAGAGATCAGGACTTGAAAGAGGCCGCCGGCCTGCGGCACGGCTTTAACACAACTTGTGTTGATGAAATTTCTGGAGGCTGGAGAATTATAGCTGTCAAAAAGAAGAAAAAAAAACGCCCACATCAAACCTGAAGTCTTGGCGTTCCTGCTTTATTTTTTTTTTTTTTTTTCCCCTCGCTGCTCTCAACACTCTTATATTGCTCCTTCAAACCCCCCCAACCCCTCGTCCTTTAAAGTTAAAGTTAAAATACCAATGATTGCCACACACACACACACATTAAGTGTGGCGAAATTATTCTCTGTATTTGACCCATCAGCCTTGATCACCCCCTGGGAGGTGAGGGGAGCAGTGAGCAGCAGCGGTGGCCACGCCCGGGAATCATTTTTGGTGATTTAACCCCCAATTCCAACCCTTGATGCTGAGTACCAAGCAGGGAGCTTGATGGCGGCCATCATTGCATCATTTTTGACACTGTCTAGCCCAGGGGTCACCAACGCGGTCGCCCGCAAGGACCAGATGAGTCGCCCGCTGGCCTGTTCTAAAAATAGCTCAAATAGCAGCACTTACCAGTGAGCTGCCTCTATTTTTTAATTTTATTTATTTACTAGCAAGCTGGTCTCGCTTTGCTCGACATTTTTAATTCTAAGAGAGACAAAACTCAAATAGAATTTGAAAATCCAAGAAAATATTTTAAAGACTTGGTCTTCACTTGTTTAAATAAATTCATTTATTTTTTTTAACTTTGCTTCTTATAACTTTCAGAAAGACAATTTTAGAGAAAAAAATACAAACTTAAAAAATTATTTTAGGATTTTTAAACACATATACCTTTTTTACCGTTTAAATTCCTTCCTCTTCTTTCCTGACAATTTAAATCAATGTTCAAGTATTTTTTTTTATTGTAAAGAATAATAAATACATTTTAATTTAATTCCACATTTTAGCTTCTTTTTTTTCCGACGAAGAATATTTCTGAACTATTTCTTCAAACTTATTATGATTAAAATTAAAAAAAAAAATATTCTGGCAAATCTAGAAAATCTGTCAAATCAAATTTAAATCTTATTTCAAAGTATTTTGAATGTCTTTTAAAATTTTTGTTCTGGAAAATCTAGAAGAAATAATGATTTGTCTTTGTCAGAAATATAGCTTGGTCCAATTTGTTATATATTCTAACAAAGTGCAGATTGGATTTTAACCTATTTAAAACATGTCATCAAAATTCTAAAATTAATCTTAATCAGAAAAAATCACTAAAAATCACTAATGATGTTCCATAAATTTGTTTTTCATTTTTTTTCGAAAATATTCGAATTAGCTAGTTTTTCTCTTCTTTTTTTCGGTTGAATTTTGAATTTTAAAGAGTCGAAATTGAAGATAAACTATAAACTTTAATTTTAATTTTTTTTCCTGTTTTCTCCTCTTTTAAACCGTTCAATTAAGTGGTTTTTTTCATCATTTATCCTCTACAAAAAACCTTCCGTAAAAAGAAAAAAAAAATACGACGGAATAACAGACAGAAATACCCATTTTTTTATATATATATATATATATATATATATATATAGATTTATTTATTAAAGGTAAATTGAACAAATTGGCTATTTCTGGCAATTTATTTAAGTGTGTATCAAACTGGTAGCCCTTCACATTAATCAGTACCCAAGAAGTAGCTCTTGGTTTCAAAAAGGTTGATGACCCCTGCCCTTGATCAACCCCTGGGAGGTGAGGGGAGTAGTGAGCAGCAGCGGTGGCCACGCCCGGGGATCATTTTTGGCGATTTAACCCCCAATTCCAACCCTTGATGCTGAGTACCAAGCAGGGAGCTTTCACGGCTTGGCGGCCATCATTGCATCATTTTTGACACTCTCTAGCCCAGGGGTCACCAACGCGGTCGCCCGTAAAGACCAGATGAGTCGCCCTCTGGCCTGTTCTAAAAATAGCTCAAATAGCAGCACTTACCAGTGAGCTGCCCTATTTTTTTAAATTTTATTTATTTACTAGTAAGCTGGTCTCGCTTTGCTCGACATTTTTAATTCTAAGAGAGACAAAACTCAAATAGAATTTGAAAATCCAAGAAAATATTTTAAAGACTTGGTCTTCACTTGTCTAAATAAATTAATTGATTTTTTTTTACTTTGATTCTTATAACTTTCAGAAAGACAATTTTAGAGAAAAAAAATACAACCTTAAAAAATGATTTTAGGATTTTTAAACACATATAACTTTTTTACCTTTTAAATTCCTTCCTCTTATTTCCTGACAATTTAAATCCATGTTCAAGTAAATTTGTTTTTTTTATTGTAAAGAATAATGAATACATTTTAATTTAATTCTACATTTTAGCTTCTGTATTTTTCCGACAAAGAATATTTCTGAACTATTTCTTCAAACTTATTATGTGAGTGTGAATGTTGTCTGTCTATCTGTGTTGGCCCTGCGATGAGGTGGCGACTTGTCCAGGGTGTACCCCGCCTTCCGCCCGATTGTAGCTGAGATAGACGCCAGCGCCCTCCGCGACCCCGAAAGGGAATAAGCTGTAGAAATGGATTGTTGTTAGTTTATCCACTTTAATGCACTTTATTTTTTTTGGAATGCATGTTTTGTTTGAAGGCCTAATATAAATGAAAAACTTTGTGCTTTTTTTTTGAAAAGCAAAGGCTACTGGAATATTAAAAAAAATGTCAGTATCCAATAAAAAAATACTTTATTTGAAAAACATGTCTAAATATTTATTCGAGGCTATTTATGCAATATAAAAAAAAAGGGTGAAAAACTGCATTCATTATTCGGTATTCGGCCTTCGGCCAAGCGTTTAAGTTTTATTCGGCTTCGGCTTCGGCCGCAAATTTTCATTTCGGTGCATCCCTAATTATTTACAATCCGGGGGGTGGGATGAGGAGCTTTGGTTGATATCAGAACTTCAGTCATCAACAGAGAAATGTGGACATTGAAACAGTGTAGGTCTTATTTAGTAGGATATGTACAGCCAGCAGAGAACATAGTGAGTTCACATAGCATAAGAACAAGATTATACATTAGAAGTACATTTGACTTGTTTATAATCCGGGGAGATGGGATGTGAATGGAGGAGGGTATTAGTAAAGTGTTGAAGTTGCCTGGAGGTGTTGTTTTAGAGCGGTTTTGAAGGAATATAGAGATGCACTTACTTTTATACCTGTTGGGAGTGCATTCCACATTGATGTGGCATAGAAACAGAATGAGTTAAGACCTTTGTTAGATCGGAATCTGGGTTTAACGTGGTTTGTGGAGCTCCCCCTGGTGTTGTTGTTATGGTGGTCATTTACGTTAAGGAAGTAGTTTGACATGTACTTCGGTAACATTTTGGGTTGCTGACAGGGGCGTCGCCAGACATATTTCACTGGGGCACATGCCCCACTGTTGATCTGTAGTGCCCCAGTAAACATTTCACCAATAAAAAAAAACGCTTCAGAGTTTTAAGTCTACATAACATAGACAGCAGCGCACATACTACTTAGTATGGTAGTTGATTGCTACTGTATTCACTCCACAAAACAGTGAGCACATGGCTACTTAATATGGTAATTTATTCACGTGTGGATCGAGACTTCGGTTGAGAGAGAGAGAGAGAGAGGGATTCGAATCACTGCGTGAGGTAGGTGACGTTAGCCAACAACAATTTGTTAATTACAGTATTTTGATTTTGATTTGACTCAAACTGTCTCAAACTGATTTAAGAAAGTTATTCGCCCGCAGCAGGGAAGAAGCAGCGAGGAATGAGAGATGTAAGTGAAGTCCTAGCTAGCTAGGCAACATCATTGTCTTAAGTTGATGCTAAGTTAGCTAACGTTATTCCTTGTATCAAGACAAACATATTCATTTGTTGTACGAGCTGTCAGGGGAATTTCCAATGAACATGAAACATAATGTTGGTTTTTGTCTGCTGGTTCTGCATCAATAATGATTTGGAGTCAGCATGTGTGAGTTGAGTGCTTCTCAAATGGTTTATCTTCAGGAAGAAAAACATTTTTCCATTTCATCAAGTCGTGAGCCAAATTTTTAAATCATTCAAGTTTATTTCACAGAAAAATAGCACAGTAGACTTGTCTTGTTAATCCATGCGACTTTGACTTAAATAATCTTGTTTTGTCACCAGAAAAATGGCTACAGCTAAAGCATCTGGTTTTGTTTCCAGAAAAAATTGTAAAATTTCTGTATTTGTTGTCAGAAAGATGGCTGAAAATATTGGGTTTTGTTGCCCCATTTAGATTTTTTAAAACTATATTTCCATGCCTGTCCTGAGTCCTCCTCCAACTTGTTAGTCGGTTTGCCTTTTGCTAAAATACTCACTAATAGTCACTAGAAAAAGGCTAAAATAATCTGGTTTTGTTGCCACAATTTGATTTTGCGACTCACTGAAAATGACACACAATCCACTTTTATGTCAGGACCCAGCAGTTGGGAACCGCTGGTCAACTGTATAACAGTTACTGTAATATTTCCATGTCCGTCCAGAGTGATTGACCACTTTGCAAAAATGAAAACAAGACGTTACAGTTTACTTCTCAGAAAATGATTCCCTGAACAGACACACAACAGTTGTTCATTTATTCTACTACTGTGGCTTTATTGTTTTGTGTATATTTTATAGTTTTGTGTATCTGAAATAGGATTAGCCACATTGCCATAAATGGAAATTAAATCATATAAAAGAACCCAGAGATGTAGGGGTGCTTTATTTTTTGTTTTACTTTTGTAGATGTTAAATTTGCAGATGATTACTGCAATATATATTTCAAAAAGATTCATTGCTCTTCCTTTTTGCTTTTACCAGTAGCAGTTTAGAAGTCTGGAGTAAAAAAGTGCACAAGTAGGTCAAATGCATTAGTTAATTTCAGGTGGTTAATCAAAGATCCATACAACATAATCTCAATCATCAATCAATCAATGTTTATTTATATAGCCCCAAATCACAAATGTCTCAAAGGACTGCACAAATCATTACGACTACAACATCCTCGGAAGAACCCACAAAAGGGCAAGGAAAACTCACACCCAGTGGGCAGGGAGAATTCACATCCAGTGGGACGCCAGTGACAATGCTGACTATGAGAAACCTTGGAGAGGACCTCAGATGTGGGCAACCCCCCCCCTCTAGGGGACCGAAAGCAATGGATGTCGAGCGGGTCTAACATGTCACTATGAAAGTTCAATCCATAGTGGCTCCAAGACAGCAGTGAGTGTCCCGTCCACAGGAAACCATCTCAAGCGGATCAGCAGCGTAGAGATGTCCCCAACCGATACAGGCGAGCGGTCCATCCTGGGTCTCGACTCTGGACAGTCAGTACTTCATCCATGGTCATCGGACCGGACCCCCTCCACAAGGGAGGGGGGGACATAGGAGAAAGAAAAGAAGCGTCAGATCAACTGGTCTAAAAAGGAGGTCTATTTAAAGGCTAGAGTATACAGATGAGTTTTAAGATGAGACTTAAATGCTTCTACTGAGGTAGCATCTCGAACTGTTACCGGGAGGGCATTCCAGGGTACTGGAGCCCGAACGGAAAACGCTCTATAGCCCGCAGACTTTTTTTGAGCTCTAGGAATCACTAATAAGCCGGAGTCTTTTGAACGCAGATTTCTTTCTGATATGATTCCATAGTTTAAAGCACTATTTATGATTTTTTATGATAAATAAGTGCTAAAAATGTTTTTGCTTGCGCGCTTTGCACGCTCACATGAATTATTTGTGCCCCAGATGTGCCCCAGTAAAGTATTAGGTCTAGTGACACCCCTGGTTGCCGACCCCTGGTGTAGAGGAAGGGGGAATCAGTTCATCGGCTATTCAGGGTTCCAAAAGCAGCCCGAGCTGTCAACAGAGTATCGGAGCGAGCAGCCAGCAGGGGGTTAAACTAAAGCAGGAACGCAGCACATGCTTTCACAAGAAGGGCTGTTGTATGCGTGTGATTTAAATACCAAAAGGCCCATAAATCAAACAACCACCACCCCCCCCATTTCCACATCCTTCCAGGCCCATTGCCTGCTCCTCTCCCACTAGATTTATTTGTGTTTATCTTTGATCCAGACTAGTTTGCTCCCCGTCTTCTTTTTAAACCCACGCCGAAGGACCCTGTGGGTAATAAATCATCTGCGAGTGTTTAGACACTGTGCTGCCTGCCCTGTAAACCTTTTTTTTTTTAAGAGGGCCGGATCATATTTGCTTTCTTCAAAGCACACTTGTCCGGTGTTAAAAGTTCACTCCATTCCTGGGGACAAATGGCAGGGCCCGGCTTGTTGATTTGGATGTCAAAAGGTGCGGCGTTTGTATTGGGCTGCGACACACCTGGTGAAAAGGGATCATTCGTTGACAGTCTAGTCCAGGGGTAGGGAACCTATGGCTCTAGAGCCAGATGTGGCTCTTTTGATGACTGCTTCTGGCCGTTATTGCCATATTTTTGCTGAAAATATTTAGTAGAGAACATCGACGATAAAGTTCGCTGATAAAAAAGCCTTGCCTGTATCGGAAGTAGCAGACGATGTGCGCGTGACGTCACGGGTTGTGGAGCTCCTCACATCTGAACATTGTTTACAATCATGGCCACCAGCACCGAGAACGATTCAGACCCAGAAAGCGATTATTTCCCCATTAATTTGAGGGAGGATGAAAGATTCGTGGATGAGGAAAGTGAGAGGGAAGAACTAAAAAAAATAATAATAATTAAAAAAAATTTGAGTGCAGTGGGAGCGATTCAGATGTTATTAGACACATTTACTAGGATAATTCTAGAAAATCCCTTATCTCAGGAGTGGGGAACCTATGGCTCTAGAGCCAGATGTGGCTCTTTTGATGACTGCATCTGGCCGTTATTGCCATATTTTTGCTGAAAAGATTTAGTAGAGAACATCAACGATAAAGTTCGCAACTTTTGGTCGCTGATAAAAAAGCCTTGCCTGTATCGGAAGTAGCAGACGATGTGCGCGTGACGTCACGGGTTGTGGAGCTCCTCACATCTGAACATTGTTTAAAATCATGGCCACCAGCACCGAGAACGATTCGGACCCAGAAAACGACGATTTCCCCATTAATTTGAGCGAGGATGAAAGATTCGTGGATGAGGAAAGTGAGAGGGAAGGACTAAAAAATAATAATAATAATAAAAAAAAAATTGAGGGCTGTGGGAGCGATTCAGATGTTATTAGACACATTTACTAGGATAATTCTAGAAAATCCCTTATCTCAGGAGTAGGGAACCTATGGCTGTAGAACCAGATGTGGCTCTTTTGATGACTGCATGTGGCCGTTATTGCCGTATTTTTGCTGAAAAGATTTAGTAGAGAACATCGACGATAAAGTTCGCTGATAAAAAAGCCTTGCCTGTATCGGAAGTAGCAGACGATGTGCGCGTGATGTCACGGGTTGTGGAGCTCCTCACATCTGAACATTGTTTACAATCATGGCCACCAGCAGCGAGAACGATTCGGACCCAGAAAGCGACGATTTCCCCATTAATTTGAGCGAGGATGAAAGATTTGTGGACGAGGAAAGTGAGAGGGAAGAACTAAAAAAAAAATAATAATAAAAACAAATTCGAGGGCAGTGGGACTGATTCAGATGTTATTAGACACATTTACTAGGATAATTCTAGAAAATCCCTTATCTCAGGAGTAGGGAACCTATGGCTCTAGAGCCAGATGTGGCTCTTTTGATGACTGCATCTGGCTCTCGGAGAAATCTGAGCTGACGTTGCTTAACAGGATAAGTCAGGGGTCGGGAACCTTTTTGGCTGAGAGAGCCAAAAAGCCAAATATTTTAAAATGTATTATAATATTTTTTCTTAACACTGAACACAACTAAACACGTGCATTTTTAAGTAAGACCAGCATTTCTAGAGTATAACAGGTCTCTTATTCTTTGTAATAAATTTTTTATTCTGAAGCTAACTGTGGAGGGGGCGTGGCCCGCGGGCCTGCAGCGACCTGGGGTGTGCCAGGACGGGCCTCAAAATCAGCAAGAGCTGCGTAGATGGCCCACCTCAGCCTTGTTATCTAATCACCTGTTGCTCTGTTATAAGCAGCAGCCAGGAGGAGAGACGGGGTACTTTACGCTTCATAATGCACCACACATTTTCCATGGGAGAAGGGTTTGGACTGCAGGCGTGCCAGGAAAGTACCCGCACTCTTTTTTCACGAAGCCACGCTGTTGTAACACGTGCTGAAGGTGGTTTGGCATTGTCTTGCTGAAATAAGCGGGGGCGTCCATGAAAAAGACGGCGCTTAGATGGCAGCATATGTTGTTCCAAAACCTGTATGTACCTTTCAGCATTAATGGTGCCTTCATAGATGTGTAAGTTACCCATGCCTTGGGCACTAATGCACCCCCATACCATCACAGATGCTGGCTTTTGAACTTTGCGTCGATAACAGTCTGGATGGTTCGCTTCCCCTTTGCTCGGGATGACACAATGTTGAATATTTCCAAAAACAATTTGAAATGTGGACTCGTCAGACCAGAGAACACTTTTCCACTTTGCATCAGTCCATCTTAGATGATCTCGGGTTCAGAGAAGCCGGCGGCGTTTCTGGATGTTGTTGATAAATGGCTTTCGCTTTGCATTGTAGAGCTTTAACTTGCACTTACAGATGTAGCGACGAACTGTATTTAGTGACAGTGGTTTTCTGCAGTGTTCCCGAGCCCATGTGGTGATATCCTTTAGAGATTGACGTTGGTTTTTGATACAGTGCCGTCTGAAGGATCCGAAGGTCACGGTCATTCAATGTTGGTTTCCGGCCACGCCGCTTACGTGTTGTGATTTCTCCAGATTCTCTGAACCTTTTGATGATATTATAGACCGTAGATGTTGAAATCCCTCAATTTTTTGCAATTGCACTTTGAGAAACGTTGTTCTTAAACTGTTTGACTATTTGCTCACGCAGTTGTGGACAAAGGGGTGTACCTCGCCCCATCCTTTCTTGTGAAAGACTGAGCATTTTTTTGGGAAGCTTGTTTTTATACCCAATCATGGCACCCACCTGTTCCCAATTAGCCTGCACACCTGTGGGATGTTGCAAATAAGTGTTTGATGAGCATTTCTCAACTTTATCAGTATTTATTGCCACCTTTCTCAACTTGTTTGTCACGTGTTGTTGGCATTAAATTCTAAAGTTAATGATTATTTGCAACAAAAAAAAATGTTTATCAGTTTGAAGATCAAATATTTTGTCTTTGTAGCATATTCAACTGAATATGGGTTGAAAATAATTTGTAAATCATTGTATTCTGTTCATATTTACATCTAACACAATTTCCCAACTCATATGGAAACAGGGTTTGTAGAATGAACTCAAATGGACTGAAACATCGCCTGAAGGTCACATTCCGAGTGACATACTTTTTTTTTCTCCCCCGTACAATATTCTGCTTTACTTGGTTTATTCGTATTTTTTATTATTAATGAATGGGCCCCAAGTGTCTAATTTGTTCTGGGAGGACTCATAAATCATAGCACACGGACACAGAATGTGGAAATGATTAGGTATGAAAACACCCCGTATTCTATTATGATGATCTATTGAACTCGTGTACTTCAAGTGTTGTAAATGTTTTGGGTACCATTGCTCATGTCTGAGTTAGAATAGTTCAAAGTTGGCAAGAAATGGGAGAAATGAAGACTTGGTGGAGTCCTGCAGAACCGAACGGAAATGGTCCAAGTCAAAGCTTTTATTTAATTATGAGATTCACAAAGAGAAAGTAAATGTGTTCAACCAGACTTTGTGTAGAACAAGGAAACATTTGTGTTTTTTTTTTTTTTTTTGAATGACAGATAAACTCATCCAATCCTTGAGTCACACCTATGGATCATGTTTTGTTTTGTCATGTTGTGTTTTTGATTTTGGACAATCAGTCACGTTTTGCACTTCCTGGTTTTGTTTGTTTCCATGCCAACCTCATTAGTTTTCACCTGTCACGTCCCTGTTCTCAGCCTCACCTGTTTTCACTAATCATCACAGCTATTCAAGTCACTCTTTTTCTTGTCTTCGTCCTGGGATCCTCACACTCACACGCACCCTACCCATGCTGTCCAAACCTTTACGTCCTGTCCACAGTTCCATGCCGAGTAAGTTTATATATTCATGCCACAGTGCACTCTTTTGTTTCATGTCTTTAGTCTTGCCATCGTGCTGTTTTAAGTTTATAGTTTAATTGTATTTCATGCCCTTGAGCAGGTGTTTTTGTTTCACGTTTGTACTGTTTAGCCAAGTTTCTTCCTCTTTGTGAGCGCCCTTAGTTTGATTATTTTTGATTATAGTGTTTAAATAAAAACATGTACCTGAATTCACGCCTGGCTCGTCCTGTAATCCCGCTGCGTCGAAGGAGCACACTCAATCCATGTCAAAGCCTGACACCTTGAACATACTTTGAGCTTGGTATTGTCTTCTCTATATGTTTGTAATTTTAAGGGATGTCAAAAATTAGCCTAAAAATGTGATAATTATTTTTCTGCTGATAATTAAATCCACATGCCTTATCAAACTGTAGAGCAACACACTTTCTGCCAGTATATACGAGCTGTGAAATGATTTCCAAGTATGTCCTGTGTTAAAATAAATAGCACTTTTTTGATAACTTACCGTATTTTCCAGACTATAGGGCGCACTTAAAATATTTTTTTCCCCTCATAACTCGACAGTGCGCCTATTGTACGGAATATTTCTGGTTTTGCTTACACACCTCGAAGCAATTTTATTTGGTAAATGGTGTGATAATAAGTAGATAGCAGTCACACATAAGAGATATGTGTAGACTGTCTGGCTTGCCCCTGACAGTTTGTTTATGTTTTAATTTTTCCTCTGTGTGTGTAGTATTTCCTGTGTTTAGTTCCAGTCGGCTCTCTTATTTTGTCTGTTTCCTGTCTTTCTCCCTGAGTGCTGTGTCCCCTCAGCTGCGGCTCATCGGCACCTGGCCACACCTGGTGTCAATCAGCCCGATTTCCTATTTAGACCTGTCTTCCCATCCAGTCAGTGCTGGGTTATTGTATAGTATTGTCGCTCCTGTCGTGTCGTGTAGTGTCGTTGCAGCGTAGCGGTAAGCTATATTTGGTAGCTGTTTATAGCTTACTGTCTTTTGTTCCCTGCTTCCAGTTTTGTTTGTTCATAGCCTAGTTCGTTATTTTCTAGCTCCCTTGCTAGCTCTTTTAGTTTGTTATCCGCCTCGTGTGCGCTTTTTGTTTGTACCCTTTTGTTTGGTTTTGTTGTAGTGTGTAAATTAAAACCAAGTTTTCTCATTCAATGCCTGCCTCCTTCTCTGCATCTTGGGGTTCGTCCCCAACTAACTTTGACATAGACTGCACTATGATGGCAATATTACTCAAGTAAACAACACCAACATGTTATATCTACTTGTTATGGGACATTCATCCTCTGCTATTGCCATTTTTAATATAATGTAGTGTAAAGTTATTACTTATATCTGTCAGTAAACTCGCCATGAAAGCGCTAAAACAAAACGGTGTGGTGAGTTTACATTATTCACCCAAGGAACTTTAGTTATTAGAGAGTCCCGGTCGGACGTTTTTTCACGGGACACATTTCCGGCGTTGTTGTTGAGAAGATGCTGCTCCGTTCTTGATTGAAGTAAAGTCGGAATGTCATTAAAACAGTCCGCTTCATCTTTTTACACTTCTTCCAAACCCGTCCTTGCATGCTACACCGCTACAACAAAGATGACGGGCAGAAGATGCTGTCGTAAATAAGAACACCCACACAACGGCGCATGTGAATAATATAAATAAAGTCTATTATATAGCATTATTCACATGTGAATAATATAAATAAAGTCTATTATACAGCATTATTCAGATGTGAATGACATAAACACAGTCTATCATACAGCATTATTCACATGTGAATAACATAAATAAAGTCTATTATACAGCATTATTCACATGTGAATAACATAAATAAAGTCTATTATACAGCATTATTCACATGTTATAAATAAATGATAAATGGGTTGTACTTGTATAGCGCTTTTCTACCTTCAAGGTACTCAAAGCGCTTTGACACTACTTCCACATTTACCCATTCACACACACATTCACACACTGATGGAGGGAGCTGCCATGCAAGGCGCCAACCAGCACCCATCAGGAGCAAGGGTGAAGTGTCTTGCTCAGGACACAACGGACGTGACGAGGTTGGTTCTAAGTGGGATTTGAACCAGTGACCCTCGGTTTGCGCACGGCCACTCTCCCACTGCGCTGTCCCGTGACATGTGAATAACATAAATACAGTCTATCATACAGCATTATTCACATGTGAATAACATAAATACAGTCTATTAAACAGCATTATTTACATGTGAATAATATAAAAAAGTCTATTATACAGCATTATTTACATGTGAATAATATAAAAAAAGTCTGTTATACAGCATTATTCACATGTGAATAACATAAACACAGTCCATCACACAGCATTATTCACATGTGAATAACATTAATACAGTCTATTATACAGCATTATTTACATGTGAATAACATAAATAAAGTCTATTATACAGCATTATTCACATGTGAATAACATAAATACAGTCTATTATATAGCATTATTCACATGTGAATACTATAAATACACTATATTATAAATCATTATTCACATGTGAATAATAAAAGTACAGTCCATCTTAGAGCATTATTCACATGTGAATAACATAAATAAAGTCTATTATACAACATTTTTCACATGTGAATAACATAAATACAGTCTATTATACAGCATTATTCACATGTGAATAACATAAATAAAGTCTATTATACAGCATTTTTCACATGTGAATAACATAAACAGTCTATCATGCAGCATTATTCACATGTGAATAATAAAAGTACAGTCTATCATACAGCATTATTCACATGTGAATAACATAAATAAAGTATATTTTACAGCATTAATCAAGTGTGAATAACATAAATACTGTCTATTATACAGCATTATTCACATGTGAAGTGAAGTGAAGTGAATTATATTTATATAGCGCTTTTCTCTAGTGACTCAAAGCGCTTTACATTGTGAAACCCAATATCTAAGTTACATTTAAACCAGTGTGGGTGGCACTGGGAGCAGGTGGGTAAAGTGTCTTGCCCAAGGACACAACGGCAGTGACTAGGATGGCGGAAGCGGGAATCGAACCTGCAACCCTCAAGTTGCTGGCACGGCCACTCTACCAACCGAGCTATACCGCTCGAATAACATAAATACAGTCTATCATACAGCATTATTCACATGTGAATAACATAAATACAGTCTATTATACAGCATTATTCACATGTGAATAACATAAATAAAGTCTATTATACAGCATTATTCACATGTGAATGACATAAATACAGTCTATTATACAGCATTATTCACATGTGAATAATAAAAGTACAGTCTGTCATACAGCATTATTCACATGTGAATAATGCTGTATAATAAATGTAGTCCATCTTACAGCATTATTCACATGTGAATAACATAAATATAGTCTATCATACAGCATTATTCACATGTGAATGACATAAACACAGTCTATCATACAGCATTATCCACATGTGAATAATAAAAGTACAATCTATCATACAGCATTATTCACATGTGAATGACATAAATACAGTCTATCATACAACATTATTCACTTGTGAATAATAAAAGTACAGTCCATCGTACAGCATTATTCACATGTGAATGACATAAATACAGTCTATTATACAGCATTATTCACATGTGAATGACATAAATACAGTCTATTATACAGCATTATTTACATGTGAATAACATAAATACAGTCTGTCATACAGCATTATTCACATGTGAATAACAGAAATACAGTCTATTATACAGCATTATTCACATGTGAATAACATAAATAAAGTCCATTATAAAGCATTATTCACATGTGAATGACATAAATACAGTCTATTATACAGCATTATTCACATGTGAATGACATAAATACAGTCTATTATACAGCATGATTCACATGTGAATAACATAAATAAAGTCCATTATACAGCATTATTCACATGTGAATGACATAAATACAGTCTATTATACAGCATTATTTACATGTGAATAACATAAATACAGTCTATTATACAGCATTATTCACATGTGAATAACATAAATAAAGTCCATTATACAGCATTATTCACATGTGAATAACATAAATACAGTCTATTCTACAGCAATAATCAAGTTTGAATAATATAAATACAGTCTATAATACATTTAAATACAGTCAAAAAGGAACATTTGCATTATACAGTCTAATGGCTGCCGGTATGAAGGACTACTTGTGTCATTCCGTGTTGCATTTTAAGAGTCGGTACTACCGGTATTACAAATTAGTGTCGGGCAATATCGGCATAACAGATATCAGTAAGAAAGCCAATATCGGACACATTACCTAATAATTATAAATGGCAAAACAGATCACACTCCTTGACTTAATTACCTACATTTTGCATCATTTTTTTAAATTTATGAGTGAGAATAAAACACTTTTTTTTTCCCCCCTCGGCCCCATGCGGAAACATTTACACTACACTCACAGCCACAGCAGCAGTCTGTCAATCGGTGAACTTGTCAATCACCTGGCGTCTCCGTGGGAAGGCGCCCTGTGACTGACAGCCCGTGTGATCTCTCCCAAGGGCAGGCAGGAGGGCGACAAAAGGCCCGGCTGCAGTAATTTGGCGAGATGGAGACATCCCAGCGAAGCTGCGCCGTCACTCATTTGGTTTGCGGAGCGACCAATCCGCATGAAAACACGCCACACACCAGGTCGCAAAGGGAAAGTGGCTCGCTGGCCAATCGGAGGCAAGCACGGGGGTCACTTCCCCGGGCGACTATCAGAGGGGTGACCTGTTTAAACTAATACATCACACCACGACCCCTCCCTCTCCACCCTCGTTCAACGTCTCACCTTCACCACCCCCACCCTGACCTCGGACTGACCTTTTAGCCTTTTTGCTTAGGTCGGCCATCGCCAACCTCTTACTCTTTCCGTCTCTTCCACCTTGTCCCCATTCCTCACGCACCTGGTTCTCATTTTTTCTTTTCACATTTCACTCTCACTTTCTATTCTTTGCAAGACGCACTTTGACAACCAGCTTTTTAAAAACATGAACTGCCACAGAGGAACAGTTCACGTCGCTGACAAATTAATTAATACAAATGACACAAATAAATTGTGAATATAAATGTGTGTGGAGGGTGAAGTGGCCTGCAGGCCTGGGGCCGTTTTCATCAAGCATCTTAGAATTACTCCTAAGAAGTCTGCTAAGAGTTGACTTATGAGTAAAGAAATTCTTCGCTGAAAGCTGCACTTAAAAGTTAGTAATCAAGCGTCTTACTCACACTTTCAGCGAAGTCTAGGGCTGAATCTTAAGTGTCACACTCAGAGCTGAATTACGACATTATTATGTGCCGTAAACGGAATTTCAGGTGACGTCATTTCTGTGTCCATAGAAATGACCAATCACAGAAGGGAATCCCTTGTCTAAGAATAAAGAAAAATCTTAGAAATATTTAAGTGGACAATGGGAGTGTATACTTTGACAATAATCTACAAAATAATACAAAACAAATGAAAGATTCTAAACGCCCGCGCACGTCTCTCTCGCCTCAGTGCCATCCTCCGCTGGCAACTCCTAACCACTTAGGGCACCTTTGAAGGTCTCTTCAATATCGTGGAGAGTAGGAGTGATTCTTAAACTTAAGAAAGTTGATAAATAGCTTTTATTCTTAAGTTTGATAGTAGGACTAAATTTCGCACATTTTCAGGACTTAAGTGTAAAATGGCACTCTAAGATGCTTGATAAATACGGCCCCTGCAGCGAAGCAAGTTGTGCCAGGACCGGCTTCGAGATCAGCGACAGGTGCGTAGATGGCCCAGCTGGGCCCGTTTATCTGATACCACCTGTCGCTCTGTTAAAGGCAGCAGCCGGGAAGGAGAAAGGTGGTTGATTGTGGAGAACGAGCACGGGCTAGAGCGAGACCGAATACTTTTTTTTGTTAGTTTGTTTTTTATTAAATCAACATATAAAAAAAACACAAGATACCCACTCACACAAAAGGGGTTGTATCTTTCTGCTACCAATATTCTGGTTCCCACAACATAGACAAAACAGTCTACAAGGGACACGGTACCTGAAGCACACATGATTGTTTGTGCCGCTGCTCTACTAACATTTTTAATAATTACTATTTTTTAGGGACCTATGTCCCTTTAGGACAGAGGACCCTATTGAATTTCTAAGGTTGTATTATTATTATTATACTTTATTATTATACCGCCGCTTCTTCGAGCTGTAATTTGACCCACCTTAACATGCTCCACCAAATCCGACACACACATCAGGACTGGCAAAAATTGCGATCTAATCAAAAAACCAAACCCCAAAACTTGAAATTACACTCTAACGCCCCCTAGGAAGAAAACACAGACAAAACTGTCTGTAACTTCCATTAGGAATGTCGTAGAAACATTAAACAAAAACCAATACGTAGGTCTCAGTTAGACCTATATTTCATCCAGTGTCACCACCCCAGCTAAAATCAACCGGAAGTTTGCTATTCTTACTTTAATACAAAATTGGCTAAAAAATGTCGCTTTTTTTTTTTCAAACATTATCTCCTCTGTGGTCGTTTGTCGTTTCAGCTTCCCATAAGCACAGAAGAGAGATTGAACCCTTCTGATTAAAAGTTAAAGACTTTTAATTACTACCCTTGTTTGGATTTTATGAGCCCGCAAAGAACCATTGCGCTGCTGCTGTTGTCACAAAAGTGCGTCTTTCTGCTCAGACAAAAGTGTAGGACTGTCATACACACCTGAAACAGAAACCTCAATATAGGTCTCACTGAGACCTATACTTCATACACTGACCACCCCCAACTAAAATCAACAGGAAGTCTGCTATTCCCACTTCAATACAACAACTGCATTACATTCACCATGCATTAGAGTCTCAAAATAGTGGCACCAAGACGTCCTTATAAAATGCACAAGCCACTTCCATCCATCCATTTTCTACCGCTTATTCCCCTTGGGGGTCGCTGGTGCCTATCTCAGCTACAATCGGGCGGAAGGCGGATTACACCCTGGACAAGTCGCCACCTCAACGCAAGCCACTTTACAACTGTTATTACTATGGGACTGATGTATAACACATGTGTATACAACTTTTTCTCTGTGTAATAATCCATCCATCCATCTTCTACCGCTTATCTGGGCTTGGGTCGCGGGGGCAGCAACCAAAGCGGTCCCTTCCATCGCTGGTTGTTGCTTTAATTATGTAATTGTTTTTATATTGTTTTACTTTCTTTTTCATCCAAGAAAATGTTTTTATTTATTTATCTTATTTTATTTTATATTTATGTATGTATATATATATATATATATATATATGTATATATATATATATATATATATATATATATATATATATGTATATATATATATATATATATATATATATATATATATATATATATATATATATATATATACATATATATAAAATAATATAATATGTATATATATATATATATATATATGTATATCTATATATATATATATGTATATATATATACATATATATAAAATAATATATATATATATATATATATATATATATATATATATATATATATATGTGTGTGTGTGTGTGTGGGAAAAAATCACAAGACTACTTCATCTCTACAGAACTGTTTCATGAGGGGTTCCCTCAATCATCAGGAGGGATTGAGGGAACCCCTCATGAAACAGTTCTGTAGAGATAAAGTAGTCTTGTGTTTTTTTTCCCACACATACATATATTGTGTTCTACCACGGTATCGAGCACTATTCTCCGGATAATCTAATTAAGACATATATCTTCACCAGACCAGGTTGTTAATGAAATTAGATTCATTTAAAGGTTTTTTTTAAACCAGGTCCAGTCCATCAATCAATCAATGTTTATTTATATAGCCCCAAATCACAAATGTCTCAAAGGACTGCACAAATCATTACGACTACAACATCCTCGGAAGAACCCACAAAAGGGCAAGGAAAACTCACACCCAGTGGGCAGGGAGAATTCACATCCAGTGGGACGCCAGTGACAATGCTGACTATGAGAAACCTTGGAGAGGACCTCAGATGTGGGCAACCCCCCCCCCTCTAGGGGACCGAAAGCAATGGATGTCGAGCGGGTCCAACATGATACTGTGAAAGTTCAATCCATAGTGGCTCCAACACAGCCGCGAGAGTTCAGTTCAAGCGGATCCAAGACAGCAGCGAGAGTCCCGTCCACAGGAAACCATCTCAAGCGGAGGCGGATCAGCAGCGTAGAGATGTCCCCAACCGATACTCAGGCGAGCGGTCCATCCTGGGTCTCGACTCTGGACAGCCAGTACTTCATCCATGGTCATCGGACCGGACCCCCTCCACAAGGGAGGGGGGACATAGGAGAAAGAAAAGAAGCGGCAGATCAACTGGTCTAAAAAGGAGGTCTATTTAAAGGCTAGAGTATACAGATGAGTTTTAAGGTGAGACTTAAATGCTTCTACTGAGGTAGCATCTCGAACTGTTACCGGGAGGGCATTCCAGAGTACTGGAGCCCGAACGGAAAAACGCTCTATAGCCCGCAGACTTTTTAGATAATGTCCAAGTCGGGCTCAGCGACACACACCTTCAGACCGAGACTTTGCAAGTTGCTGTAAAAGCACAAAAAGACTTCGCACCACCCTGGAAATAAAACATTGTCGTACCGTGGAAGAGCCCGGCTGCTGCTTGTACAGGGCGAGAGGTGATTAGATGACAAGGCCCACCTGGGCCATCTATGCACCTGTCGCTAGACTTCAAGTGTTTCGTGTCACCAGCTCGGTCATGGAATCAAGTCGAGGCACGACTGGATTGCCCGAACTTCCTGCAGGTCTTTGGTGGCCATCACTGGTTATTTGTGGGTGTTGTCACAGTGTGGGGGTTACTGACATTTGTCTCCTGTCGCCCCGTGTCTGACCTCCCTCTCTTTCCTCTCTCAATCACCCCTGTCTCCTCAGACACCTCTCCCCCTCCTCTTGGGGGGGCACTGAGAGCCTCTGAAGAGAGGGCCCCCCTGTGCTGCATGTAAAAGCCCCCCTCTCATACATCTACAACACATACATAGGGATCCCGTGTCTGCCTGCCTTGGTCCTCGCGGGGCGGTCATTAGTCATCAGGCGGATCAAAGGACAACCACAGGAAGTGAAAGGACCCTGACAAGAGGGAAGGGGCGGGGGTGGGGGGTGCATCTGTATGGCAGCCAATCGCTCTTCTTCATGCTGACAGCAGGACACACTCTTCATCCGCTTAAACCTGTTTCACCTAGGGCCGGGTACAGAAAAGATTAGCTTGATAATGTTTTTTAATAATGTCGGCGGACAAACGTGACACAAACATTCCTGATTGTTAGAAAGCCCAGTGTTTAATATATTTGTGTTCATGCTTCACTGATGACAGTATTTGGCCAGCGGCGTTTTCTCCTGCAATTTTTGGCGGTCCTTGAACTCACCGTAGTTGGTTTTAGTGTACAACTTTCTCCGATGCTGCCGCAAAACTCCTCCTTTGTCTCATTTTGTCCACCAAACGTTATATACTGTGGAGTGCTAATGATCCATGCTATTTAGTGTACATATTGCATCATTATGCCTCATTTAATTTAGATTTGCATTATCTGTATGTAATATTGGCTGTATTTCTAATTGTGTGCAATGTTGTTCCAGACCACAGCAAACGTTACCATGTTGTTCCAGACCACAGCAAACATTACCATGTTGTTCCAGACCACAGCCTAAGTTACCATGTTGTTTCAGACCACAGCCAATATTACCATGTTGTTCCAGACCACAGCAATTGTTAAAATGTTGTTCCAGATCGCAGCAAACATTACTGTGTTGTTCCAGACCGTAGCAAACGTTACCATGTTGTTCCAGACCACAGCCAATGATAGCATGTTGTTCCAGACCACAACCAACGTTACCATGTTGTTCCAGACCGCAGTAAATGTTACCATGTTGTTCCAGACCGCAGCAAATGTTACCGCGTTGTTCCAGACCGCAGCCAACGTTACCATGTTGTTCCAGACCAGAAAAAACGTTACCATGTTGTTCCAGACCACAGCAAACGTTACTTTGTTGTTCCACACCAGAACAAACATTACAATGTTGTTCCAGACCGCAGCAGACGTTAAAATGTTCTTCCAGATCGCAGCAAACATTACTGTGTTGTTCCAGACCATGGCAAATGTTACCATGTTGTTCCAGACCACAGCCAACGATACCATGTTGTTCCAGACCACAACCGACGTTACCATGTTGTTCCAGACTGCAACCAACGCTGCCATGTTGTTCCAGACCACAGCCTAAGTTACCATGTTGTTTCAGACCAGAACAAACGTTACCATGTTGTTCCAGACCACAGCAAACGTTACCATATTGTTCAAGACCAGAATAAACGTTACCATGTTGTTCCAGACCACAGCAAACGTTACCTTGTTGTTCCACACCAGAACAAACATTACAATGTTGTTCCAGACCGCAGCAGACGTTACCATGTTGTTCTAGACCTCAGCCAACGTTACCATGTTGGTCCAGACCACAGCAAACGTTACCATGTTGTTCCAGACCAGAACAAATGTTAACATGCTTTTCCAGACCGCAGCAACTGTTAGCATGTTCTTTCAGACCACAGCAAACATGACCATGTTGTTCCAGACAGCAGCCAACATTACCGTGTGTTTCCAGACCCCAGCTAATGTTACTGTGTTGTTCCAGACCGCAGCCAACGTCACCATGTTGTTCAAGACCACAGCAAACGTTACCATGATGTTCCAGACCGCAGCCAAAGTTACTATGTTGTACCAGACCGCAGCTAACGCTACCATGTTGTTCCAGACCACAGCAAACGTCACCATGCTGTTCCAGACCACAGCAAATGTTACCATGTTGTTCCAGACTACGTCAAACATTACCATGTTATTTTGGACCGCGACTAACGTTACCATGTTGTTCCAGACCTGCAGCCAATGTTACCATTTTGTTCTATCCATCCATCCATCCATCCATCATCTTCTGCTTATCCGAGGTCGGGTCGCGGGGGCAACAGCCTAAGCAGGGAAACCCAGACTTCCCTCTCCCCAGCCACTTCGTCTAGCTCTTCCTGGGGGATCCCGAGGCGTTCCCAGGCCAGCCGGGAGACATAGTCTTCCCAACGTGTCCTGGGTCTTCCCCGTGGCCTCCTACCGGTTGGACGTGCCCTAAACACCTCCCTAGGGAGGCGTTCGGGTGGCATTCTGACCAGATGCCCGAACCACCTCATCTGGCTCCTCTCGATGTGAAGGAGCAGCGGCTTTACTTTGAGTTCCTCCCGGATGGCAGAGCTTCTCACCCTATCTCTAAGGGAGAGCCCCGCCACACGGCGGAGGAAACTCATTTCGGCCGCTTGTACCCGTGATCTTATCCTTTCGGTCATGACCCAAAGCTCATGACCATAGGTGAGGATGAGGTTCTAGACCGCAACAAACGTTAGCATGTTCTTTTAGACCACAGCGAATGTTACCATGTTGTTCCAGACCACAGCAAATACTACCATGTTATTTTAGACCGCGATTAACGTTACCATGTTGTTCCAGACCGCAGCCAACGTTACCATGTTGTTCCAGACCACAGCAAACGTTACCATGTTATTTTAGACCACTGCCAATGTTACCGTGTTGTTCCAGACCACAGCAAACGTTACCCAGCTTGCAAAGATTGTCAATTAGAAGAAGACAGGCTGTCCTTTACTTGAACTTAGGCACAAACCTCTATATCTTTGGCAGTTTTATGCCAGTCATTTCTAGAAGTTATCTAAGCCTCTGAGACACTTACTTAATTAGTTGCCTTCATTATAACACTTTTGACTTTTTGCGGCTCCAGACAGATTTGTTTATTGTATTTTTGGTCCAATATGGCAATATCAACATGTTGGGTTGTGGCTAAAACTTTGTGTTATAGGTGATAAAGAAAGTTAGTGTTATATCTAACAATGTATGTATTTTATTAATAATTGATTAATTGTATCAGGCACTATTCAAAGCAAGCTGCAGGCCAAAAAAATGACCATTGCAAACATTTACCGTGGTCGTCCATTTTCCACTGTCTATCTTGTTTAGGTTCACGGGTGAGCCGCAGCCTGTCACAGCTGACTCTGGGCAAAGGTTGGACTACACCCGTACTGGTTGCCGATCAATCACAGGGCCCGTATACAGACTGACAAGCGTTCAAATCCTCTCTGAGTGGGGACTAAACCCAGGCTGTCTGCAGAGAAGTCAGGCAAGTCACCAACAGACTATTTGTCTGGATGTTTACATGCGAACAGGCACTTAGAACCATCCATAATGTGGGGTTCTAGGAACACACAAATAGCTTAATTTTTAAGATCAAATCTGTTAAAACGTCCTGATATTGTGGAATATTTAACAGGGCTTATCGTGATTAAAGCAAGAAGTTATCAAATTGCCTGCAAATATTTCAAAGTTTACTCATAAAAAAGGATGTTGGGTAAAACCTAAAAGATATAAACACGCTTTAGCACTTTAGCACAAGTAAAAGTTTTTGTGTCTTTGTGTGCAGGGAGGGAAATATGGACCAGCCTGAGTGATGAGCTCAAAAACTGTTCAAACATTGAGCATTTGGAGCAATTGTACAAAATCAAGGGTTGGAATTGGGGGTTAAATCACCAAAATTGCCATGTTTTGTTATGTTCTGTTAGTTTTGGACTCCTGCGATGAGGCGGGGACTTGTCCAGGGTGTACCCCAGCTTCCGCCCGATTGTAGCTGAGATAGGCACCAGCGCCCCCTGCCACCCCAAAGGGAATAAGCGGTAGAAAATGGACGGATGGATGGATAGTTTTGTACTCCATTAGTTCCTGTTTTTACGCACCCTTATTTCTTTTAGTTAATTATTATTTCCACCTGTCCCTGATTAGTGTTCGCCCCCCCACCTGCTCCCCGAGCACTAATCAGAGGCATTATTTAAGCTTGCCTTTGCCAGTCAATCGGCCTGGCGTCATTGTTTGCTTCATGCCTTGGTACGTAAGTCTTGTTTGTTTCATGCCACGGTTCCTTGAGGATTGCTTGTCCCTAGTCCATGCTAAGAGCTAGCTTTAGCTCCAAGTGCGATCGCCGCGTTGTGCCTTCGCCTTATGTTCCGTTATGTTTGTACCTCTTTGAGTTTTGATAGTTAAATCATGTTCCTACCTCACACTTTCGTCCGGAGTCGTCCGTCTGCATTTTGGGAGAACAACATGAACACAACAGAATAACAACCCAGAATCCCTTGCAGCACTAACTCTTCCGGGACTCTACAATATACACCCCCCCGCTACCACCAAACCCTGCCAACCCCCCCAAATTTATTAGCTAGTGGAAAAAAGTTAATGTTGATATATACCATTTTTTTCATAACATGGTCACTACTGCCTACTTTGTCTTGTTATATTCTTATTTTACTGTTATATTTTTATTCCCATTGTTGCTTTTTAGTTTTTATTCTTATTGTAATATTTCTCTTTTTTGTTTCCATTTAAACCCCCATTATTTACTTTTTACTTTTATTTAAAAGGAAAAATCATCTCAACTCTGTACACTGCTGCTGGAATTTTAATTTTCCTGAAGGAACTCTCCTGAATAAATCAATAAAGTACTATCTATCTATCTATCTATCTATCTATCTATCTATCTATCTATCTATCTATCTATCTATCTATCTATCTATCTATCTATCTATCTATCTATCTATCTATCTATCCATCCATCCATCCATCCATCCATCCATCCATCCATCCATCCATCCATCCATCTATCTATCTATCTATCTATCTATCTATCTATCTATCTATCTATCTATCTGTCTATCTATCTATCTATCTATCTATCTATATATCTATCTATCTATTTATCCATGTATCTAAATAGGAAAGAGGCATTACATCTAGAGAGGGGGGGTTGCCCACATCTGAGGTCCTCTCCAAGGCTTCTCATAGTCAGCATTGTCACTGGCGTCCCACTGGATGTGAATTCTCCCTGCCCACTGGGTGTGAGTTTTCCTTGCCCTTTTGTGGGTTCTTCCGAGGATGTTGTAGTCGTAATGATTTGTGCAGTCCTTTGAGACATTTGTGATTTGGGGCTATATAAATAAACATTGATTGATTATATTTTATTTCTTTGATGTTTTTTTTGTTGGTTTTTTGAAAGTTGATTTTGCACTATTAAGTGATATAAGTGTTGTGAAAGCAAATCAGTGTAGCAAACTGAGCACTTTCTCTTTGAATGTTTGATTCTTTCATTATTGTTATTTTATTTTCAAATGTATTATTGGTCCGTGGAAAAAAAAGTTTATTTTGATATTTACCTCAGAAGGCTGCAAATAGAAAAGAGGTATTCCATTTTTATTTAAATTTTAATTTGATATGCCATTAATGTTTTTTTTTATTATTATTATTATTATTATTTGAAACTGGATTTTGCATGCCACTATACAGTTATATAAGCCTTGCTTGTTCAATATTCAATGCAAAACTTGTTTGTGTCCCTATTAAAAGGTTAATTTGTTCAACCTTGGCCCGCGGCTTTGTTCAGTTTTTAATTTTAACGCTCCTGAAATAGAGAAACATATACAATACAGAAAATAAAGCAGGGTTCAGAAGGACACTGCATCCCCCTGCAGGGTGATGGAATGGCCTCAACAGGTCAGTGGACGACCTCATCCATCACGGGGAATATTTTAACAGATGTTACACCAGAGCAGGGGGTCACAGAAGATAATACGCATGTCATCATCAATCAGCTGTAAGTGATGCAGTTTTGGGTAGAAAAGGACAGTTTAAGGTAGCAACATTTCTAACCCATTGATAACCACACCTGTAGCAACTACTGCTTTCTCTCAGCGCTTATTCATCTGGCCTTTTTATTTGGAGTCATAGTGATTAAAACTTGACTGATTAGTAGAAGGGATGAGAAAAAGTTGCTAGGTAAAATGGGCAATTTGTGTCACGACCGGGTCGCATGAAGGAAGCTAGAGGACGACCTCGGTTAGGACTTGCAGGTAACGACATGTTTTTTAAAAACATTTTTAAAATTTATTCATGACTTTACAGCTACTCAAGTGCTAAGTGATAGCAGGGAGAGCAAAAATCAGCTCCATTTTAAAAAGAGCGGTAAAACAAAAGTAGTGAACAGAAGAAAAAAAAACGTAATAACGTGATGTCAAACAAACAGAAATGCACAAAGCCATATTTGTTTAGAGCGGAAGTCGCTTCTTCTTTTTCTTCTTCAGCACTTGATGTATAGCTCGGTTGGTAGAGTGGCCGGGCCAGAAACTTTAGGGTTGCAGGTTCAATTCCCGCTTCCGCCATCCGAGTCACTGCCGTTGTGTCCTTGGGCAAGACACTTTACCCACCTGCTCCCAGTGCCACCCACACTGGTTTAAATGTAACTTAGATATTGGGTTTCACTATGTAAAGCGCTTTGAGTCACTAGAGAAAAGCGCTATATAAATATAATTCACAATTCACTTGCAGTGAGCAAACTCGTCCAAAAGATGGCGCTATGGCACAAACAATAAGTACTGAAGTGCTAAGTGCTAGCAAGGAGAGCAAAAATCAGCTCCATTTTAAAAAGAGCGGTAAAACAAAAGTAGTGAACAGAAGAAAAAAACGTAATTACGTGATGTCAAACAAACAGAAATGCACAAAGCCATATTTGTTTACAGCGGAAGTCGCGTCTTCTTTTTCTTCTTCAGCACTTGATGTATAGCTCGGTTGGTAGAGTGGCCGTGCCAGAAACTTGAGGGTTGCAGGTTCAATTCCCGCTTCCGCCATCCTAGTCACTGCCGTTGTGTCCTTGGGCAAGACACTTTATCCACCTGCTCCCAGTGCCACCCACACTGGTTTAAATGTAACTTAGATATTGGGTTTCACTATGTAAAGCGCTTTGAGTCACTAGAGAAAAGCGCTATATAAATATAATTCACAATTCACAATTCACAATTCACTTGCAGTGAGCAAACTCGTCCAAAAGATGGCGCTATGGCACAAACAATAAGTACTGAAGTGCCAAGTGCTAGCAGGGAGAGCAAAAATCAGCTCCCTTTTAAAAATAGCGGTAAAACAAAAGTAGTGAACAGAAGAAAAAAACGTAATAACGTGATGTCAAACAAACAGAAATGCACAAAGCCATATTTGTTTACAGCGGAAGTCGCTTCTTTTTCTTTTTCAGCACTTGATATATGGCTCGGTTGGTAGAGTGGCCGTGCCAGAAACTTGAGGGTTGAAGGTTCAGTTCCCGCTTCCGCCATCCTAGTCACTGCCGTTGTGTCCTTGGGCAAGACACTTTACCCACCTGCTCCCAGTGCCACCCACACTGGTTTAAATGTAACTTAGATATTGGGTGTCACTATGTAAAGCGCTTTGAGTCACTGGAGAAAAGCGCTATATAAATATAATTCACAATTCACAATTCACAATTCACTTGCAGTGAGCAAACTCATCCAAAAGATGGCGCTATGGCACAAACAATAAGTACTGAAGTGCCAAGTGCTAGCAGGGAGAGCAAAAATCAGCTCCCTTTTAAAAATAGCGGTAAAACAAAAGTAGTGAACAGAAGAAAAAAACGTAATAACGTGATGTCAAACAAACAGAAATGCACAAAGCCATATTTGTTTACAGCGGAAGTCGCTTCTTTTTCTTTTTCAGCACTTGATATATGGCTCGGTTGGTAGAGTGGCCGTGCCAGAAACTTGAGGGTTGAAGGTTCAATTCCCGCTTCCGCCGTCCTAATCACTGCCGTTGTGTCCTTGGGCAAGACACTTTACCCACCTGCTCCCAGTGCCACCCACACTGGTTTAAATGTAACTTAGATATTGGGTTTCACTATGTAAAGCGCTTTGAGTCACTAGGGAAAAGCGCTATATAAATATAATTCACAATTCACAATTCACTTGCAGTGAGCAAACTCGTCCACAAGATGGCGCTATGGCACAAACAATAAGTACTGAAGTGCTAAGTGCTAGCAAGGAGAGCAAAAATCAGCTCCATTTTAAAAAGAGCGGTAAAACAAAAGTAGTGAACAGAAGAAAAAAAACTAAATAACGTGATGTCAAACAAACAGAAATGCACAAAGCCATATTTGTTTACAGCGGAAGTCGCGTCTTCTTTTTCTTCTTCAGCACTTGATATATGGCTCGGTTGGTAGAGTGGCCGTGCCAGAAACTTGAGGGTTGCAGGTTCAATTCCTGCTTCCGCCATCCTAGTCACTGCCGTTGTGTCCTTGGGCAAGACACTTTACCCACCTGCTCCCACTGCCACCCACACTGGTTTAAATGTAACTTAGATATTGGGTTTCACTATGTAAAGCGCTTTGAATCACTGGAGAAAAGCGCTATATAAATATAATTCACAATTCACAATTCACAATTCACTTGCAGTGAGCAAACTCGTCCAAAAGATGGCGCTATGGCACCAACAATAAGGCAGCATTTCCGTAAATAAGACATAATTTAATCAAACAGGTACCAAACGGAAAACAAACAGAGGGAACAAGGTGCCGATCGCACCGGAAGCTAAGGCTATAACTTAGAACGGACTAGAGCATGGAACAAAAACTTACTTGGCACAGGTGTGACGCAAACAATGAAGCCAGAACGAGTGATCAACAAATAAATAGTCTCTTGATTAGACACAGGTGTGTCCCAAACAACAGAGACAGGTGAAAATCTTAAGTAACCATGGTGACTAAACTCAGGAGGTGCACAAACCGGAACTAAAGGAGTCCAAGACTAACAGAACATAGCTAAACAAAACATGATCCAGCCCACGGATCATGACAATTTGAAAACAAAAAATCGGTGTAATTTGCTTGTTGTAACGCTCTCAAAATAAGGTAGAATTTATTTTTATTAATTTACACATTGAACTGCACAAAAATATGCATTGTTTATTTATAACTTTACAGCTACTGAAGTGCTAAGTGCTAGCAGGGAGAGCAAAAATCAGGTACATTTTAAAAAGAGCGGTAAAACAAAAGTAGTGAACAGAAGAAACAAATGTAATAACGTGATGTCAAACAAACAATAATGCACAAAGCAATATTTGTTTACAGCGGAAGTCACTTCTTCTTTTTCTTCTTCAGCACTTGCAGTGAGCAAACTCGTCCAAAAGATGGCACTATGGCACAAACTATAACGCACCTTTCCGTAAATAAGACATAATTTAATCAAACAGGTACCAAACGGAAAACAAACAGAGGGAACAAGGTGCCGATTGCACCGGAAGGTAAGGCTATAACTTAGAACGGACTAGAGCATGGAACAAAAACTTACTGGGCAAAGGTGTGACGCAAACAATGAAGCCAGAACGAGTGATCAACAAAAGGCGGACTTAAATAGTCGTCTCTTGATTAGACACAGGTGTGTCCCAAACAACAGAGACGGGTGAAAATCATTAGTAACCATGGTGCACAAACCGGAACTAAAGGAGTCCAAGACTAACAGAACATAACTAAAGAAAACAGGATCCGGACCACGGATCATGACAATTTGAACAAAAATCGGTGTAATTTGCTTTTTGTAACACTCTCAAAATAAGGTAACATTTATTTTTATTAATTCACACATTGAACTACTCAAAAATATGCATTGGCCCAGCTCCGGTCCTTTTTTATTAAATTTTTGCACAAGTTTCAGAACCCAAAGGTGATTGATTTGAGTAGCAGGGTTACAAGTAACAGTTTTTAAGCATAGATTCGGCAAATACTGTACATGACGTATCACGACATGATGTTTATGCTAATATCCATCCATCCATCCATCTTCTGCAGTTTATCCGAGGTCAGGTCGTGGGGAGGGGGGGGGGGGCATAGTCTTCCAATGGGTCTTCCCCGTGGCCTCCTACCGGTCAGACGTGCCCTAAACACCTCCTTAGGGAGACGCTTGGGTGGCATCCTGACCAGATACCCGAACCACCTCATTTGGAGCGGAGGCTTTCTCCCGGATGACAGAGCTTCTCACCCTATCTCTAAGGGAGCGCCCCACCATTTCGGCCGCTTTTACCCGTGATCTCGTCCTTTTGGTCATAACCCAAAGCTCATGACCATAGGTGAGGATGGGAACGCAGATCGAACGGTAAATTGAGAGCTTTGCCTTCCAGCTCAGCTCCTTCTTCAACAGAACAGATCGATACAACGTCTGCATTACTGAAGACTGCGCAACCATCGGCCTGTCGATCTCATCATCCACTCTCGTGAACAAGACTCAGAGGTACTCAAACTCCTCCACTTGGGGCAAGGGTCTCCTCCCTAACCCAGAGATGGTGCTCCACCCTTTTCCGGGTGAGAACTACGAACTCGGACTCGGAGATGCTGATTCCCATCCCAGTCGCTTCACACTCGGCTGCGAACCGACCCAGAGAGAGCTGAAGATCCTGGCCAGATGAAGCCATCAGGACCACATACTCTGCAAAAAGCAGAGACCTAATCCTGCAGCCACCAAACCGAATCCCCATCAACGCCTTGACTGCGTCTAGAAATGACATAGAATTACCTGGGTATGTGTTAGGATTTCCCAAGTTTGAAGTAAGCTTTTGGATGACCCAAACGGGATTGATGTAGTTTACTATGCCTGACTGACATACCTAAAAGCAGCCAAACATGAACTTACTTTTACTGTCACCCCTTGCCAGCCCACCTTCACCCTCCCCGGTCTGTCTGCACGCTGACCCTTCCCTTTTGCTGCCTGACTGAGCGCCTCGCCTGCCGCAAAGGAGGCATCAATTACAGGCCCCGGCTGTCCCAGTGTCACCGCAGAGGCTTTCTCCCGGATGACAGAGCTTCTCACCCTATCTCTAAGGGAGCGCCCCACCATTTCGGCCGCTTTTACCCGTGATCTCGTCCTTTTTGATCATAACCCAAAACTCATGACCATAGGTGGGGATGGGGACGCAGATCGAACAGTAAATTGAGAGCTTTGCCTTCCAGCTCAGCTCCTTCTTCAACAGAACAGATCGATACAGCGTCCGCATTACTGAAGACGCCGCACCGATCGGCCGGTCGATCTCATCATCCACTCTCGTGAACAACACTCAGGGGTACTCGAACTCCTCCACTTGGGGCAAGGGTCTCCTCCCTAACCCAGAGACGGCGCTCCACCCTTTTACGCTCCATCCCAGTCGCTTCACACTCGGCTGCGAACCGACCCAGAGAGAGCTGAAGACCCTGGCCAGATGAAGCCATCAGGACCACATACTCTGCAAAAAGCAGAGACCTAATCCTGCAGCCACCAAACCGAATCCCCTCAACGCCTTCACTGCGTCTAGAAATGACATAGAATTACCTGGGTATGCCGCACCGATTGGCCTGTCGATCTCATCATCCACTCTCGTGAACAACACTCAGGGGTACTCGAACTCCTCCACTTGGGGCAAGGGTCTCCTCCCCAACCCAGAGATGGCGCGACACCCTTTTCCGGGCGAGACTATGGACCCGGAGATGCCGATTCCCATCCCAGTCGCTTCACACTCGGCTGTGAACCGACCCAGTGAGAGCTGAAGATCCTGGTCAGATGAAGCCATACTCTGCAAAAAGCAGAGACCTAATCCTGCAGCCACCAAACCGAATCCCCTCAACACCTTGACTGCGTCTAGAAATGACATAGAATTACCTGGGTATGTGTTAGGATTTCCCAAGTTTGAAGTAAGCTTTTGGATGACCCAAACGGGATTGATGTAGTTTACTATCCCTGACTGACATACCTAAAAGCAGCCAAACATGAACTTACTTTTACTGTCACCCCTTCCCAGCCCACCTTCACCCTCCCCGGTCTGTCTGCACGCTGACCCTTCCCTTTTGCTGCCTGACTGAGCGCCTCGCCTGCCGCAAAGGAGGCATCAATTACAGGCCCCGGCTGTCCCAGTGTCACCGCTCTGTAATTAATGGGCTCCCCCCTCCCCCCGCGCATTGCGCCATGGGGCCTGGCCTTACCGTGAACTCCGCAAGAATTCCGAATCAAACACAAGTTGTACAGACTGAAGGGAGCATGCCATCACACGCTCAAATATGAACATGGTGACTGACGCCTGTTTGTTTACGCTCTTTGTTTGTCTGACAACCAGGGTTAGAGCGTTACCAATAACAACAACGGCAAAACATGCCTGTGTTGATGACGGTATCCTCTTGAGAACCGGCGTCCACTACAGTGGACATTTATTTTTGGTCTGTTTCTTTTGGGTGCAAAACACAAATGTCCACTGCAGAGGACAGCGCCTCTCAGGAGGACACACATACACATGAAAGGAGAGACTTCATCTCACTCTTTCACAAGTGAGCACACACACTCGGCCCCCTGTTGTCGACCCCTTCGTTTGTCGATGGCGGACAAACAGAAGCGAGGGGTGTCCAAGGTCAAAGGGTCATGCCCTGCTATAGTGGTTCTTGATAAAATACGCACACGAATGCTATCGCTTTGCTTGGAAAAATGTTGGGTTTGAAATTTTAACCCAACTGCTGGTGCAGAAATTGACGAACCCCTTATTTGAGTTATCCTAACTCAACATTTTGGGTTCATTTTTTCAACCCAACTTTTGCGTTGTATTATTTAACCAAAATGTTGAGTTATGATAACTTAATGTTGGGTTATTCCCAACCAAAATATTGGGTTGAATTATTTAACTCAAAACATTGAGTTATGATAATTTAATGTTGGGGTATTTCCAACCAAACTATTGGGTTGAATTATTTAACCTAAAAGTTGAGTAATGATAACTTAATGTCGGAGTATTCCGAGGAAACTATTTGGTTGAATTATTTAACCCAAAATTTGAGTTATGATAACTTAATGTCGGGTTATTCCCAAACAAACTATTGGGTTGAATTATTTAACCCAAAGGTTGAGTTATGATAACTTAATGTTTGGTTATTCCCAACCAAACTATAGGGTTGAATTATTTAACCCAAAAATTGGAGTTATGATAACTTAATGTTGGGTTATTCCCAACCAAACTATTGGGTTGAATTATTTAACCCAAAAGTTGAGTTATGATAACTTAATGTTTGGTTATTCCCAACCAAAATATTGGGTTGAATTATTTAACCCAAAAGTTGAGTTATAATAACTTAATGTTGGGTAATTCCCAACCAAACTATAGGGTTGAATTATTTAACCCAAAAATTGGAGTTATGATAACTTAATGTTGGGTTATTCCCAACCAAACTATTGGGTTGAATTATTTAACCCAAAAGTTGAGTTATGATAACTTAATGTTGGGTTATTCCCAACCAAAATATTGGGTTGAATTATTTAACCCAAAAAATTGAGTTATGATAACTTAATGTTGGGTTAATCCAAGGAAACTATTGGGTTGAATTATTTAACCCAAAATGTGAATTATGATAACTTAATGTTGGGTTATTCCCAGCCAAACTATTGGGTTGAAATATTTAACCCAAAGGTTGAGTTATGATAACTTAATGTTGGGTTATGCCAAACTATTAGGTTGAATTATTTAACCCAAAAGTTGAGTTATTATAACTTAATATTTGGTTATTCCCAACCAACCTATTTGGTTGAATTATTTAACACAAAAAGTCGAGTTGTGATAACTTAATGTTGGGTTATGCCAAACTATAGGGTTAAATTATTTAACCCAAAAGTTGAATTATGATAACTTAATGTTTGGTTAAACTGATTAATGCTCACTACAACGTTGGGTTATTCCAAACCCAAATATTAGATAGCGCAATTTAGCGCTCCTTGACCCCACAGTTGGTTAAAAATGATACATTTTACATCTGGTTTGTCCTACTCCTTCCCAACTACTGATCAAAATGATTTGTATTCCATTAAAATGTACTCAAAAGCAAGATATGAGTGACATTTTTTTTTTTTTACAAGAATTTCCGTGTATGGTCAAAGATGTGTGATTGTAAATAATGTTAATGAGACTTGTCTTCAAGAAAAATTTAAATTTTTTGGGGTTGAATTATTTAACCCAAAAAGTTGATTTATGATAACTTAATGTTGCGTTATTCCGATTCAAACTATAGGGTTGAATTACTTAACCCAAAAATTGAGTTATGATAACTTAATGTAGGGTAATTCCCAACCAAATTATTGGGTTGAACTATTTAACTCAAAAGTTGAGTTATGATAACTTAATGTTGGGTCATGCCAAACTATTAGGTTGAATTATTTAACCCAAAAGTTGAGTTATTATAACTTAATATTTGGTTATTCCCAACCAACCTATTGGGTTGAATTATTTAACCCAAAAAGGTGAGTTTTGATAACTTAATGTTGGGTTATGCCAAAATCTAGGGTTGAATTATTTAACCCAAAAGTTGAATCATGATAACTTAATGTTTGTTTATTCCCAACCAAAATCTTGGGTTGAATGTATTTAACACGAAAACTGATTAATGCTCACTACAACGTTGGGTTATTCCAAACCCAAATATTAGATTGTGCAATTTAGCGCTCCTTTACCCCATAGTTGGTTAAAAATTATACATTTTACATCTGGTTTGTCCTACTCCTTCCCAACTACTGATCAAAATGATTTGTATTCCATTAAAATGTACAACTTCGGTGGCATAGCTCGGTTGGTAGAGTGGCTGTGCCAGCAACTTAAAGGGTTGCAGGTTCGATTCCCGCTTCCGCCATCCTAGTCACTGCCGTTGTGTCCTTGGGCAAGACACTTTATCCACCTGCTCCCAGTGCCACCCACACTGGTTTAAATGTTATGCCAAACAATTAAGTTACATTATTTAACCCAAAAGTTGAGTTATTATAACTTAATATTTTTTTTTTCTCCCAACCAACCTATTGGGTTGAATTATTTAACCCAAAAAGTTGAGTTTTGATAACTTAATGTTGCGTTATGCCAAAATATAGGGTTGAATTATTCAACCCAAAAGCTGAATCATGATAACTTAATGTTGGGTTATTCCGAGGAAACTATTGGGTTGAATTATCTAACCAAAAATTTGAATTCCGAGGATGTTGTAGTCGTAATGATTTGTGCAGTCCTTTGAGACATTTGTGATTTGGGGCTATATAAATAAACATTGATTGATTGATTGAATTATTATAACTTAATGTTTGGTTATGTCCAGCCAAAATATTGGGTTGAAATATTTAACCCAAAAGTTGAGTTATGATGACTTAATGTTGGGTTATGCCAAACTATTAGGTTGAATTATTTAACCCAAAAGTTGAGCTTTTATAACTTAATATTTGGTTATTCCCAACTACTGATCAAAATTATTTGTGTTCCATTAAAATGTACAACTTCGGTGGCATAGCTCGGTTGGTAGAGTGGCCGTGCCAGCAACTTAAAGGGTTGCAGGTTCGATTCCTGCTTCCGCCATCCTAGTCACTGCCGTTGTGTCCCTGGGCAAGACACTTTACCCACCTGCTCCCAGTGCCACCCAGACTGGTTTAAATGTAACTTATATAGTGGGTTTCACTATGTAAAAGCACTTTGAGTCACTAGAGAAAAGCGACTATATAAATATAATTCACTTCACTTCACTCAAAAGCAAGATATGACTGACATTTTATTTTTTTACAACAATTTCCGTGTATAGTCATAGTAGTTCTACACAGCATGCTCAAATATGTTCATGTACATAAGATGAGAGATTATAAATATTGTTAATGAGATTTATCTTCAAGAAAAAAGTAAATTTTTTATAAATATAAAAAAAAACTTTTTATCCAAAAATGAAAATCGAAAAACAACCCAAAAATGGTTCACCCAGAAATTGAGTTAAAATAATGCCCTTTTAACCCCCAAAAAAGAATTCCTCCTCATAAAAATAACTTGAAAATTCAACCTATTACTCGCAACTCATACATTCTGTTATCAAAATAACCCAGCATTTTTGAAGTCCATAATAAAGTTCTTGTTATCTGTCTTTCCGTCCGACTTGGGGTCTTTCTTGCAGTCTCTCCCGCCTCACGCCTGCAGCTGACACGGAGCGTGACCCCCGCCTTTATTGTTGCAGAACTGCAGAGGCACAAACGCAGGGCAGGGACTGTCACCCCGGTGATTAAGGAGCACATGTTTTTAGTCAAACGCTTTGGAAGGGGGGGAGTGATCCCGGAGAGAATGGGATGGAGGCGGAGCTGGAGCGATGCTGCGACTGATAAAGTAACTAAGGAGGCTTTTTCGCCGATGAGGAATAAAAGAATTGCATCATGTCCTTAGCCACATAAGTGCAGTTTGTGTTATTTCCTGTCTTAGTCTCTTTACTGTGTGAATGTCTTTTTAAAGTCAGGCTGAAGAACTGTTTGTGGATTAATGAAACTCATTAAGTCCAAGTTTGTGCTGTCGTATTTGTTTAAACTGACCTCATCGACACAGATGTGTTTGACTATTCCAGAATGAAATGAATCAAGACATAATAATTGTATCTCATTAAAGTTAAAGTATCAATGATTGTCTGACACACATTAGATGTGGAGATATCTGTCCTCTGCATTTGACCGATTCCCTTATCCACCGCCTGAGGGGTGAGGGGAGCAGTGAGCAGCAGCGGTGGCCACGCCCGGGAATCATTTTTGGTGATTTAACCCCCAATTCCAACCCTCAATGCTGAGTGCCAAGCAGGGAGGTGATGGGTCCATTTTTTATAGTCTTTGGTACGACTCGGCCAGGGTTTGAACTCACAACCTACTGATCTCAGGGTGGACACTCTAACCACCATAATTCCTCCTCTACCACAATGCAGTCCGAAATGTAGCGTTCTTCCGGCGACTCCCAAACTCAGACTCGTCCATCAGATTGGATGGGTGGCCAAATACTTCTGGCAATATAGTGTACTGTGGACCAGTGGTCCCCAACCACCGGGCCGTGGCCCAATTGGTACCGGGCCGCAGAAGATTTTTTTATTAATTTTTATTAAAAAATAAAATGAAATAAATATTATTATTATAATTTTTTTTTTATTAAATCAACATAAAAACACAATATACACTTACAATTAGTGCACCAACCACAAAACCTTCCCTTTTTCATGACAAAAACGTCCCTTTTTCATGACAAAAAAAAAAAAAAAAAAAAAAAAAAAAAAAAAAAAAGGACATCACCCCCACAACCCAACCCGGGCCGCGGGACAAACTATTAAGCATTGACCGGTCCGGGGATACAAAAAGGTTGGGGACCACTGCTGTGGACGACTTTCCCTGTCGCCGCTCGGGTTCCACTGACCACCCAGGAAGGACATCGCTTTTAGCAGGTTTGACTCTTTCATTTTTCCCCGTCGTCGCTCTCACTGCTCGCTCCTCCGTGTCTCGCTCTTCGGTCGGCCGCGTCTCCGTCTCTCGTGTCTTACCACCTGTCGTTCATGCCGACACTCTAACCACCATAATTCCTCCTCCACCACAATGCAGTCCAAAAAGTAACGTTCTTCCGGCGAACTCCAAACCCAGACTCGTCCATCAGATTGGATGGGTGGCCAAATACTTTTGGCAATATAGTGTACTGTGGACCAGTGGTCCCCAACCACCGGGCCGCGGTACCGGGCCGTGGCCTGATTGGTACCGGGCCGCAGAAGAATATTTCATTAATTTTTATTAAAAAATAAAATAAAATAACATAAATATTATTATTATATATTTTTTTTAATTAAATCAACATAAAAACACAATATACACTTACAATTAGTGCACCAACTACAAAAACGTCCTTTTTTAATGACAAAAACGTCCCTTTTTCATGACAAAAAAAAAAAAGAAAAATAAAAAAAAAAAAAAAGGACATCCCCCCACCCCCCACCCGGGCCGCGGGACAAATTATTTAGCGTTGACCGGTCCGGGGATACAAAAAAGGTTGGGGACCACTGCTGTGGACGACTTTCCCTGTCGCCGCTCGGGTTCCACTGACCACCCAGGAAGGACATCGCTTTTAGCAGGTTTGACTCTTTCATTTTTCACCGTCGTCGCTCTCACTGCTCGCTCCTCCGTGTCTCGCTCTTCGGCCGGCCGCGTCCCCGTCTCTCGTGTCTTACCACCTGTCGTTCATGCGGACACTCTAACCACCATAATTCCTCCTCCACCACAATGCAGTCCAAAAAGTAGCGTTCTTCCGGCGACCTCCAAACCCAGACTCGTCCATCAGATTGGATGGGTGGCCAAATACTTTTGGCAATATAGTGTAGTGTGGACCAGTGGTCCCCAACCACCGGGCCGTGGCCCGATTGGTACCGGGCCGCAGAAGATTTTTTTATTAATTTTTATTAAAAAATAAAATAAAATAAATATTATTATTATAATTTTTTTTTTATTAAATCAACATAAAAACACAATATACACTTACAATTAGTGTACCAACCACAAAACCTTCCCTTTTTCATGACAAAAACGTCCCTTTTTCATGACAAATAAAAAAATAAAAAAATAAAATTTAAAAAAAAGGACATCACCCCCACCCCCCACCCGGGCTGCGGGACAAATTATTAAGAGTTGACCGGTTCGCGGATACAAAAAAGTTGGGGACTACTACTGTGGACGACTTTCCCTGTCGCCCCTCGGGTTCCACTGACCACCCAGGAAGGACATCACTTTTAGCAGGTTTGACTCTTTCATTTTTCACCGTCGTCGCTCTCGCTGCTCGCTCCTCCGTGTCTCGCTCTTCAGTCGTTCGCGTCTCCGTCTCTCGGGTCTTTCCACCTGTCGTTCATGCGGACACTCTAACCACCATAATTCCTCCTCCACCACAATGCAGTCCAAAAAGTAGCGTTCTTCCGGCGACCCCCAAACCCAGACTCGTCCATCAGATTGGGTGGGTGGCCAAATACTTTTGGAAATATAGTGTACTGTGGACCAGTAGTCCCCAACCACCGGGCCGCAGAATAATTTTTTATTAATTTTTGTTTAAAAAAAAAATTTAAAAAATTGTATTATCATTATTATTGTTTTTAATTAAATCAACATAAAAACACGATATACACTTACAATTAGTGCACCAACCACAAAAACGTCCCTTTTTCATGACAAAAACGTTCCTTTTTCATGACAAATAAAAAACAAAAATAAAAATAAAAATAAAAAGGACATCCCCCCACCCCCAACCTGGGCCACGGGACAAATTATTAAGCGTTGACCGGTCCGGGGATACAAAAAGGTTGGGGACCACTGCTGTGGACGACTTTCCCTGTCGGCGCTCGGGTTCTACTGACCACCCAGGAAGGACATCGCTTTTAGCAGGTTTGACTCTTTCATTTTTCCCCGTCGTCGCTCTCACTGCTCGCTCCTCCGTGTCTCGCTCTTCGGTCGGCCGCGTCTCCGTCTCTCGTGTCTTACCACCTGTCGTTCATGCCGACACTCTAACCACCATAATTCCTCCTCCACCACAATGCAGTCCAAAAAGTAACGTTCTTCCGGCGAACTCCAAACCCAGACTCGTCCATCAGATTGGATGGGTGGCCAAATACTTTTGGCAATATAGTGTACTGTGGACCAGTGGTCCCCAACCACCGGGCCGCGGTACCGGTACCGGGCCGTGGCCCGATTGGTACCGGGCCGCAGAAGAATTTTTTATTAATTTTTATTAAAAAATAAAATAAAATAAAATAAATATTATTACTATTTTTTTTCATTAAATCAACATAAAAACACAATATACACTTACAATTAGTGCACCAACCACAAAAACGTCCCTTTTTCATGACAAATAAAAAATAAAAAATAAGAAAAAGGACATCCCCTCCACCCCCACCCGGGCCGCGGGACAAATTATTAAGCGTTGACCGGTCCGGGGATACAAAAAGGTTGGGGACCACTGCTGTGGACGACTTTCCCTGTCGGCGCTCGGGTTCTACTGACCACCCAGGAAGGACATCGCTTTTAGCAGGTTTCATTTTTCACCGTCGTCGCTCTCACTGCTCGCTCCTCCGTGTCTCGCTCTTCAGTCGGCCGCGTCTCCGTCTCTCGTGTCTTGCCACCTGTCGTTCATGCGGACACTCTAACCACCATAATTCCTCCTCCACCACAATGCAGTCCAAAAAGTAACGTTCTTCCGGCGACCTCCAAACCCAGACTCGTCCATCAGATTGGATGGGTGGCCAAATACTTCTGGCAATATAGTGTGCTGTGGACCAGTGGTCCCCAACCACCGGGCCGCAGAAATTTTTATTAATTTTTATTAAAAAATGTTTTTTTGTTTTTATTTTTTATTTTTTTATTAAATCAACCTAAAAACACAATATACACTTACAATTAGTGCACCAACCACAAAAACGTCCCTTTTTCATGACAAAAACGTCCCTTTTTCATGACAAAGAAAAAAATATATATATATATAAAAAAAAGGACACCCCCCCCCCCCCCACCCCCCACCCGGGCCGCGGGACAAATTATTAAGCATTGACCGGTCCGTGGATACAAAAAGGTTGGGGACCACTGCTGTGGACGACTTTCCCTGTCGCCCCTCGGGTTCCACTGACCACCCAGGAAGGACATCGCTTTTAGCAGGTTTGACTCTTTCATTTTTCACCATCGTCGCTCTCACTGCTCGTTCCTCCGTGTCTCGGTATTCGGTCGGCCGCGTCTCCGTCTCTCGTGTCTTCCCACCTGTTGTTCATGCGGACACTCTAACCACCATAATTCCTCCTCCACCACAATGCAGTCCAAAAAGTAGCGTTTTTCCGGCGACCTCCAAATCCAGACTCGTCCATCAGATTGGATGGGTGGCCAAATACTTCTGGCAATATAATGTGCTGTAGACCAGTGGTCCCCAACCACCGGGCCGTGGCCCGATTTGTACCGGGCCGCAAAATAATTTTTTATTAATTTTTATTTTTAAAAAAAAGAAAAAAAAAATATATATATATATATATATATATATATATATATATATATATATTTTTTATTTTTATTAAATCAACATAAAAACACAATACACACTTACAATTAGTGCACCAACCACAAAAACGTCCCTTTTTCATGACAAAGAAAAAAGAAAAAAGAAAAAACAGGACATCCCCCCCACCCCCCACCCGGGCCGCGGGACAAATTATTAAGCATTGACCGGTCCGCGGATACAAAAAAGTTGGGGACTACTGCTGTGGACGACTTTCCCTGTCACCGCTCGGGTTCCACTGACCACCCAGGAAGGACATTGCTTTTAGCAGGTTTGACTCTTTCATTTTTCCCCGTCGTCGCTCTCACTGCTCGCTCCTCCGTGTCTTGCTCTTCAGTCGGCCGCGTCTCCGTCTCTCGTGTCTTGCCACCTGTCGTTCTTGCTCTTCAGTCGCTGTTGCCGGCTCTCCTACTCCTTCCGCGATCTCTCCTCCTTCTCCCCTTTTATAAATTATGAGGAGTTGGGTTAATTGTGTCCCGGTGTGTGAGTCACGCACCTGAATTAGATTGCGGCCGGCGGTGTGGCTCTCCGCTCCGACCCATTCTCCGCCTCCTTGCCACCATCTTGGGCAGGGCTGCTGCGTGCCCTGCCCCGCCTTTGGCCCCGCCTCTCCACATGTACATTTGTGAAGAATCCACCATGGCTGCGATCCCACTGCCTGCATGTTAACGCTGCGGCCGCGAGTAAGAAATACAGCCGTGTCCAAATAGTCCAGCGGTGAGTCAAGGCAGGACTAACTAAATAAAGCTTTGTCCTTGGCTGCCGCGAGAGAAGCAAACACAAGGGCAGCCTGTTGAGTTATATCCGCGGCTTGGAAAGGCAGCGAGTCATGGATGTGACACTTTGACCATTGGAGCTGGCGCCCGTAAAAATATTATTTTTATTAATGTGAACAGGAATCGGTTCCTCCTACAACACTCAGGAGGATTAAAACAAATAGGGCCGGGAGAGCGCCAGGTAAGGAAATAAATAAATACATAGCACAGCTGCATCCATATTTCATTGAGCGGTGGCCTCCGAGAGCTGTGTGCCTCTGTGTAAAGCTTCCAAGGTAAACACTTGGAGGTCTGGACGCTCATAAATTAACAGCTTGACAGTCAAAAGTGTTTAAACTATTTGTCAAATCATGCCTGCTTTTCCCCCCCACCCCCCTGAACATTTTATATTCATTACACTTTTTTTTTGCACACAGCCTGCCAGAAAAGTGTTTCCCAGCGTCACATAGTACTAGATTTATTTGTAAACCTCAAAGACTTTGGACCGTTCCGCAACTATCATAAATAAGGCGGAATTAATCCTCACACATTACTTTTCGTCACTGGGAGTTACTGACAAGAGGTTGGATTTGGAAGAATCTGCAGGCGTTAGATCAGGCGTCACCAGGAAAAAAAAAGGGTGTAAATAGGGCGTCGGAAAAGCAGGAGTAGTGGAAAAGCCTGGATTTTTGTTGAACTTGGAAACAAGGTAGTTTAAATTTGTAATATGGTGGAACGTGTTGAAAAAGGTGGTCGTTGTGGAACCTTGAAGAATGTCCCGATGGGAATTTCCCCAAAAATGTGGGAATTTCGGGAAACTTTAACCCAAAAGTTGGGTTATGATATTTTAATGTTGGGTAATTCCCAACCAAACTATTGGGTTGAATGATCCAACTCAAAAGTTGAGTTATGATTACTTAATGTTTGGTTATTCCCAACCAAATTATTGGGTTGAATTACCTAACCCAAAAGTTGAGTTATGATAACTTATAATTGGGTTATTCCCAACCAGAATATTGAGTTGAATGATCCAACTCAAAAGTTGAGTTATAATAACTTAATGTTGGGTAATTCCCAACCAAACTATTGGGTTGAATGATCCAACTCAAAAGTTGAGTTATGATTACTTAATGTTTGGTTATTCCCAACCAAACTATTGGGTTGAATTATTTAACCTAAAAAGTTGAGTTATGATAACTTTGTGTTGGGTTATTCCCAGCCAAACTATTGGGTTTATTATTTAACCCAAACGTTGAGTTACGATAACCTAATGTGGGGTTTTCCCAGCCAAAATATTGGATTGAATTATTCAACCCAAACGTTGAGTTATGATCACTTAATGTTGGGTTATTCGGGAAAACCAGAATGTTTATTTTTAAATGGTAAAAGACTTGAATGGTCTGGATGAGTTGGAATGGCCTCTGGAACTCGAGAATTTTGGGAAAACCGGAAATTGTTCCAGTTAAAAAAAAACTTAGTTTTTTGGTCCTAATTAAGAGGAATGTTTTGGCGGTACAACGGTTGAAATACGTCATAAAATGTGGAAGGAGTAGTCGCCAGAAAAACGGGTTGGAAATAGGGCTTTGGAAAACCAGGATTTCTGGAAACAAGGTACTTTAAATTACCAATATGGTGGAATGTGTTGAAGGTGGAATGGTTTGAATCGGTTGAAAAAGGTGGTAGTTGTGGAACTTTGAAGAATGTCCCATGGATTTCAACGGGAATTTCCCAAAAATGTGGGAATTTCGGGAAAACCGGAATGTGTTTTAAAAATTGTAAAAGACCTGAATGACCATTCAAGGAATTTTTCAATTTGGTCAAGAAATGTTATAGTAGCAACATGTTGAATTGAGAAATTGTATTAGGGAATTTTGGAAATTATGGGAAAACCGGAAATTGTTCCAGTTAAAAAAACAACTTTGGTTTTTTGTCCTAATTAAAAAAGAATGTTTTGATGGTAGAACCGTTGAAATGTGTGGAAGAATGTGGAAGGAGTAGTCACCAGAAAAAAGGGTGGAAATAGGGCTTTGGAAAACCAGGATTTCTGGGAAATCCTGGAAATTTTTTGAACTTGGAAACAAGGTAGTTTAAATTTCCAATATGGTGGAATGTGTTGAAGGTAGAATGGTTTGAATGGTTAAAAAAAGGTTGGTTGTTGTGGAACTTTGAAGAATGTCCTAATGCGAATTCCCCAAAAGTGTGGGAATTTCAGGAAAACCGGAATGTTTTTTTTTAATTGTAAAAACACTTGAATGATCTGGTTGAGTTGAAATGGTTGGTGTTGGAATTTTTCAAATCGGTGGAGAAATGTTGGAGTAGTAACATGTTGAATTGAAAAATTGTATTATGGAATTCGGGAATTTCGGGAAAACCGGGAATTGTTCCAGTTTTTGGTCCATATTAAGAGGAATGTTTTAACCGTAAAACGGTTGAAATGCGTTAAAAAAAATATGGAAGGAGTAGTCGCCAGAAAAAAGGGTGGAAATAGGGCTTTGGAAAACAAGGAATTCTGGAAAATCCTGGAATTCTTTTGAACTTGGAAACAAGGTAGTTTAAATTTCCAATATGGTGGAATGTGTTGAAGGTGGAATGGTTTGAATCGGTTGAAAAAAGTGGTAGTTGTGAAACTTTGAAGAATGTCTCATTGATTTCAATGAAAATTCCCCCAAATTTGGGAAAACCTCAAAAGTTTAAACTATTTGCCCAAAAGTACTAGATCACTTTGTAAACCTCCAACACTTTGGACTGTTCCGCAACGATCATAAATAAGGCGGAATTAATCCTCACACATTACTTTTCGTCACTGGGAGTTACTGACAAGAGGTTGGATTTGGAAGAATCTGCAGGCGTTAGATCAGGCGTCACCAGGAAAAAAAAAGGGTGTAAATAGGGCGTCGGAAAAGCAGGAGTTGTGGAAAAGCCTGGATTTTTGTTGAACTTGGAAACAAGGTAGTTTAAATTTCTAATATGGTGGAACGTGTTGAAAAAGGTGGTCGTTGTGGAACCTTGAAGAATGTCCCAGTGGGAATTTCCCCAAAAATGTGGGAATTTCGGGAAGCTTTAACCCAAAAGTTGAGTTATGATATTTTAATGTTGGGTAATTCCCAACCAAACTATTGGGTTGAATGATCCAACTCAAAAGTTGAGTTATGATTACTTAATGTTGGGTTATTCCCAACCAAACTATTGGGTTGAATTATTTAACCCAAAAGTTGAGTTATGATAACTTAATGTTGGGTTATTCCCAACCAGAATATTGGGTTGAATCATCTAACCCAAAAGTTGAGTTTTGATAACTTACTGTTTGGTTATTCCCAACCAAACTATTGGGTTGAATTATTTAACCAAAGAGTTGAGTTATGATAACTTAATGTTTGGTTATTCCCAACCAAACTATTGGGTTAAATTACTTAACCCAAAAGTTGAGTTATGATAACTTAATGTTGGGTTTTTCCCAACCAAATTATTGGGTTGAATTATTTAACCAAAAAGTTGAGTTATGATAAATTATTGTTGGATTATTCCTAACCAAACTATTGGGTTGAATTTTTCAACCCAAACGTTGAGTTATGATAACTTAATGTTGGGTTAGTAGGGATTTTTTTTTTTTTTTTTTTTTTTTATGGTAAAAGACTTGAATGGTCTGGATGAGTTGAAATGGCTTGTGTTGGAATTTTTCAAATTGGTGGAGAAATTTTGCAGTAGTAACATGTTGAATTGAGAAATTGTATTACGGAATTCGGGAATTTCGGGAAAACCGGGAATTGTTCCAGAAAAAAAAAAACTTAGTTTTTTGGTCCAAATTAAGAGGAATGTTTTGACCTTAAAACGGTTGAAATGCGTTAAAAAAATATGGAAGGAGTAGTCACCAGAAAAAAGGGTGGAAATAGGGCTTTGGAAAACCAGGATTTCAGGAAAATCCTGGAATATTTGTGAACTTGGAAACAAGGTAGTTTAAATTTCCAATATGGTGGAATGTGTTGAAGGTGGAATGGTTTGAATAGTTTGAAAAAGGTTGGTTGTTGAGGAACTTTGAAGAATGTCCTAATGGGAATTTCCCAAAAACTTGGGAATTTCAGGAAAACCGGAATGTTTTTTTTCAATTGTAAAAAGACTTGAATGATCTGGTTGAGTTGAAATGGTTGGTGTTGGATTTTTTCAAATCGGTGGAGAAATGTTGCAGTAGTAACATGTTGAAGTGAGATATTGTATTACGGAATTCGGGAATTTCGGGAAAACCGGGAACTGTTCCAGTTTTTGGTCCAAATTAAGAGGAATGTTTTGACCATAAAACGGTTGAAATGCGTTAAAAAAATATGGAAGGAGTAGTCACCAGAATAAAGGGTGGAAATAAGGCTTTGGAAAACAAGGAATTCTGGAAAATCCTGGAATTCTTTTGAACTTGGAAACAAGGTAGTTTAAATTTCCAAGATGGTGGAATGTGTTGAAAGTGGAATGGTTTGAATCGGTTGAAAAAGGTTGGTTGTTGTGGAACTTTGAAGAATGTCCTAATGGGAATTTCCCAAAAATGTGGGGATTTCAGGAAAACCGGAATGTTTTTTTTTAAATTGTAAAAAGACTTGAATGATCTGGTTGAGTTGAAATGGTTGGTGTTGGAATTTTTCAAATCGGTGGAGAAATGTTGCAGTAGTAACATGTTGAATTGAAAAATTGTATTACGGAATTCGGGAATTTCGGGAAAACCGGGAATTGTTCCAGTTAAAAAAAAAAAACACAGTTTTTTACTCCAGATTAAGAGGAATGTTTTGACCGTAAAATGATTGAAATGCGTTAAAGAATGTGGAAGGAGTAGTCACCAGAAAAAAAGGGTGGAAATAGGGCTTTGGAAAACCAGGATTTCTGGAAAATCCTGGAATTTTTTTGAACTTGGAAACAAGGTAGTTTAAATTTCCAATGTGGTGGAATGTGTTGAAGGTAGAATGGTTTGAATTGGTTGAAAAAGGTTGGTTGTTGTGGAACTTTGAAGAATGTCCTAATGGGAATTTCCCAAAAATGTGGGAATTTCAGGAAAACCGGAATGTTTTTTTTTTGGTCCAAATTAAGAGGAATGTTTTGACCGTAAAACGGTTGAAATGCGTAAAAAAAATATGGAAGGAGTAGTTGCCAGAAAAAAGGGTGGAAATAAGGCTTTGGAAAACAAGGAATTCTGGAAAATCCTGAAATTTGAAGAATGTCCTAATGGGAATTTCCCAAAAATGTGGGAATTTCAGGAAAACCGGAATATTTTTTTTTTATCTGTAAAAACACTTGAATGGTCTCTTTGAGTTTAATGGTTGGTGTTGAAATTGTTCAAATCGGTGGAGAAATGTTACAGAAGTAGCATGTTGAATTGAGAAATTGTATTACGGAATTCGGGAATTTCGGGAAAACCGGGAATTGTTCCAGTTAAAAAAAAAAAAACAACGTTTGTTGGTCCATATCAAGAGGAATGTTTTGACCGTATAACGGATGAAATGCGTTAAAAAAATATGGAAGGAGTAGTTGCCAGAAAAAAGGGTGGAAATAAGGCTTTGGAAAACAAGGAATTCTGGAAAATTCTGGAATTCTTTTGAACTTGGAAACAAGGTAGTTTAAATTTTCAAGATGGTGGAATGTGTTGAAGGTGAAATGGTTTGAATCGGTTGAAAAAGGTGGCGGTTGTGGAACTTTGAAGAATGTCCTAATGGGAATTTCCCAAAAATGTGGGAATTTCAGGAAAACCGGAATGTTTTTTTTAAATTGTAAAAACACTTAAATGATCTGGTTGAGTTGAAATGGTTGGTGTTGGAATTTTTCAAATTGGTGGAGAAATGTTGCAGTAGTAACATGTTAAATTGAAAAATTGTATTATGGAATTCGGGAATTTCGGGAAAACCGGGAATTGTTCCAGTTAAAAAATAAAAACATAGTTTTTTTGTCCAAATTAAGAGGAATGTTTTGACCGTAAAATGGTTGAAATGCGTTAAAGAATGTGGAAGGAGTAGTCACCAGAAAAAAGAGTGGAAATAGGGCTTTGGAAAACCAGGAATTCTGGAAAATCCTGGAATTTTTTTTAACTTGGAAACAAGGTAGTTTAAATTTTCAAGATGGTGGAATGTGTTGAAGGTGGAATGGTTTGAATCGGTTGAAAAAGGTTGGTTGTTGTGGAACTTTGAAGAATGTCCTAATGGGAATTTCCCAAAAATGTGGGAATTTCAGGAAAACCGGAATGTTTTTTTTTCAATTGTAAAAAGACTTGAATGGTCTGGTTGAGTTGAAATGGTTGGTGTTGGAATTTTTCAAATCGGTAGAGAAATGTTGCAGTAGTAACATGTTGAAGTGAGAAATTGTATTACGGAATTCGGGAATTTCGGGAGAACCGGGAATTGTTCAAGTTTTTGGTCCAAATTAAGAGGAATGTTTTGACCGTAAAACGGTTGAAATGCGTTAAAAAAATATGGAAGGAGTAGTTGCCAGAAAAAAGGGTGGAAATAAGGCTATGGAAAACAAGGAATTCTGGAAAATCCTGGCATTCTTTTGAAGTTGGAAACAAGGTAGTTTAAATTTCCAATATGGTGGAATGTGTTGAAGGTGGAATGTGTGAATCGGTCGAAAAGGGTTGGTTGTTGTGGAACTTTGAAGAATGCCCTAATGGGAATTTCCCAAAAATGTGGGAATTTCAGGAAAACCGGAATGTTTTTTTCAAATTGTAAAAAGACTTGAATGGTCTGGTTGAGTTGAAATGGTTGGTGTTGGAATTTTTCAAATTGGTGGAGAAATGTTGCAGTAGTAACATGTTGAATTGAGACATTGTAAAACGGAATTCGGGAATTTCGGGAAAACCGGGAATTGTTCCAGTTTTTGGTCCAAATTAAGAGGAACGTTTTGACCGTAAAACGGTTGAAATGAGTTAAAAAAAATATGGAAGGAGTAGTTGCCAGAAAAAAGGGTGGAAATAAGGCTTTGGAAAACAAGGAATTCTGGAAAATCCTGGAATTTTTTAACTTGAAAACAAGGTAGTTTACATTTTCAAGATGGTGGAATGTGTTGAAGGTGGAATGGTTTGAATCGGTTGAAAAAGGTTGGTTGTTGTGGAACCTTGAAGAATGTCCTAATGGGAATTTCCCAAAAATGTGGGAATTTCAGGAAAACCGGAATGTTTTTTCAAATTGTAAAAACACTTAAATGATCTGGTTGAAGTGAAATGGTTGGTGTTGGATTTTTTCAGATCGGTGGAGAAATGTTGCAGTAGTAACATGTTGAAGTGAGAAATTGTATTACGGAATTCGGGAATTTCGGGAAAATCGGGAATTGTTCCAGTTAAAAAGTAAAAACATAGTTTTTTGGTCCAAATTAAGAGGAATGTTTTGACCGTAAAATGGTTGAAATGCGTTGAAGAATGTGGAAGGAGTAGTCACCAGAAAAAAGGGTGGAAATAGGGCTTTGGAAAACAAGGAATTCTGGAAAATCCGGGAATTTTTTTGAACTTGGAATCAAGGTAGTTTAAATTTCCAATATGGTGGAATGTGTTGAAGGTGGAATGGTTTGAATCGGTTGAAAAAGGTTGGTTGTTGTGGAACTTTGAAGAATGTCCTAATGGGAATTTCCCAAAAATGTGGGAATTTCTGGAAAACCGGAAAGTTTTTTTGAATTGTAAAAAGACTTGAATGATCTGGTTGAGTTGAAATGGTTGGTGTTGGAATTTTTCAAATCGGTGGAGAAATGTTGCAGTAGCAACATGTTGGATTGAGGAATTGTATTACGGAATTCGGGAATTTCGGGAAAACCGGGAATATTTCCAGTTTTTGTCCAAATTAAGAGGAATGTTTTGACCGTAAAACGGTTGAAATGCGTTAAAAAATGTGGAAGGAGTAGTTGCCAGAAAAAAGGGTGGAAATAAGGCTTTGGAAAACAAGGAATTCTGAAAAATCCTGGAATTCTTTTGAAATTGAAAACAAGGTAGTTTAAATTTCCAATATGGTGGAATGTGTTGAGGTGGAATGGTTTGAATCGGTTGAAAAAGGGGGTGGTTGTGGAACTTTGAAGAATGTCCTAATGGGAATTTCCCCAAAATGTGGGAATATCAGGAAAACCGGAATGTTTTTTTCAAATTGTAAAAACACTTAAATGATCTGGTTGAGTTGAAATGGTTGGTGTTGGATTTTTTCAGATCGGTGGAGAAATGTTGCAGTAGTAAAATGTTGAAGTGAAAAATTGTATTACGGAATTCGGGAATTTCTGGAAAACCGGGAATTGTTCCAGTTAAAAAATAAAAACATAGTTTTTTGGTCCATATTAAGAGGAATGTTTTGACCGTAAAATGGTTGAAATGCGTTAAAGAATGTGGAAGGAGTAGTCACCAGAAAAAAGGGTGGAAATAGGGCTTTGGAAAACAAGGAATTCTGGAAAATCCTGGAATTTTTTTTAACTTGGAAACAAGGTAGTTTAAATTTTCAAGATGGTGGAATGTGTTGAAGGTGGAATGGTTTGAATCGGTTGAAAAAGGTTGGTTGTTGTGGAACTTTGAAGAATGTCCTAATGGGAATTTCCCAAAAATGTGGGAATTTCAGGAAAACCGGAATGTTTTTTTTTCAATTGTAAAAAGACTTGAATCGTCTGGTTGAGTTGAAATGGTTGGTGTTGGAATTTTTCAAATCGGTAGAGAAATGTTGCAGTAGTAGCGTGTTGAAGTGAGAAATTGTATTACGGAATTCGGGAATTTCGGGAGAACCGGGAATTGTTCAAGTTTTTGGTCCAAATTAAGAGGAATGTTTTGACCGTAAAACGGTTGAAATGCGTTAAAAAAATATGGAAGGAGTAGTTGCCAGAAAAAAGGGTGGAAATAAGGCTATGGAAAACAAGGAATTCTGGAAAATCCTGGCATTCTTTTGAAGTTGGAAACAAGGTAGTTTAAATTTCCAATGTGGTGGAATGTGTTGAAGGTGGAATGGTGTGAATCGGTCGAAAAGGGTTAGTTGTTGTGGAACTTTGAAGAATGCCCTAATGGGAATTTCCCAAAAATGTGGGAATTTCAGGAAAACTGGAATGTTTTTTTCAAATTGTAAAAAGACTTGAATGGTCTGGTTGAGTTGAAATGGTTGGTGTTGGAATTTTTCAAATCGGTGGAGAAATGTTGCAGTAGCAACATGTTGGATTGAGGAATTGTATTACGGAATTCGGGAATTTCGGGAAAACCGGGAATATTTCCAGTTTTTGTCCAAATTAAGAGGAATGTTTTGACCGTAAAACGGTTGAAATGCGTTAAAAAATGTGGAAGGAGTAGTTGCCAGAAAAAAGGGTGGAAATAAGGCTTTGGAAAACAAGGAATTCTGAAAAATCCTGGAATTCTTTTGAACTTGAAAACAAGGTAGTTTAAATTTCCAATATGGTGGAATGTGTTGAAGGTGGAATGGTTTGAATCGGTTGAAAAAGGTTGGTTGTTGTGGAACTTTGAAGAATGTCCTAATGGTAATTTCCCAAAAATGTGGGAATTTCAGGAAAACCGGAATGTTTTTTTTTTATCTGTAAAAATACTCGAATGGTCTCGTTGAGTTTAATGGTTGGTGTTGGAATTGTTCAAATCGGTGGAGAAATGTTACAGTAGTAGCATGTTGAATTGAGAAATTGTATTACGCAATTCGGGAATTTCGGGAAAACCGGGAATTGTTCCAGTAAAAAAAAAAACATAATTTTTTGGTCAAAATTAAGAGGAATGTTTTGACCGTAAAACGGTTGAAATGCGTTAAAAAATATGGAAGGAGTAGTCGCTCAAAAAAAAAGGGTGGAAATAGGGCTTTGGAAAACCAGGAATTCTGGAAAATCCTGGAATTTTTTTTGAACTTGGAAACAAGGTAGTTTAAATTTTGTGTTGAAGGTGGAATGGTTTGAATCGGTTGAAAAAAGTGGTAGTTGTGAAACTTTGAAGAATGTCTCATTGATTTCAATGAAAATTCCCCCAAATTTGGGAAAACCTCAAAAGTTTCAACTATTGGCCCAAAAATACCTTTTCTTTTTACACACAGCCTGCCAGAAAAGTGTTTCCCAGCGTCAGATAGTACTAGATCACTTTATAAACCTCCAAAAACTTTGGACTGTTCTGCAACTATCATAAATAAGGCGGAATTAATCCTCACACATTACTTTTCGTCACTGGGAGTTACTGACAAGAGGTTGGATTTGCACCAATCTGCCGGCATTAGATCAGGCGTCACAGCTCATCAACCAAGCAACTGTTTTTCTTCGTTCAACTGTCAAGTTTTGATTGCCGGATAATTGCTATTGAAACGTTTTGCCAAACATGCCAGCGCAGAGTAAACACAGATGACGGCTTTGGCACGGAGCTTCAAACAAACAAATGTCATCCAATCCAGACAGACGGGAAGGTTGCGTAAGGATTCTAAAGTACACTGTAACTTCTTCAGCAACTAATTGTATTTGACACACACTCTGGGCTGGGGTGTATGGAAGAATTATTTTTAAATCCCAAAGAAGACGACGAAATGCGCCTTCAGGTTAAGATCTGACTTTGTTTATAGTGTGTCGAAGAGGCTCCTTTTTCAAAATGAAAACTCATACAACTCATGCTTTGGCTGGTTATTTTTGTCAGTACAAATACAAAAATACGTCTCTCAAAGTTGGAGGTTGTACAGTGAAACCTGCTTATCAACTGACGGCGACACAAGCGTTTTTCTTGTTTATGGCCCCGCTTCAAAGGCCAGCTGACATGTGAGTAGATTACCCAGCTGGGATTCTTTTCTAAACACCTATCGCCTTTACCAGCAGCGTCCGAGGCCAGGACAGGAGGCGTAACCTGCTTGTCAACTGGTGGGCGGACGGCGACACTAGCTTTTGTGGACATTCAGTTGCGATCAAAAGTTTACATACACCTGTAAAGAACATTATGTCATGGCTGTCTTGAATGTCAAATACTTTCTACAACTATTATTTTTTTGATTGAAGTACATACTTGTTTGTCACGCCTCATGCTGGAAGGAAGTGTGTATGGCCCCGGCTTCGAAGCCCAGCTGACAGGTGAGTAGATTTGCCCAGTTGGGGTTTATTATCTAATAATCTATGAGAGGGGAGAAAAAGCCACACGGCGACACAGCCCTGAACGACACTAAATATAAACATAAAAGACTTGTTCAACACTATGTACCGGGCTCACAAAGGTCTACTGAAAATGTGACTGTGGAAGGGGGCGTGGTCGGCGCGTCTCCTGTGGGAAGGGAGTGTGAATGGCTAGGCTTCGAAACCCAGCTGACAGGTGAGTAGATTGCCCAGCTGGGCCTAATGTCGCCTTTATCAGCAGCGTCCCAGGTCATGAGAGGAGGCGTATGAGAGTAGAGAAAAAGCCACACAAAGAGAAGGGAATTTATTATGAGTCTACTGAAAATGGGACCGAGGAGAGGGGCGTGGTCGGCGCGTATCCTGTGGGAAGGGAGTGTGTATGGCCAGGCTTCGAACTCCAGCTGACAGGTGAGTAGATTGCCCAGCTGGGCCTAATGTCACCTTTATCAGCAGCGTCCCAGGCCATGAGAGAAGGCGTATGAGAGGAGAGAAAAAGCCACACGAAGAGAAGGAGGCAGCTAGCGACACAGCCCTGAACGACACAAAATATAAACATAAAAGACTTGTTCAACACTTTATACCGGGCTCACAAAGGGTCTGTCGGTTCCGGGAGAACCTGGTTATTTATGTCAGTAGAAAATACAAAAAAACATCTCTCAAAGTTGGAGGTTGTACAGTGAAACCTACTTATCAACTGGTGGGCGGACGGCAACACAAGCGTTTGTCGACATACAGTCACGATCAAAAGTTTACATACACTTGTAAAGAACATAATGTCATGGCTGTCTTGAGTTTCCAATAATTTTTACAACTCTTATTTTTTGGATTGGAGCACATACTTGTTGGTCACAAAAAAACATTCATGAAGTTTGGTTCATTTATGAATTTATTATGAGTCTACTAAAAATGTGTCGTGGTCGGCGCGTCTCCTGTGTGAAGGTAGCGTGTATGGCCAGGCTACGAACCTCAGCTGACAGGTGAGTAGATTGCCCAGCTGGGCCTAATGTCGCCTTTATCAGCAGCGTCCCAGGCCATGAGAGAAGGCGTATGAGAGGAGAGAAAAAGCCACACAAAGAGAAGGAGGACGCTGGCGACACAGCCCTGAACGACACAAAATATAAAAATAAAAGACTTGTTCTATCCTGGATCCCGGACTCACAAAGGTTCTGTCGGTCCCGGGAGAACCCGGATTTTTTTTGTCAGTAGAAAATACAAAAAAACGTCTCTCAAAGTTGGAGGTTGTACAGTGAAACCTGCTTATCAACTGGTGGGCGGACGGCGACACAAGCGTTTGTCGACATACAGTCACGATCAAAAGTTTACATACACTTGTAAAGAACATAATGTCGTGGCTGTCTTGGGTTTCCAAAAATTTCTACAACTCTTATTTTTTGGATTGGAGCACATACTTGTTGGTCACAAAAAAACATTCATGAAGTTTGGTTCATTTATGAATTTATTGTGAGTCTACTAAAAATGTGTCGTGGTCGGCGCGTCTCCTGTGTGAAGGTAGCGTGTATGGCCAGGCTTCGAACCTCAGCTGAAAGGTGAGTAGATTGCCCAGCTGGGCCTAATGTCGCCTTTATCAGCAGCGTCCCAGGCCATGAGAGAAGGCGTATGAGAGGAGAGAAAAAGCCACACAAAGAGAAGGAGGAAGCTGGCGACACATCCCTGAACGACATACAATATAAATATAAAAGACTTGTTCAACCCTGTATCCCGGGCTCACGAAGGTTCTGTCAATCCCGGGAGAACCCGGTTATTTATGTCGGTAGAAAATACAAAAAAACGTCTCTCAAAGTTGGAGGTTGTACAGTGAAACCTGCTTATCAACTGGTGGGCGGACGGCGACACAAGCGTTTGTCGACATACAGTCACGATCAAAAGTTTACGTACGCTTGTAAAGAACATAATGTCGTGGCTGTCTTGAGTTTCCAATAATTTCTACAACTCCTATTTGTTATATTATGCTTGTTTGTCACAAAAAAAAAAAAATCATGAAGTTTGGTTCTTTTATGAACTTATTATGGGTCTACAGAAAATGTGACTGTGGAGGAGGGGCGTGGTTGGCGCGCCTCCCGCGGGAAGGGAGTGTGTATGGCCCGGCTTCGAAGCCTAGCTGACAGGTGAGTAGATTGCCTTCACGCCATGTCCCGTCACCTTCCTTTGCATTCCGGGAAAACAAACCCCACCATTGCCCCCGCTTTGACAGAAAACAAAAAAACAATGATGCCAGGCCGACTGCCTGGCAACTACAAGCTTAAATAATAGTGACATGATTAACACAGGTGCGTGAGTCCAAATGAGTTCAGGTGAAACCAATGAGTTGTCATGGAAACAAAACAAGGGAGTGAAAAAACAGGAAGTAATGAAGTCTTGAAGTAACATAACACAACTGAACAAATTATGATCACAAAACATGACATTCTGATTCTGGTTTTTTATCAGTGAAAGGCCGAATCGCCACAGTCCTACGCTGTGTTCGCACACATGCCTTCATCACTCCTTATGTCACACTGACATTCCCTTCCCCAGCCCCTCGCAGGAGTGTGTGTGGTCCGTGCAGTGGGGAAACCATACGTGTGTGCTGCTCCCAAAGAGACAGACAGGCGCACGGGCATGAAATCCAGCAGACCTCCTCTAATTCCTCCTGTAATTTATGGCTCTCAGATACATGTCACGCTTAGGCTAAACAAACGCTCCTTTGTCACCGACGCAAGCCTTTGATCAAGATGAATCGGATTCTCTGTCTCACTGCTGCACCGGATCTGCTCTGCACTGTTGCTGCTTCACCCGTCACCAGGATTCCGGCACATTCCCTTACAACACACACGTAATAAGTCACCCCCTACCCACACCCAAACCCGCACCTCCGTCCTCAACTCAAAGTAGGAGTTTTCTCATCACTGAACTTATGAACAGGCGGAGAGACCAAACCTCTATGACGGAAAAAATGCTCAGTCTTTCACAAGAAAGGATGGGGCGAGGTACCCTCGATCAAAAACCGACATCAATCTCTAAAGGATATCACCACATGGGCTCAGGAACATTTCCAAAACATGTTTGATCATGTTTGATCTTCAAACTGATAAACATTTTTTTTTGTGTGCAAATAATCATTACTTTTAGAATTTGTTGCCAGCAACACGTGACAAAGAAATTGGGAAAGGTGGCAATAAATACTGATAAAGTTGAGGAATGCTCATCAAACACTTATTTGGAACATTCCACAGGTGTGCAGGCTAGTTGGGAACAGGTGGGTGCCATGATTGGGTATAAAAACAGCTTCCCAAAAAATGCTCAGTCTTTCACAAGAAAGGATGGGGCGAGGTACCCTCGATCAAAAACCGACATCAATCTCTAAAGGATATCACCACATGGGCTCAGGAACACTTGCAAAACATGTTTGATCATGTTTGATCTTCAAACTGATAAACTTTTTTTTTTTTTGCAAATAATCATTACTTTTAGAATTTGATGCCAGCAACACGTGACAAAGAAATTGGGAAAGGTGGCAATAAATACTGACAAAGTTGAGGAATGCTCATCAAACACTTATTTGGAACATTCCACAGGTGTGCAGGCTAGTTGGGAACAGGTGGGTGCCATGATTGGGTATAAAAACAGCTTCCCAAAAAATGCTCAGTCCTTCACAAGAAAGGATGGGGCGAGGTACATCCCTTTGTCCACAACTGCGTGAGCAAATAGTCAAACAGTTTAAGAACAACGTTTCTCAAAGTGCAATTGGAAGAAATTTAGGGATTTCAACATCTACGGTCCATAATATCATCAAAAGGATCAGAGAATCTGGACAAATCGCTCCACGTAAGCGGCATGGCCGAAAACCAGCATTGAATGACCATGACCTTCGATCAAAAACCGACATCAATCTCTAAAGGATATCACCACATGGGCTCAGGAACACTCCAGAAAGCCACTGTCACTAAATACAGTTTGTCGCTACATCTGTAAGTGCATGTTAAAACTCTACTATTCAAAGCGAAAGCCATTAATCAACAACATCCAGAAACTCCGCCGGCTTCTCTGGGTCCGAGATCATCTAAGATGGACTGATGCAATGTGGAAAATGGTTCTGTTGTGAGGACTGGTGGGCATCCTACAGGTGTGCAGGCTAATTGGGAACAGGTGGGTGCCATGATTGGGTATAAAAACAGCTTCCCAAAAAAATGCTCAGTCTTTCACAAGAAAGGATGGGGCGAGGTACACCCCTTTGTCCACAACTGCGTGAGCAAATAGTCAAACAGTTTAAGAACAACGTTTCTCAAAGTGCAATTGGAAGAAATTTAGGGATTTCAACATCTACGGTCCATAATATCATCAAAAGGATCAGAGAATCTGGACAAATCGCTCCACGTAAGCGGCATGGCCGAAAACCAGCATTGAATGACCATGACCTTCGATCAAAAACCGACATCAATCTCTAAAGGATATCACCACATGGGCTCAGGAACACTCCAGAAAGCCACTGTCACTAAATACAGTTTGTCGCTACATCTGTAAGTGCATGTTAAAACTCTACTATTCAAAGCGAAAGCCATTAATCAACAACATCCAGAAACTCCGCCGGCTTCTCTGGGTCCGAGATCATCTAAGATGGACTGATGCAATGTGGAAAATGGTTCTGTTGTGAGGACTGGTGGGCATCCTACAGGTGTGCAGGCTAATTGGGAACAGGTGGGTGCCATGATTGGGTATAAAAACAGCTTCCCAAAAAAATGCTCAGTCTTTCACAAGAAAGGATGGGGCGAGGTACACCCCTTTGTCCACAACTGCGTGAGCAAATAGTCAAACAGTTTAAGAACAACGTTTCTCAAAGTGCAATTGCAAGAAATTTAGGGATTTCAACATCTACGGTCCATAATATCATCAAAAGGTTCAGAGAATCTGGAGAATGACCATGACTTTTGATCAAAAACCGACATCAATCTCTAAAGGATATCACCACATGGGCTCAGGAACATTTCCAAAACATGTTTGATCATGTTTGATCTTCAAACTGATAAACATTTTTTTTGTGTGCAAATAATCATTACTTTTAGAATTTGTTGCCAGCAACACGTGACAAAGAAATTGGGAAAGGTGGCAATAAATACTGATAAAGTTGAGGAATGCTCATCAAACACTTATTTGGAACATTCCACAGGTGTGCAGGCTAGTTGGGAACAGGTGGGTGCCATGATTGGGTATAAAAACAGCTTCCCAAAAAATGCTCACTCTTTCACAAGAAAGGATGGGGCGAGGTACACCCCTTTGTCCACAACTGCGTGAGCAAATAGTCAAACAGTTTAAGAACAACGTTTCTCAAAGTGCAATTGCAAGAAATTTAGGGATTTCAACATCTACGGTCCATGATATCATCAAAAGGATCAGAGAATCTGGAGAAATCGCTCCACGTAAGCGGCATGGCCAAAAACCAGCATTGAATGACCGTGACCTTCGATCAAAAACCGACATCAATCTCTAAAGGATATCACCACATGGGCTCAGGAACACTTCAAAAAGCCACTGTCACTAACTACAGTTTGTCGCTACATCTGTAAGTGCATGTTAAAACTCTACTATTCAAAGCGAAAGCCATTAATCAACAACATCCAGAAACTCCGCCGGCTTCTCTGGGTCCGAGATCATCTAAGATGGACTGATGCAAAGTGGAAAATGGTTCTGTTGTGAGGACTGGTGGGCATCCTACAGGTGTGCAGGCTAATTGGGAACAGGTGGGTGCCATGATTGGGTATAAAAACAGCTTCCCAAAAAAATGCTCAGTCTTTCACAGGAAAGGATGGGGCGAGGTACACCCCTTTGTCCACAACTGCGTGAGCAAATAGTCAAACAGTTTAAGAACAACGTTTCTCAAAGTGCAATTGCAAGAAATTTAGGGATTTCAACATCTACGGTCCATAATATCATCAAAAGGTTCAGAGAATCTGGAGAATGACCATGACTTTTGATCAAAAACCGACATCAATCTCTAAAGGATATCACCACATGGGCTCAGGAACATTTCCAAAACATGTTTGATCATGTTTGATCTTCAAACTGATAAACTTTTTTTTTTTTTTGCAAATAATCATTACTTTTAGAATTTGATGCCAACAACACGTGACAAAGAAATTGGGAAAGGTGGCAATAAATACTGATAAAGTTGAGGAATGCTCATCAAACACTTATTTGGAACATCCCACAGGTGTGCAGGCTAGTTGGGAACAGGTGGGTGCCATGATTGGGTATAAAAACAGCTTCCCAAAAAAATGCTCAGTCTTTCACAAGAAAGGATGGGGCGAGGTACACCCCTTTGTCCACAACTGCGTGAGCAAATAGTCAAACAGTTTAAGAACAAGGTTTCTCAAAGTGCAATTGCAAGAAATTTAGGGATTTCAACATCTACGGTCCATAATATCATCAAAAGGTTCAGAGAATCTGGAGAATGACCATGACTTTCGATCAAAAACCGACATCAATCTCTAAAGGATATCACCACATGGGCTCAGGAACACTTGCAAAACATGTTTGATCATGTTTGATCTTCAAACTGATAAACCTTTTTTTTTTTTTGCAAATAATCATTACTTTTAGAATTTGATGCCAGCAACACGTGACAAAGAAGTTGGGAAAGGTGGCAAAAAATACTGATAAAGTTGAGGAATGCTCATCAAACACTTATTTGGAACATCCCACAGGTGTGCAGGCTAGTTGGGAACAAGTGGGTGCCATGATTGGGTATAAAAACAGCTTCCCAAAAAATGCTCAGTCTTTCACAAGAAAGGATGGGGCGAGGTACCCTCGATCAAAAACCGACATCAATCTCTAAAGGATATCACCACATGGGCTCAGGAACACTTGCAAAACATGTTTGATCATGTTTGATCTTCAAACTGATAAACTTTTTTTTTTTTTGCAAATAATCATTACTTTTAGAATTTGATGCCAGCAACACGTGACAAAGAAGTTGGGAAAGGTGGCAATAAATACTGATAAAGTTGAGGAATGCTCATCAAACACTTATTTGGAACATTCCACAGGTGTGCAGGCTAGTTGGGAACAGGTGGGTGCCATGATTGGGTATAAAAACAGCTTCCCAAAAAATGCTCAGTCTTTCACAAGAAAGGATGGGGCGAGGTACACCCCTTTGTCCACAACTGCGTGAGCAAATAGTCAAACAGTTTAAGAACAAGGTTTCTCAAAGTGCAATTGCAAAAAATTTAGGGATTTCAACATCTACGGTCCATAATATCATCAAAAGGTTCAGAGAATCTGGAGAAATCGCGCCACGTAAGCGGCATGGCCGTAAACCAACATTGAATGACCATGACCTTCGATCAAAAACCGACATCAATCTCTAAAGGATATCACCACATGGGCTCAGGAACACTTCAGAAAAACACTGTCACTAAATACAGTTGGTCGCTACATCTGTAAGTGCAAGTTAAAGCTCTACTATGCAAAGCGAAAGCCATTAATCAACAACATCCAGAGACGCCGCCGGCTTCTCTGGGCCCGAGATCATCTAAGATGTACTGATGCAAAATGGAAAAGTGTTCTGTGGTCTGACGAGTCCACATTTCAAATTGTTTTGGGAAATATTCGACATCGTGTCATCCGGACCAAAGGGGAAGCGAACCATCCAGACTGTTATCGACGCAAAGTTCAAAAGCCAGCATCTGTGATGGTATGGGGGTGCATTAGTGCCCAAGGCATGGGTAACTTACACATCTGTGAAGGCACCATTAATGCTGAAATGTACATACAGGTTTTGGAACAACATATGCTGCCATCTAAGCACTGTTATTTTCATGGACGCCCCTGCTTCTTTCAGCAAGACAATGCCAAGCCACGTGTTACGACAGCGTGGCTTCGTAAAAAAAAAAAGAGTGCGGGTACGTTCCTGGCCCGCCTGCAGTCCAGACCTGTCTCCCTGGAAAATGTGTGGCGCGTTATGAAGCGTAAAATACGACAAGAATGGGAAAGAATTCCACTTTCCAAAGCTTCAACAATTAGTTTCCTCAGTTCCCAAACGCCACGGGGAAGACCCAGGAACCGTTGGAAAGACTATGTCTCCCGGCTGGCCTGGGAACGCCTCGGGATCCCCCGGGAAGAGCTAGACGAAGTGGCTGGAGATAGGGAAGTCTGGGCTTCCCTGCTTAGGCTGCTGCCCCCGCGACCCGACCTCGGATAAGCGGAAGATGATGGATGGATGGATGGAGTTCCCAAACGTTTATTGAGTGTTGTTAAAAGAAAAGGTGATGTAACACAGTGGTGAACATGCCCTTTCCCAACTACTTTGGCACGTGTTGCAGCCATGAAATTCTAAGTTAATTATTATTTGCAAAAAAAAAATAAAGTTTATGAGTTTGAACATCAAATATGTTGTCTTTGCAGCATATTCAACTGAATATGGGCTGAAAACGATATGCAAATCATTGTATTCCGTTTATATTTACATCCAACACAATTTCCCAACTCGTATGGAAACGGGGTTTGTGAAAGCGCTTAGAGAAAAAGCGCTATATAAAATATGATTCACAAAAAAAAGCACTCACACCAGTCGGAGGGTACATACATCTTTTGGAACAACATATGCGGCCATCCAAGCGCCGTCTTTTTCATGGACGCCCCTGCTTATTTCAGCAAGACAATGCCAAGCCACATTCATCACATGTTACAACAGCGTGGCTTCGTTAAAAAAAAGAGTGCGGGTACTTACCTGGCCCGCCTGCAGTCCAGACCTGTCTCCCATGGAAAATGTGTGTCGCATTATGAAGTGTAAAATACGACAGCGGAGACCCCGGACTGTTGAACGACTGAAGCTCTACATAAAACAAGAATGGGAAAGAATTCCACTTTCCAAAGCTTCAACAATTAGTTTCCTCAGTTCCCAAACGTTTATTGAGTGTTGTTAAAAGAAAAGGTGATGTAACACAGTGGTGAACATGCCCTTTCCCAACTACTTTGGCACGTGTTGCAGCCAGTAAATTCGAAGTTAATTATTATTTGCAAAAAAAAATAAAAAATTATGAGTTTGAACATCAAATATGTTGTCTTTGTAGTGCATTTAATTGAATATGGGCTGAAAAGGATTCGCAAATCATTGTATTCCATTTATATTTACATCCAGCACAATTTCCAAACTCGTATAGAAACGGGGTTTGTGAAAGCGCTTAGAGAAAAAGCGCTATATAAAATATAATTCACAAAAAAAGCACTCACACCTGTCGGAGGGTACATACATCTTTTGGAACAACATATGCGGCCATCCAAGCGCCGTCTTTTTCATGGACGCCCCTGCTTATTTCAGCAAGACAATGCCAAGCCACATTCATCACATGTTACAACAGCGTGGCTTCGTTAAAAAAAAGAGTGCGGGTACTTACCTGGCCCGCCTGCAGTCCAGACCTGTCTCCCATGGAAAATGTGTGTCGCATTATGAAGTGTAAAATACGACAGCGGAGACCCCGGACTGTTGAACGACTGAAGCTCTACATAAAACAAGAATGGGAAAGAATTCCACTTTCAAAGCTTCAACAATTAGTTTCCTCAGTTCCCAAACGTTTATTGAGTGTTGTTAAAAAAAAGGTGATGTGACACAGTGGTGAACATGCCCTTTCCCAACTACTTTGGCACATGTTGCAGCCATGAAATTCTAAGTTAATTATTATTTGCAAAAAAAATAAAGTTTATGAGTTTGAACATCAAATATCTTGTCTTTGTAGTAAATTCAACTGAATATGGTCTGAAAAGGATTCGCAAATCATTGTATTCCGTTTATATTTACATCTAACACAATTTCCATATCATATGGAAACGGGGTTTGTGAAAGCGCTTAGAGAAAAAGCGCTATATAAAATATAATTCACAAAAAAAGCACTTACACCTGTCGGAGGGTACATACATCTTTTGGAACAACATATGCGGCCATCTAAGCGCCGTCTTTTTCATGGACGCCCCTGCTTATTTCAGCAAGACGATGCCAAGCCACATTCATCACGTGTTACAACAGCGTGGCTTCGTAAAAAAAAGAGTGCGGGTACTTTCCTGGCCCGCCTGCAGTCCAGACCTGTCTCCCATCGAAAATGTGTGGCGTATTATGAAGCGTAAAATACGACAGCGGAGACCCCGGACTGTTGAACGACTGAAGCTCTACATAAAACAAGAATGGGAAAGAATTCCACTTTCAAAGCTTCAATAATTAGTTTCCTCAGTTCCCTAACGTTTATTGAGTGTTGTTAAAAGAAAAGGTGATGTAACACAGTGGTGAACATGCCCTTTCCCAACTACTTTGGCACTTGTTGCAGCCATGAAATTCTAAGTTAATTATTATTTGCAAAAAAAAAATAAAGTTTATGAGTTTGAACATCAAATATCTTGTCTTTGTAGTGCATTCAACTGAATATGGGCTGAAAAAGATTTGCAAATCATTGTATTCTGTTTATATTTACATCCAACACAATTTCCCAACTCGTATGGAAACGGGGTTTGTAAAAGTGCTTTGAGTCACTGGAGAAAAAGGGCTATATAAAATATAATTCACAAAAAAAGCATTGTAGTTTTGTTTCAACCTGGAATGTATCTCGACGCACTCACACCTGTCGGAAGGTACATACATCTTTTGGAACAACATATGCTGCCATCTAAGCGCCGTCTTTTTCATGGACGCCCCTGCTTATTTCAGCAAGACAATGCCAAGCCACATTCTTCACGTGTTACAACAGCGTGGCTTCATAAAAAAAAGAGTGTGGGTACTTTCCTGGCCCGCCTGCAGTCCAGACCTGTCTCCCATCGAAAATGTGTGGCGCATTATGAAGCGTAAAATACGACAGCAGAGACCCCGGACTGTTGAACGACTGAAGCTCTACATAAAACAAGAATGGGAAAGAATTCCACTTTCCAAAGCTTCAATAATTAGTTTCCTGAGTTCCCAAACGTTTATCGAGTGTTGTTAAAAGAAAAGACGATGTAACACAGTGGTGAACATGCCCTTTCCCAACTACTTTGGCACGTGTTGCAGCCAGTAAATTCGAAGTTAATTATTATTTGCAAAAAAAAAAAAATAAAGTTTATGAGTTTGAACATCAAATATCTTGTCTTTGTAGTAAATTCAACTGAATATGGTCTGAAAAGGATTCGCAAATCATTGTATTCCGTTTATATTTACATCTAACACAATTTCCATATCATATGGAAACGGGGTTTGTGAAAGCGCTTAGAGAAAAAGCGCTATATAAAATATAATTCACAAAAAAAGCACTTACACCTGTCGGAGGGTACATACATCTTTTGGAACAACATATGCGGCCATCTAAGCGCCGTCTTTTTCATGGACGCCCCTGCTTATTTCAGCAAGACGATGCCAAGCCACATTCATCACGTGTTACAACAGCGTGGCTTTGTAAAAAAAAGAGTGCGGGTACTTTCTAACACAATTTCCCAACTTGTATGGAAACAGGGTTTGTAAAAGCGCTCTGAGTCACTAGAGAAAAAGCGCTATATAAAATATAATTAAAAAAAATAGCATGGCAGTTTTAACAAAAATGTTTGTTTTAACCTGGAATGCATCTCGACACACTCACACCTGTCAGAAGCCCGCTCCACTCCTTTTATTCCAAGTAAGCCGAGGAGAAGATTTTTGGCGAGGACTTTTTTTTTTTTTTTTGGAAATAGGGTGATGCTGTCAGCGGAAAGAACACAGCAAATGTGTGCGCGAGGTGAAAAGCAGCGGCGTGGAGTGATTAAGCGCGTCGCCGTCGGCCGGCGGGATTGACAGTAACACCAAATGACTTGGACACACAGGGGAGGGAATGCTGGGGGGCACTTGTGCAACAGAGACACACAGGCAGGTACTGTTCTCCCCGCTGAGCTCCAAACAAACCGCTGTTGACATCCCCGTCACCGACACTCATTTTTAGCGTTCAGCGAGATTAGTCGCAACTGCCGGCGGTAGAGACAGAGGCATCAAATTATAAAGGAAGGCAGCTGACAGCGAGCATGTTCGCTTGCCCTGGCTTTTCTGCAGGCTGTTTTTCTTCCGCCTGACTCCCCCTTGAAATGTTATCTTTCCAACAGGAGGGATCAGACGTTAAATTGGGGGCTCGATTCGAGGGAGCCGTTTGAAGGCTGAGCTCACCAACAGCAAAAAGTGTGGGATCAAAACCTGCGACTCTTGAAGTGCATTCAAAACACGCCGAGCACAGCAGTCTCATCACTTCAAGTTCGGAAGATGTGGAAATAATTCATCGCTTGCCTCTGTGTGCCAGACTTAAATCATACTTCCCACCCACGTATAGTTATGACACATATGCAAAACATATATGCATGTACAACATATATACAGTACATACATGTATGCATGTACAACATATATACAGTACATACATGTATGCATGTACAACACGTATACATACCTACATGCATGTACAACTTATATACATACATACTGTATATGCATGTACAAAATATATACATATATACATGCATGTACAACATATATAAATACATATATGCATGTACAACATGTCATCCATCCATCATTTTCTACCGTATATACATACATATATGCATGTGCAACATATCTACATACATATATGTACAACATACATACATGCATGTACAACATACATACATACATACATACATACATACATGCATGTACAACATATATACATACATATATGCATGTACAACATATACATACATACATACATGCATGTACAACATATATATATACATATATGCATGTGCAACATACATACATGCATGCATGTACAACATATATACATACATATATGCATGTACAACATATACATACATACATGCATGTACAACATATATATACATACATATATGCATGTCAAACATATACATACATACACACATACATACATACATACATACATACATACATACATACATACATACATACATACATGCATGTAAAACATATATACATACATATATGTACAACATATATACATACATACATGCATGTATAACATATATACATACATACATGCATGTCCAACATATACATACATACACACATACATACATACATACACACATACATACATACATACATACATACATACATACATACATACATACATACATACATACATACATACATACATACATACATACATACATACATACATACATACATACATACATACATACATACATATATGCATGTACAACATATATACATACATATATGTACAACATATATAGATACATTTTTGCATGTACAACATACATACATACATACATACATACATACATACATACATGTAAAACATATATACATACATATATGCATGTACAACATATATACATACATGCATGCATGTACAACATACATACATACATACATACATACATACATACATGCATGTACAACATACGTACATACATACATACATACATGCATGCATGTACAACATATATACATACATACATGCATGTACAACATACGTACATACATACATACATACATACATACATACGTGCATGTACAACATATATACATACATATATGCATGTACAACATATACATACATACATACATACATACATACATACATACATACATGTACACCATATATACATACATGTATGATGTACAACATATACATACATATATACATGTCCAACATATACATACATAAATACACACATACATACATACATACATACATACATGCATGTATGTACAACATATACATACATAAATACACACACACACATACATACATGCATGTATGTTTGTACAACATATATACGTACATATATGCATCTACAACATATATACATACATATATGCCTCTACAACATATTTACATACATGTATTCATCTACAACATGAATACATGCATCAGAATCAGAATCAGAAATACTTTAATAATCCCTGAGGGGAAATGAACATTTTCAACACAATCCCATTCAAGAGCAGACAAACATTACAGGGAGACCGAACAGGATCGCTGACATGTCTGCCAACGTCCGGCTCCCCTTACCAAAAATACAAAAAACAATATTTGCAAGTGCGAACCTTAAATATCTTCTCTTTGAAAACTATTCAATTGAATATAAGTTGAAAATGATTTGCAAATCATTGTATTCTGTTTTTATAAGAATTACACTTTGCCGGTTTTGCAGAAAGAGTCGTAGACAAGGACTGCAACCAAGGAAATGTATCCCTGTTGCTTTATTGCATATGTTATTGTATGTTTGCTTACATTATCTCCTTTTTACCCAGGATGATGGGATTATCCACCCGTAAGCAACCTTTTCTCCCGGGGGGGGCGCTATCCCCCACAGACGCACTGTGTACGAGGCTGCAACACACGTACCTACACAAGCGCTATGACACACTCTGGGAAAGGGGGTGGGTGGGGGGGGTGCAGTTATGTACTCCCTGGGCGGTGTGAGGTCACCCGGTTCTCTATTTCAAAGGAGACAGGGTCGCTTCGTGCCATCTGAGGGCCCTCTGGAAGCAACCAGTCATGTGCGATTTTCCAGTTCAGTGCTCAGTGATGAGCAGTGTTGGCTGCGGCTCAGCCCTTGGGGGGGTGATGGGGGGGCGGGGGGGGGGGGGCAGTATGGGAGACTGGCGGGATTAGATCTAGTCCACCTTCTTTCGTATCATTGGGAATGAAGACTCATCATTGCTGCCAGCATCATTTTGTGCACGCTTTCGCTCAAGTAAATTATGCTTACCCACACCGTTATTAGACTCATTACAGACCCATTTGAGGGGCTTTCAGCCTGTCACGGGTGCTCAACTACGTCTTTTGGCTTGACTTGATTTCTCCTGACAGGCTTTTCTTGAACTAAAAGGCAGGGGTGGGGAGGGGGAGATGGAGAGATTTGGAAGAGAGGGAAGAAAATATGTCCTAAGGAGTCAAGTGAGGGCTAATGTATGACATTTGTTTGCTTTTGTGATTAAGCACACGTTTCTGGTTTTGGCCGTGCATCCCAGAGAACTGGGGTAGGGAACCTGTGGCTCTGGAGCCAGATGTGGCTCTTTTGATGATCGCGTCTGGCTCCCAGATAAATTGCTCAACACAATAAGTAATGAATAATCCCGCTGGTAATCACGGTGTTGAAAATAACGTTGAAAATGTAAAACATCCTCATGCACTTTAATCCACCTGTTGTGATCCGATGGCCGGATCATCCCCCATATTGTTCCATTTTGATATCACATTTTGTAGTATGACCTCCTCGTTTCCTGTTTTATTCTGTCACCACCAGAGGTGGGTCGAGTAGCCAGAAATTGTACTCAGGCGGATAACAAACTAAGAGAACTAGCATGGGAGCTAGAAAAGTAGTAGAAGCATTTAAGTCTCATCTTAAAACTCATCTGTATACTCTAGCCTTTAAATAGACCTCCTTTTTAGACCAGTTGATCTGCCGCTTCTTTTCTTTCTCCTATGTCCCCCCCTCCCTTGTGGAGGGGGTCCGGTCCGATGACCATGGATGAAGTACTGACTGTCCAGAGTCGAGACCCAGGATGGACCGCTCGTCGGGACCCAGGATGGACCGCTCGCCTGTATCGGTTGGGGACATCTCTACGCTGCTGATCCGCTTGAGATGGTTTCCTGTGGACGGGACTCTCACTGCTGTCTTGGAGCCACTATGGATTGAACTTTCACAGTATCATGTTAGACCCGCTCGACATCCATTGCTTTCGGTCCCCTAGAGGGGGGGGGGGTTGCCCACATATGAGGTCCTCTCCAAGGTTTCTCATAGTCAGCATTGTCACTGGCGTCCCACTGGATGTGAATTCTCCCTGCCCACTGGGTGAGAGTTTTCCTTGCCCTTTTGTGGGTTCTTCCGAGGATGTTGTAGTCGTAATGATTTGTGCAGTCCTTTGAGACATTTGTGATTTGGGGCTATATAAATAAACATTGATTGATTGATTGAAAAGAAAAAAGTAACTTAGCAGGGAAGCTAGCGAAAAAACAAAATTGGCCTAGCGTGGAAGCTAGCGGGCAGCAAACAGGAAAACAGAAGTCGTTACTTGTAGAATGAAAACAGAACGGAAGCAGGGAACAAAAGACAGTTTTTGTTCTATTATTTACATTAAATCATGTTTTCCTGCAAAATGCTTCCCTCCTTCTCTGCATCTTGGGGTTTGTCACAAACCAACTTTGACAATTTCATCAAAAAAGCCATTACTGTATCGGATATCTAAAATTGATACTATTTAGCAATGTTTTCTTGGTGCTAAACATTGCAGCATTTATGCACAGAGGTGGCTTGAGTAGCCAGAAATTGTACTCAAGTAAGAGTACTGTTACTTTAGAGATGTATTACTCAAGTAAAAGTAGGTAGTAGTCACCCAAATATTTACTTGAGTAAAAGTAAAAAGTATGGTGTGAAAAAACTACTCAAGTACTGAGTAGCTGATGAGTAACCTGTTCGTTTAATAATTACGGCAACAAATAATGCACAAAAACATAAAAATAGCAATGAGCAAATTCATAGCCAGGAATATCTCTTAACCTTCGTCTTGTGTTAGACCCGTTTTAGTTTTTAAATGCATAAAAGAACCACATAAATTTATTTTTATGCATCAAGGCTTTTTGACTTGGAACCTCTATTTCAACAAAATAAAACTTGTTTTTTTTTGTTTCACTAAATGATAAAATGCTCTGGTTGAAATTATGACATTGGTGTATATATATATAAATATATATATATGAAATCCTTGACTTGGTGAATTGTAGCTCTAAATATACTCCTCCCTTCTTAACCACGCCCCGCCCCCTACCATGCCCCCCATCCCCCACTTCCTGAAATCGAAGGTCTCAAGGTTGGTAAGTATGTTTGCGGCCCCCACTTTAATATGAAAGTTTAATATTAGTGCGGCCCGCAAGTTTTATATGAATGGCGCTTGACAGCGTTGAAGGAATCCACCATTCACGGTGTGGTAAATGGCTCTTGACGGCCGAACATTGACGTGACTTGCATGATGTAAGCAGAGAAACGTTTTGCTGCTTTTCCACTAAACCCGCGGCCCAGCCTCACCCAGACTCCGCATCTAATGGCCCCTCAGGTAAATTCCGTTTGAGACCCCTGGTTTAAATGGTTTGTATTGCAATGAAATTGTCAGCTCGAGTCATTCTCGTTGGCTGTTGACACATTTCTTTTTAGAAACGACCCTCGTATTTGGAAGTCTAGCACTGTCTAATTTGTCTGGGCTCGGCCAACCAGTGCTACTTACTTGGATCCCCAGTCGCCTGTCAACCACTGCGACTGCCATCCGTTCATTTTCCATGTTGCGGAGGTCTCTGCTCCATCGTTCATCCTGTCATCAGTAACGTGATAGGGGGACCTTGACTTCACAAAGATTCGAAGAATAAGTGTTCTAGCTCTCTCTCCACGCTAAACCAGGACACGGCCAAGATCAATCCGCCATGGTTTATTTGGAAACATTTCCATGGACTCTGGTTCCCTGTCATTACTCGTGAATGCCAAAGACAATACTTCTTTTTCATTTCGCAGCCCTTTTTATATCATTTTCCTAATTTGTCCATGTCAACTGCAGCCTTTTGAAGTTTCTTTTGATTTTCTTGGACTCAATACTTGAGTACTGATGCAAAGTGCTGTTTTCCTATTCTGCTCATTCCAGGGGCTTTCAAAATGATATTTTAATGTTATGCTTGATAAAAAACTTCAAGTTGCCTACAGGGTAAATCCGCACTCTTCTCATATCGGCCGACATGCTCGGATTCTGCAGCCTCGTTGCTGACCATGGCTACTCTGTCGTGATCGGTCAGGGGTCGATGGCCGCTTCGAAAACTGCTTCGTTCACGAAACAGCTGCCAATAATATGGCAAGAGCAGAGAACCAGTGACCGGGTTGGGTCCTTAGCTCCCCTTGAGAAACAAAACATCTTTCCATTTCTGTCAGACTTGGACTTTTTCTGACATCCAAAAAAACGCTTACTGGCTAACATTTCTAAGAGAATATTTAATTAAAAAAAAACCATGTCATGCATGTAAGGAAAACGTGTACATTGAAAAATCTTGAAAGTCTTGAAGTCCTGTGCCTTGTTCACGATGAAGGTCAATTCCGAATTTTTTATACTGGACTTTTTCATGTCAGTGTATTCCGAAATTTTTCAAATCCGACCCAGGCCTCTTTCGTACGTGGGTATAAATCAGATTGTAAGCAATGGGACTACAAAGTGTCGGGTTGGGTTCATCCGACCAATACATCAACAAAAGCGATATGCGTCATCACTTTTTGCCAAACTAAGGTCGTCAAATAAATAGTTGACAAATCAATCAATCAATCAATCAATGTTTATTTATATAGCCCTAAATCACAAATGTCTCAAAGGACTGTAAAAACACTACGACTACGATATCCTCGGAAGAACCCACATAAGGGCAAGGAAAACTCACACCCAGTGGGCAGGGAGAATTCACATTCAGTGGGACGCCAGTGACAATGCTGACTATGAGAAACCTTGGAGAGGACCTCAGATGTGGGCAACCCCCCCCCCTCTAGGGGACCGAAAGCAATGGATGTCGAGCGGGTCTAACATGATACTGTGAAAGTTCAATCCATAGTGGCTCCAAGACAGCAGTGAGAGTCCCGTCCACAGGAAACCATCTCAAGCGGATCAGCAGCGTAGAGATGTCCCCAACCGATACAGGCGAGCGGTCCATCCTGGGTCCCGACGAGCGGTCCATCCTGGGTCTCGACTCTGGACAGTCAGTACTTCATCCATGGTCATCGGACCGGACCCCCTCCACAAGGGAGGGGGGGACATAGGAGAAAGAAAAGAAGCGGCAGATCAACTGGTCTAAAAAGGAGGTCTATTTAAAGGCTAGAGTATACAGATGAGTTTTAAGATGAGACTTAAATGCTTCTACTGAGGTAGCATCTCGAACTGTTACCGGGAGGGCATTCCAGAGTACTGGAGCCCGAACGGAAAACGCTCTATAAATGTCTCAAAGGACTGTAAAAACACTACGACTACGATATCCTCGGAAGAACCCACATAAGGGCAAGGAAAACTCACACCCAGTGGGCAGGGAGAATTCACATCCAGTGGGACGCCAGTGACAATGATGACTATGAGAAACCTTGGAGAGGACATCAAATGTGGGTAACCCCCCCCCTCTAGGGGACCGAAAGCAATGGATGTCGAGCGGGTCTAACATGATACTCTGAAAGTTCAATCCATAGTGGCTCCAACACAGCCGCGGGAGTTCAGTTCAAAGCGGATCCAAGACTGCAGCGAGAGTCCCGTTCACAGGAAACCATCCCAAGCGGAGGCCGATCAGCAGCGTAGAGATGTCCCCAAACGATACACAGGCGAGCGGTCCATCCTGGGTCCCGACGAGCGGTCCATCCTGGGTCTTGACTCTGGACAGCCAGTAATTCATCCGGACATCGTTGCCTCTCTCCAGCCCCCGGCCGCTTGCCGCCCTGTGGACCGCCTCTTTGCCTTCCCCCTTGGATTTGGCGAAAGATACATCCAACACGCAAAGACAACACCATCCATCCATTTTTCTACCGCTTATTCCCTTTCGGGGTTGCGGGGGGCGCTGGCGCCTATCTCAGCCACAATCGGGCGGAAGGCGGGGTACACCCTGGACAAGTCGCCACCTCATCGCAGGGCCAACACAGATAGACAGACAACATTCACACTCACATTCACACACTAGGGCCAATTTAGTGTTGCCAATCAACCTATCCCCAGGTGCATGTCTTTGGAAGTGGGAGGAAGCCGGAGTACCCGGAGGGAACCCACGCATTCACGGGGAGAACATGCAAACTCCACACAGAAAGATCCCGAGCCTGGATTTGAACCCAGGACTGCAGGACCTTCGTATTGTGAGGCAGACGCACTAACCCTTCTGCCACCGTGAATCCCTACTCAAAGACAACACCCTCTGGTAAATTCCACATTGTTGTTTCCACACATTCATTCTCTAGTAGTAGCATTCACACCCCACACATTCATCAAAGGTTTTAATAAACCTTCTAGAACCGCATTTCAGTCCTGGTGATGCCTCCTTCCCTTTGCCTGTACACAACAACATTAACCTAACATATTATGGTAAGAGTCACATTTCGGGAGAACATCCGCACCGTAACACAACGTAAACACAACAGAACAAATACCCGGAATCCCTTGCAGCACTAACTCTTCCGGGACGCTACAATATCTATATTTTTTTCCATAACTTGAGTTGATTTAATTTGGAAAACCTTGCTACAGTGTTTACTGGGGCAGCACAACAAAATCAGGCATTTGTTAATTCCACGATTGTATGTATCGGTTGATATCGGAATTGGTAATTAAGAGCTGGACAACATCAGGATATCGGCAAAAAAGCCATTATCGGACATCTCTAATCTTGCAGATAAGATCCGAGCCGCTGCCAGAGAGAGCCGGAGTACCCGGAGGGAACCCACGCATTCACGAGGAGAACATGCAAACTTCACACAGAAAGATCCCGAGCCTGGATTTGAACCCAGGACTGCAGGACCTTCGTATTGTGAGGCAGACGCACTAACCCCTCTGCCACCGTGAATCCCTACGCAAAGACAACACCCTCCGGTAAATTCCACATTGTTATTTCCACACATTCATTCTCTAGTAGTAGCATTCACACCCCACACATTCATCAAAGGTTTTAATAAACCTTCTAGAACCGCAATTCAGTCCTGGTGATGCCTCCTTCCCTTTGCCTGTAAACTTCAACGTTAACCTAACATATTATGGTAAGAGTCACATTTCGGGAGAACATCCGCACCGTAACACAACGTAAACACAACAGAACAAATACCCGGAATCCCTTGCAGCACTAACTCTTCCGGGACGCTACAATATCTATATTTTTTTCCATAACTTGAGTTGATTTAATTTGGAAAACCTTGCTACATTGTTTACTGGGGCAGCACAACAAAATCAGGCATTTGTTAATTCCACGATTGTATGTATCGGTTGATATCGGAATTGGTAATTAAGAGCTGGACAACATCGGGATATCGGCAAAAAAGCCATTATCGGACATCTCTAGTCTTGCAGATAAGATCCAAGCCGCTGCCAGAGAGAGCCACCCAGGTTTCCGTCAGTTTGTTATTCCACTGTTCTGTCCTTACTTTGCATGATTCGTCTTTGCCTTTCACCCTTAAAAACTGTCCCCAGGGGCCGTGGGTGATATTGACATGTCACTGCTCATTTATGTCATCGGGATTGACAGGAGGAGTCCAGCCAGCTTTGCTCCTGATAATGGCTGATTTCATGTGCCTCACTTTCTCCCACTCAGCTCCTCCGTTTTTTTGGCATGGACATGTCTCGACCCAATAAAGGCTCCTTCTTTCAGACCCCCCTCCCCCCGCTCCCCTACATGTGTTTGCCATTCCCCTCCAGGGGGGGTTATGATTCAACTCTGGCATCATCTCAATTCGTCTCAAAGCAAGTGGGAGACAAGACGCCCTCTCTATGTCCCGTGCCGTCCCCACCATCCCAGGCAAGAGCCTGAGTGTGTTTGGCGGGGTTGGAGACGCGAGGCTCGCTCTTTGCGATGTGGGAGTTTAAAAAGAGTGTGCCACGCTGCCCTAATCACATTACGGGTGCCATATTACGTGTCAAGCTGTCACTTTCAATTTGAGCCACCCGTTTTGCAACCACGGGTTCTTTGCTTCTTTTTTTTTTTTTTCATTCGTATTCCTGTTGTGATCGGGGCTCGATGGCGGCGAGGCTCGCGCCGGCTGCAGGGGAGAGAAGAGCTTGGAAAAGGACACGTTAAATATTATTAGTATTGGTCGCAATGCGGCCGCCAGCGTCCATTCCAATAACAATCTTCACGTTGCGTCACATGTCTGATCGGGTTATTTTCCAACTGACGGCCTGTGTCTCATCGCCCAATCTGTCACGGTGGTCGATGAAAGCCAGATCAAAGGTGCGGAGAAAGGAGAGGACACGGAATGAAATCAGAGAGGAGAGAGTGTGTCACAGTTAGTTGGTGTCGAACCCCAAGGTGCAGAGACGGAGGCAGGCACTGAATGGGAAAACATGATTTAATTAAAACTAAACAAGAACAATAAAAAAGCACGCACGTGTTCGGAATAACAAACTAAGGGAGCTAGCACCGGAAGCTAGAAAACAAAAAAGATCTCAAATAGGAGCAGGCTGATTGGCAACAGGTGTGGCCAGGTGCCAATCTGAGGAGGAACACAGCGCTCAGGGAACAGGACAGGAAGCTGACAAAATAAGACAGGAACTAAAGACAGGAGATACTAAACACAGAGGAAACAGACAAATGCAGAGGAAAAAACTAAAACATAGACAAACTCTCAGGGGAAAGCCTGACAGTGTGAGCGAAAAGAGAGAAGAGAGTGTCAGAGTTAGCTTGTAACGAACCCCAACTTGCAGAGGTGGAGGCAGGCATTGAGTGGGAAAACATGATTTCATTAAAACTAAACAAGAACAAACAAAAAGCACGCACGTGTTCGGAATGACAAACTAAGGGAGCTAGCACTGGAAGCTACAAAACAAAAAAGATCTTTAGCATGGAAGCTAGTGGATAGCAAACAGAAAAACTGGAAATAACTAATGCTAACAGAAACAGCTTACCGCTACGACGACCAGGACAAATTGTAGCATGACAGGTAGTAGCTGTGACAAAACGACACGACAGGTAGCACGACAAGAGTGACATGCGGCAACGACAATACAAACGACAATACAATGATCCAGCAACTGACACAAGACAAAGCAGGTACAAATAGGAGCAGGCTGATTGACAACAGGTGTGGCCAGGTGCCAATCAGCCGCAGCTGAGGAGGAACACAGCACTCAGGGAACAAGACAGGAAGCTGACAAAATAAGACAGGAACTAAAGACAGGAGATACTAAACACAGAGGAAACAGACAAATGCAGAGGAAAAAACTCAAACATAGACAAACTGTCAGGGGAAAGCCTGACGGTGTGAGCGAAAAGAGAGAAGAGAGTGTCAGAGTTAGCTTGTAACGAACCCCAACATGCAGAGATGGAGGCAGGCATTGAGTGGGAAAACATGATTTAATTAAAACTAAACAAGAACAAACAAAAAGCATGCACGCGTTCGGAATAACAAACTAAGGGAGCTAGCACTGGAAGCTAGAAAACCAAAAAGATCTTTAGCATGGAAGCTAGTGGATAGCCAACATAAAAACTGGAAATAACTAATGCTAACAGAAACAGCTTACCGCTACGACGACCAGGACAAATTGCAGCATGACAGGAAGTAGCTGTAACAAAACAGCACGACAGGTAGCCCGACAATAGCGACATGCGGCAACGACAATACAAATGACAAGACAATGATCCAGCAACTGACACAAGACAAAGCAGGTACAAATAGGAGCAGGCTGATTGGCAACTGGTGCGGCCAGGTGCCAATCAGCCGCAGCTGAGGAGGAACACAGCACTCAGGGAACAAGACAGGAAGCTGACAAAATAAGACAGGAAATAAAGACAGGAGATACTAAACAGGGAGGAAACAGACAAATGCAGAGGAAAAAACTAAAACATAGACAAACTGTCAGGGGAAAGCCTGACAGTGTGAGCGAAAAGAGAGAAGAGAGTGTCAGAGTTAGTTTGTGACGAACCCCAACATGCAGAGATGGAGGCAGGCATTGAGTGGGAAAACATGATTTAATTAAAACTAAACAAGAACAAACAAAAAGCACGATCATGGGCGGAATAACAAACTAAGGGAGCTAGCACTCTAAGCTAAAAAACAAAAAACATCTTTAGCATGGAAGCTAGTGGATAGCAAACAGAAAAACTGGAAATAACTAATGCTAACAGAAACAGCTTACCGCTACGACGACCAGGACAAATTGTAGCATGACAGGTAGTAGCTGTGACAAAACGACACGACAGGTAGCACGACAAGATTGACATGCGGCAACGACAATACAAATGACAATACAATGATCCAGCAACTGACACAAGACAAAGCAGGTACAAATAGGAGCAGGCTGATTGGCAACAGGTGTGGCCAGGTGCCAATCAGCCGCAGCTGAGGAGGAACACAGCACTCAGGGAACAAGACAGGAAGCTGACAAAATAAGACAGGAATTAAAGACAGGAGATACTAAACACAGAGGAAACAGACAAATGCAGAGGAAAAAATTAAAACATAGACAAACTGTCAGGGGGAAAGCCTGACAGTGAACGAAAAGAGAGAAGAGAGTGTCAGAGTTAGTTTGTGACGAACCCCAAGGTGCAGAGATGGAGGCAGGCATTGAGTGGGAAAACATGATTTAATTAAAACTAAACAAGAACAAACAAAAAACACGCACGTTTTCGGAATAACAAACTAAGGGAGCTAGCACTGGAAGCTAGAAAACAAAAAACATCTTTAGCATGGAAGCTAGTGGATAGCAAACAGAAAAACTGGAAATAACTTATGCTAACAGAAACAGCTTACCGCTACGACGACCAGGACAAATTGTAGCATGACAGGTAGTGAGCTGTAAAAAAACAGGTAGCACGACAAGAGTGACATGCGGCAACGACAATTCAAATGACAATACAATGATCCAGCAACTGACACAAGACAAAGCAGGTACAAATAGGAGCAGGCTGATTGGCAACAGGTGTGGCCAGGTGCCAATCAGCCGCAGCTGAGGAGGAACACAGCACTCAGGGAACAAGACAGGAAGCTGACAAAATAAGACAGGGACTAAAGACAGGAGATACGAAACACAGAGGAAACAGACAAAGGCAGAGGAAAAAACTAAAACATAGACAAACTGTCAGGGGAAAGCCTGACAGTGTGAGCAAAAAGAGAGAAGAGAGTGTCAGAGTTAGTTTGTGACGAACCCCAACATGCAGAGATGGAGGCAGGCATTGAGTGGGAAAACATGATTTAATTAAAGCTAAACAAGAACAAACAAAAAGCACGATCATGGGCGGAATAACAAACTAAGGGAGCTAGCACTCGAAGCTAAAAAACAAAAAACATATTTAGTATGGAAGCTAGTGGATAGCAAACAGAAAAACTGGAAATAACTAATGCTAACAGAAACAGCTTACCGCTACGACGACCAGGACAAATTGCAGCATGACAGGAAGTAGCTGTAACAAAACAGCACGACAGGTAGCCCGACAATAGCGACATGCGGCAACGACAATACAAATGACAAGACAATGATCCAGCAACAGACACAAGACAAAGCAGGTACAAATAGGAGCAGGCTGATTGGCAACAGGTGTGGCCAGGTGCCAATCAGCCACAGCTGAGGAGGAACACAGCACTAGGGAACAAGACAGGAAGCTGACAAAATAAGACAGGAACTAAAGACAGGAGATACTAAACACCGAGGAAACAGACAAATGCAGAGGAAAAAACTAAAACATAGACAAACTGTCAGGGGGAAAGCCTGACAGTGTGAGCGAAAAGAGAGAAGAGAGTGTCAGAGTTAGTTTGTGACGAACCCCAACATGCAGAGATGGAGGCAGGCATTGAGTGGGAAAACATGATTTAATTAAAACTAAACAAGAACAAACAAAAAACACGCACGTTTTCGGAATAACAAACTAAGGGAGCTAGCACTGGAAGCTAGAAAACAAAAAACATCTTTAGCATGGAAGCTAGTGGACAGCAAACAGAAAAACTGGAAACAACTTATGCTAACAGAAACAGCTTACCGCTACGACGACCAGGACAAATTGTAGCATGACAGGTAGTGAGCTGTAACAAAACGGCACGACAGGTAGCACGACAAGAGTGACATGCGGCAACGACAATACAAATGACAATACAATGATCCAGCAACTGACACAAGCAGGTACAAATAGGAGCAGGCTGATTGGCAACAGGTGTGGCCAGGTGCCAATCAGCCACAGCTGAGGAGGAACACAGCACTCAGGGAACAAGACAGGACGCTGACAAAATAAGACAGGAACTAAAGACAGGAGATACTAAACACCGAGGAAACAGACAAATGCAGAGGAAAAAACTAAAACATAGACAAACTGTCAGGGGGAAAGCCTAACAGTGTGAGCGAAAAGAGAGAAGAGAGTGTCAGAGTTAGTTTGTGACGAACCCCAAGATGCAGAGATGGAGGCAGGCATTGAGTGGGAAAACATGATTTAATTAAAACGAAACAAGAACAAACAAAAAACACGCACGTTTTTGGAATAACAAACTAAGGGAGCTAGCACTCGAAGCTAAAAAACAAAAAATATCTTTAGCATGGAAGCTAGTGGATAGCAAACAGAAAAACTGGAAACAACTAATGTTAACAGAAACAGCTTACCGCTACGACGACCAGGACAAATTGCAGCATGACAGGAAGTAGCTGTAACAAAACGGCACGACAGGTAGCCCGACAATAGCGACATGCGGCAACGACAATACAAATGACAAGACAATGATCCAGCAACTGACACAAGACAAAGCAGGTACAAATAGGAGCGGGCTGATTGGCAACAGGTGTGGCCAGGTGCCAGTCAGCCGCAGCTGAGGAGGAACACAGCACTCAGGGAACAAGACAGGAAGCTGACAAAATAAGACAGGAAATAAAGACAGGAGATACTAAACAGGGAGGAAACAGACAAATGCAGAGGAAAAAACTAAAACATAGACAAACTGTCAGGGGAAAGCCTGACAGTGTGAGCGAAAAGAGAGAAGAGAGTGTCAGAGTTAGTTTGTGACGAACCCCAACATGCAGAGATGGAGGCAGGCATTGAGTGGGAAAACATGATTTAATTAAAACTAAACAATAACAAACAAAAAGCACGAACGTGGGCGGAATAACAAACTAAGGGAGCTAGCACTGGAAGCTAGAAAACAAAAAACATCTTTAGCATGGAAGCTAGTGGATAGCAAACAGAAAAACTGGAAATAACTTATGCTAACAGAAACAGCTTACCGCTACGACGACCAGGACAAATTGTAGCATGACAGGTAGTAGCTGTAACAAAACGACACGACAGGTAGCCCGACAAGAGTGACATGCGGCAACGACAATTCAAATGACAATACAATGATCCAGCAACTGACACAAGCAGGTACAAATAGGAGCAGGCTGATTGGCAACAGGTGTGGCCAGGTGCCAGTCAGCCGCAGCTGAGGAGGAACACAGCACTCAGGGAACAAGACAGGAAGCTGACAAAATAACACAGGAACGAAAGACAGGAGATACTAAACACAGAGGAAACTGACAAATGCAGAGGAAAAAACTAAAACATAGACAAACTGTCAGGGGAAAGCCTGACAGTGTGAGCGAAAAGAGAGAAGAGAGTGTCAGAGTTAGTTTGAGACGAACCCCAACTTGCAGAGATGGAGGCAGGCATTGAGTGGGAAAACAAGATTTAATCAAAATAATAAGTGAAGTGAATTATATTTATATAGCGCTTTTCTCAAGTGACTCAAAGCGCTTTACCCAATACCTAAGTTACATTTAAACCAGTGTGGGTGGCACTGGGAGCAGGTGGGTAAAGTGTCTTGCCCAAGGACACAATGGCAGTAACTAGGATGGCACAAGCGGGAATCGAACCTGCAACTCTCAAGTTGCTGGCACGGCCACTGTACCAACCGAGCTATTCCGCCCCAAAACATAGAACAAAAACAAACAAAAGGGTACTCACAAAGCGCGCACGAGGCGGATAACAAACTAAGAGAACTAGCATGTGAGCTACAAAAGAAAAAAGGAACTTAGCAGGGAAGCTAGCGAAAAAACAAAAGGGGCCTAGCGTGGAAGCTAGCGGGTAGCAAACAGGAAAACAGAAGTCGTTACTTGTAGAATGAAAACAGAACGGAAGCAGGGAACAAAATACAGTTTTTGTTGTATTATTTAAATTAAATCATGTTTTCCTGCAAAAGGCTTCCCTCCTTCTCTGCATCTTGGGGTTCGTCACAAACTAACTTTGACAATATCATCAAAAAAGCCATTATCGGATATCTAAAACTGATACTATTTAGCAATGTTTTCTTGGTGCTAAACATTGCAGCATTTATGCACAGAGGTGGGTAGAGTAGCCAAAAACGGTACTGAAGTAAGAGTACTGTTACTTTAGAGATATATTACTCAAGTAAAAGTAAGGAGTAGCAACCCAAATATTTACTTGAGTAAAAGTAAAAAGTATGTTGTGAAAAAACTACTCAAGTACTGAGTAACTGATGAGTAACCTCATTACGGCAACAAATAATGCACAAAAACATAAAAATAGCAATGAGCAAATTCAGAGCCAGGAATATCTCTTAAGCAACTACAACAATAATATATATTAAATAATAATACATTAAAATAAAAAAAATGCAAATTGAGCCACAATAACTTAACAGCACCATAGGCTCAGTAGGCATTCATTGATTGATTGATTGATTGAAACTTTTATTAGTAGATTGCACAGTACAGAACATATTCTGTACAATTGACCACTAAATGGTAACACCCCAATAAGTTTTTCAACGTCAATCAATTATTTAATAAATGACCAAGTCGAGGTGATCTACCTCATATATACATACACACATGTACCATATACATACACTCACGTATCATATATATTAATATGTCCACGGTGTACCCCGCCTTCCGCCCGATTGTAGCTGAGATAAGTGCCAGCGCCCCCCTGCAACCTCAAAAGGGAATAAGCGGTAGGAAATGGATGGATGTATATATATATATATATATATATATATATATATATATATATATATATATATATATATATATACCCACCTAACCCCCCAATGCCCCGCCCCCTGTAACCTGCTGCCCCGCCTGATGAGGAGTCATGGACTTGTGTTTGGACTTCTTCATTTCTGATTTATTATGTAAAATGCAATGAATTGCTCCTTCTGACACAAGACAAAGCAGGTACAAATAGGAGCAGGCTGATTGGCAACAGGTGCGGCCAGGTGCCAATCAGCCACAGCTGGGGAGGAAAACAGCACTCAGGGAACAATATATATATATATATATATATATATATATATATATATATATATACAGTATATAATTTATGTTTATTTATTTTGTTTTTGTTGACATGTTAAAGGTATTTTAATGAAAGATATGCATGTTTAACACATAGATTCCTATCTTTCATGAAGACAAGAATATAAGTTGGTGTATTACCTGATTCTGATGACTTGCATTGATTGGAATCAGACAGTATAGTGCTGATAAAGTCCACGTTTTCAAATGGAGGAGAAAAAAAGTTCTTTCTTTCTGTCTAATACCACATGAAAGTCGTTGGTTTTTGGCATCTTATTTGTCCAGCTTCTATATTCGTTTTTATACACTTTACAAGAAACATATTGGCGGCCAACTCCGTAGCTTGCTAGCTTGTTTGCGCTGGCTTTGGGAGACTCTTATTTTGTTAGCGCAGACATGATGGAGCGGCGCTTTTATTGTGAAAACAGGAAGTGTGCGATCAGCCTTTAGGCTTTTGACGGGAAGTACGGTTGAAATAAAAAGTGTCTTTTTTTTCCTTTACACTTTTGATTGATTGATTGAAACTTTTATTAGTAGATTGCACAGTACAGTACATATTTCGAACAATTGACCACTAAATGGTAACACCCCAATAAGTTTTTCAACTTTTTTAAGTCGGATTCGACGTGTGACAGTCATGTGACCGCCTGGCTCTGTTTGATTGGTGCAACGTCACCAGTGACTGCATTTGATTGGTGAAACGCAGGCATGCGTAGATCTTACTTTGAAAAACCAAAACAAACATTAATAGATCGATAAAAAAAAAAGTAGCGCGTAACGAGCTGAATGTACAGGAATGGAGCGGAGTAAAAGTAGTGTTTCTTCTCTATAAATATACTCAAGTAAAAGTAAAAGTATGTTGCATAAAAACTACTCTTAGAAGTACAATTTATCCCAAAAGTTACTCAAGTAGATGTAACGGAGTAAATGTAGCGCGTTACTACCCACCTGCCCCCTTGTTTTCAACACACACCCGTTTCTCGTTATCACCTCCATTATTTAAGCTCGCCCCTTTTCGATAACTGCTCATATGTGAGTAAATAAAGAACATAGGTCATAAAGAGACATTCAGGGTTTATTTTAAATGAATACAGACATTGACAAAGCTCTTTGGAAGTCGACTGTGTTGCTGACTGGGCTCCATTCAATGAGAGTTTAACTCAGCAGCAACACTTCTACATGTTTTTGTATTTGTTTTAACCACTTTTTTTTTTTAACCCATTTCTAAGAAACTCTGTAATATTTTATTTATTTTTTTTTTTTTTATACCAAACTCCATATTGGAACTATTTGCACAGGAAACACATTTTTCACCCTGCTTTCAATTGACTCCCTGCCAGAGAGGAACAGGCTTGTTTTCCCACCACGTGCTTATGTCCGTGCAGACATGACTTCACATGCAAGCCGGCAATAATGCAATGTGTCGGGTATTATTAGAACTCGGGAGGAGCGATCGCATTACTCGGTGTGTCACAAAAGCTCCAGGACTGGTGTCGAAAGACTCAAGTCTGATGCAATTTTCCACATTGCAATGATTGATTCAATAATTGGTACAAATAACGAAGTAGGGTCGAGTTTTTATTTTGTCAATCAATTAATCAATTTTTATTTATACAGCCCTAAATCCCAAGTGTCTCAAAGGGCTGCAAAAGCCTCAACGACATCGCTCGGTTCAGAGCCCACTTAATGGCAAGGAAAAACTCACAACCCAGTGGGATGTCAATGTGAATGACTATGAGAAACCTTGGAGAGGACCGCAGATGTGAGTGACACCCTCAACCGCTCTAGGGGAGACCGGATGTAATGGACGTCGAGTGGGTCTAACATAATACTGTGAAAGTCCAGTCCGTAGTTGATCTAACATAATAGTGTGAGAGTCCAGTCCATTGTGGATCTAACATAATAGTGTGAGAGTCCAGTCCATAGTGGATCTAACATAATAGTGTGAGAGTCCAGTCCATAGTGGATCTAACATAATAGTGAGAGTCCAGTCCATAGTGGATCTAACATAATAGTGTGAGAGTCCAGTCCACAGTAGATCTAACATAATAGTGTGAGATTCCAGTCCATAGTGGATCTAACATAAGAGTGTGAGAGTCCAGTCCATAGTAAATCTAAAATAATAGTGTGAGATTCCAGTCCATGGTGGCGCTCACATAACAGTGATAGTCCAGTCCATAGTGGATATAACATAATAGTGAGAGTCCAGTCCATAGTGGATTTAACATAATAGTAGAAGTCCAGTCCATAGAGGATCTAACATAATAGTGAGAGTCCAGTCCATAGTGGATTCAACATAATAGTGTGAGAGTCCAGTCCATAGTGGATCTAACATAATAGTGTGAGAGTCCAGTCCATAGCGGATCTAACACAATAGTAAGAGTCCAGTCCATAGTGGATCTAACATAATAGTGTGAGAGTCCAGTCCATTGTGGGTCGAACATAATAGTGAGAATCCAATCTATGGTGGATCCAACATAATAGTGATACTCCAGTCCATGGTGGTACTAACATAATAATGAGAGTCCAGTCCATAGTGGATCTAACATAATAGTGTGAGAGTCCAGTCCATGGTGGATCTAACATAATAGTGAGAGTCCAGTCCATGGTGGATCTAACATAATAGTGTGAGAGTCCAGTCCATAGTGGATCTAACATAATAGTGTGAGAGTCCAGTCCATAGTGGATCTAACATAATACTGAGAGTCCAGTCCATTGTGGATCCAACATAATAGTGTGAGATTCCAGTCCATAGTGGATCTAACATAATAGTGAGAGTTCAGTCCATAGTAGATCGGACATAATAGTGAGAGTCCAGCCCATTGTGGATCTAATATAATAGTGAGAGAGTCCAGTCCATAGTGGATCTAACATAATAGTGAGAGTCCAATCCATAGCAGATCTAACACAATAGTAAGAGTTCAGTCCATAGTGGATCTAACATAATAGTGTGAGAGTCCAGTCCATAGTGGATCTAACATAATAGTGCGAGAGTCCAGTCCATGGTGGATCCAACATAATAGTAAGATTCCAGTCCATAGTAGATCGAACATAATAGTGAGAGAGTCCAGTCCTTGGTGGAGCTAACATAATAATGAGAGTCCAGTCCACAGTGGATCTAACATAATAGTGTGAGAGTCCAGTCCATAGTGGATCTAACATAATAGTGTGAGAGTCCAGTCCATAGTTGATCTAACATAATAGTGACAGTTCAGTCCATAGTGGATCTAACATAATAGTGTGAGAGTCCAGTTCATAGTTGATCTAACATAATAGTGACAGTTCAGTCCATAGTGGATCTAACATAATAGTGTGAGAGTCCAGTCCATGGTGGATCTAACATAATAGAGAGAGAGTCCAGTCCATAGTGGATCTAACACAATAGTAAGAGTCCAGTCCATAGTGGATCTAACATAATAGAGAGAGAGTCCAGTCCATAGTGGATCTAACACAATAGTAAGAGTCCAGTCCATAGTGGATCTAACATAATAGTGTGAGAGTCCAGTCCATGGTGGAGCTAACAGAATAGTAAGAGTCCAGTCCATAGTGGATCTAACATAATAGTGTGAGAGTCCAGTCCATAGTGGATCTAACATAATAGTGACAGTTCAGTCCATAGTGGATTTAACATAATAGTGTGAGAGTCCAGTCCATAGTGGATCGAACATGATAATGAGAGTCCAGTCCATTGTGGGTCGAACATAATAGTGAGAGTCCAGTCTATAGTGGATTGAACATAATAGTGAGAGTCCAGTCCATAGTGGATTTAACATAATAGTGTGAGAGTCCAGTCCATAGTGGATCGAACATGATAATGAGAGTCCAGTCCATTGTGGATCTATCATAATAGTGTGAGAGTCCAGTCCATTGTGGGTCGAACATAATAGTGAGAGTCCAGTCTATAGTGGATTGAACATAATAGTGAGAGTCCAGTCCATAGTGGATTTAACATTATAGTGTGAGAGTCCAGTCCATAGTGGATCGAACATGATAATGAGAGTCCAGTCCATTGTGGATCTATCATAATAGTGTGAGAGTCCAGTCCATAGTGGATCCAACATAATAGTAAGAGTCCAGTCCATAGTGGGGCCAGCAGGAGACCATCCCGAGTGGAGACGGGTCACCAGCGCATAGATGTCCCCAATCGATGCACAGGCGGCCGGTCCACCCTCAACTCTCGACTCTGGACAGCCAGCACTTCATCCGTGGCCACCGGACCTGTGCCCCTCCCCTCCACAAAGGGAGAGGGGGGCAGAGTGGAAAAGAAAAGAAACGGCAGATCAACTGATCTAAAAAGGGGGGTCATTTTAAAAGCTGGAGTATACAAATGAGTTTTAAGGTGGGACTTAAATGCTTCTACTGAGGTAGCATCTCGAACTGTTACCGGGAGGGCATTCCAGAGTACTGGAGCCCGAATGGAAAACGCGTTTAGCCCGCAGACTTGTTTTGGGCTCTGGGAATCACTAATAAGCCGGAGTTCTTTTAACGTAGATTTCTTGCCGGGACATTCGGGATATTTTCTGGGAGAATCCCGAATTTCAGCGCCCCTCCCGCAAACCTCCTGGGGCAACTAGTCTCCCGAATTTCTCCCGATTTGGGGGCCTGCCTTTAGGCACTGCATTTATCATCCTTTACGACCTATCGTAACATTTACTTTTCCGCCATGCAATATGCTGCACATTAGTGAGTGCAATGCATACTTCAATCAATCAATCAATGTTTACTTATATAGCCCTAAATCACTAGTGTCTCAAAGGGCTGCACAAACCAATACGACATCCTCGGTAGGCCCACATAAGGGCAAGGAAAACTCACACCCAGTGGGACGTCGGTGACAATGATGACTATGAGAACCTTGGAGAGGAGGAAAGCAATGGATGTCGAGCGGGTCTAACATGATACTGTGAAAGTTCAATCCATAATGGATCCAACACAGTCGCGAGAGTCCAGTCCAAAGCGGATCCAACACAGCAGCGAGAGTCACGTTCACAGCGGAGCCAGCAGGAAACCATCCCAAGCGGAGGCGGATCAGCAGCGCAGAGATGTCCCCAGCCGATACACAGGCAAGCAGTACATGGCCACCGGATTGGACCGGACCCCCTCCACAATGGAGAGTGGGACATAGAAGAAAAAGAAAAGAAACGGCAGATCAACTGGTCTAAAAAGGGAGTCTATTTAAAGGCCAGAGTATACAAATGAGTTTTAAGGTGAGACTTAAATGCTTCTACTGAGGTGGCATCTCGAACTGTTACCGGGAGGGCATTCCAGAGTACTTGATCAACAGCCATACAGGTCACACTGAGGGTGGCCGCATAAACAACTTTAACACTGTTACAAATATGCGCCACACTGTGAACCCACACCAAACAAGAATGAAAAACACATTTCGGTAGAACATCCGCACCGTAACACAACATAAACACAACAGAACAAATACCCAGAACCCCTTGCAGCACTAACTATTCCGGGACGCTACAATATACACCCCTCGCTACCTTCCAAATGTACTGACAGTTTGGACTAAACTCATGATTTACATTCTTGTGTTTTTGAACGTAGGAGCCTACCACAGACCGCTGACTGCAACCATATTGCCATTCCGGTTGTTTTCCCCCCATGCTCTCCCACGCTTCTGTTTTTTTTTTAAGTTGCTTCGTTGGAACTTATTTTTGAACGACCATCTGTCATCCACATTATTCACTCTGGTCAAAATACAAAGAGCAAGTGAAAAAAAATGTCAGACTGTAAAAAAAAAAACACAAACCCAGTAAGACCCAGGACATGAGGATGTGTGCCAGGATCTCGCCATGCTGTGTATTTCATCTGATTTATTAGGCCTCATTTACCTTCCATCTCTCGTGGAACTAATGGTCCATAAAAGCCGTGTAGATAATGTTCATAGATTAAAAAGGGAGGTAAAAAGACGGCATGAATCAATCACAAAACAGACTGATCCCTTCTTGGAATTATGTGCATCATTCATTTTAAAAAAGCAGACCCAGAAAAAATATGCGTTACTTGTTTTCTTGTCTCGCTCTATTACTCATGATTCATAATTTAATACTCAGTAGAAGCATTTAAGTCCCATCTTAAAACTCATTTGTATACTCTAGCCTTTAAATAGACCCCCTTTTTAGACCAGTTGATCTGCCGTTTCTTTTCTTTTCTACTCGGCCCCCCTCTCCCTTTGTGGAAGGGGGGGGCACAGGTCCGGTGGCCATGGATGAAGTGCTGGCTGTCCAGAGTCGGGACCCGGGGTTGGACCGCTCACCTGTGCATCGGTTGGGGACATTTCTGCGATGCTGACCCATCTCCGCTCGGGATGGTCTCCTGCTGGCCCCACTATTGACTGGACTTTCACTATTATGTTAGATCCACTATGGACTGGACTCTCACTATTTTGTTAGATCCACTATGGACTGGACTCTCACACTATTATGTTAGATCCACTATGGACTGGACTCTCACTATTTTGTTGGATCCACTATGGACTGGACTCACACCATTATGTAAGATCCACTATGGACTGAACTCTCACACTATTATGTTAGATTCACTATGGACTGGACTTTCAATCAATCAATCAATCAATGTTTATTTATATAGCCCCAAATCACAAATGTCTCAAAGGACTGCACAAATCATTACGACTACAACATCCTCGGAAGAACCCACAAAAGGGCAAGGAAAACTCACACCCAGTGGGCAGGGAGAATTCACATTCAGTGGGACGCCAGCGACAATGCTGACTATGAGAAACCTTGGAGAGGACCTCAGATGTGGGCAACCCCCCCCCTCTAGGGGACCGAAAGCAATGGATGTCGAGCGGGTCCAACATGATACTGCGAAAGTTCAATCCACAGTGGCTCCAAGACAGCAGCGAGAGTCCCGTCCACAGGAAACCATCTCGAGCGGATCAGCAGCGTAGAGATGTCCCCAACCGATACAGGCGAGCGGTCCATCCTGGGTCCCGACGAGCGGTCCATCCTGGGTCTCGACTCTGGACAGCCAGTACTTCATCCATGGTCATCGGACCGGACCCCCTCCACAAGGGAGGGGGGGACATAGGAGAAAGAAAAGAAGCGGCAGATCAACTGGTCTAAAAAGGAGGTCTATTTAAAGGCTAGAGTATACAGATGAGTTTTAAGATGAGACTTAAATGCTTCTACTGAGGTAGCATCTCGAACTGTTACCGGGAGGGCATTCCAGAGTACTGGAGCCCGAACGGAAAACGCTCTATAGCCCGCAGACTTTTTTTGAGCTCTAGGAATCACTAATAAGCCGGAGTCTTTTGAACGCAGATTTCTTGCCGGGACATACGGTACAATACAATCGGCAAGATAGGCTGGAGCTAGACCGTGTAGTATTTTATACGTAAGTAGTAAAACCTTAAAGTCACATCTTAAGTGCACAGGAAGCCAGTGCAGGTGAGCCAGTACAGGCGTAATATGATCAAACTTTCTTGTTCTTGTCAAAAGTCTAGCAGCCGCATTTTGTACCAACTGTAATCTTTTAATGCTAGACATTGGGAGACCCGAAAATAATACGTTACAGTAATCGAGACGAGACGTAACAAACGCATGGATAATGATCTCGGCGTCTTTAGTGGACAAAATGGAGCGAATTTTAGCGATATTACGGAGATGAAAGAAGGCCGTTTTAGTAACGCTTTTAATGTGTGACTCAAAGGAGAGAGTTGGGTCGAAGATAATACCCAGATTTTTTACAGAGTCACCTTGTTTTATTATTTGGTTGTCAAATGTTAAAGTTGTATTATTAAATAGAGGTCGGTGTCTAGCAGGACCGATAATCAGCATTTCCGTTTTTTTGGCATTAAGTTGCAAAAAGTTAGCGGACATCCATTGTTTAATTTCATTAAGACACGCTTCCAACTGACTACAGTCCGGCGTGTTGGTCAGCTTTAGGGGCATGTAAAGTTGGGTGTCATCAGCATAACAGTGAAAGCTAATACCGTATTTGCGTATGACGTCACCTAGCGGCAGCATGTAGATGCTGAAGAGTACAGGGCCAAGGACCGAACCCTGGGGAACTCCACATGTTACCTTAACATAGTCCGAGGTCACACTGTTATAGGAGACGCACTGCATCCTATCAGTAAGATAAGAGTTAAACCATGACAGGGCTGAGTCTGAAATACCAATTCGTATTTTGATACGCTCTAATAAAATATTATGATCGACGGTATCGAAAGCAGCGCTAAGATCGAGGAGCAGCAACATAGATGACGCATCAGAGTCCATCGTTAGCAATAGATCATTAGTCAGTTTTGCGAGGGCTGTCTCAGTCGAGTGATTTGCCCTGAAACCGGATTGAAAGGTTTCACATAGATTGTTAAACGCTAAGTGCTCATTTAGCTGCTCTGCAACAATTTTTTCGAGGATTTTCGAAATAAAGGGAAGGTGAGACACCGGTCGGTAGTTTACCATGAGGTCTGGATCGAGGTTAGGTCTTTTAAGGAGAGGATGAATAACCGCTTTTTTGAATGCAACGGGAACAGTGCCCGAGGAAAGTGATAAGTTTATAATATTTAGCACTGATGGACCTAATAATACAAAAAGCTCCTTGATAAGTTTCCCAGGAAGTGGGTCAAGTAAACATGTTGTTTGTTTTATTCCATTTACACGTTGTAACAATCCTTCTAATGTTATTTCATCAAAACGAGAGAAACTATTTTGGATATTTGCAGTATCCGCTGTATATACAATCGTATCTGTGTTACTATAACCCCGTTGTAGCTGGGACGCATTGTCTTTAATCTCCTTTCTAATAAGTTCAATTTTCTTATTAAAGAACTTCATAAAGTCATCTGCCGAATGGGTGGAGCTACTGGAAGGAGTCCCTTGTTGGGTTAGCGATGCTACTGTACTAAACAAAAATTTTGGATCGTTTTTATTAATGCGGATGAGATTTGAGTAATAATTAGTTTTAGCTAAGGTAAGCATGCGTTTATAAGTTATTAAACTATCACTCCATGCTTGATGGTGCACCTCAAGTTTAGTCGTGCGCCATTTGCGTTCCAGCTTTCTACATAATAATTTCTGAGCTCTAGTTTCTTCAGTAAACCATGGCGTACGCCTTTTTGGAGCCTTTTTTAACTTCAGCGGTGCTATACTATCAATGGTTTCGCGCAGTGCGTTGTTAAAGTTGTTAGTGAGGTTATCAATAGACCCCACATACTTTGGGAACGGTGCCATTACCGAGGGCAGTAGGTCCGCAAGAGTCGTCGTTGTGGCAGCATTAATGTTGCGGCTGCTATAGCAGTTATTATTATTATTAGCTTGCCGAACATGAGTCTGAACTTCGAATTTTATAAGGTAATGATCGGACATTACTTTAGTATACGGGAGTATCATAACTTTGGAGACGGTGATACCTCTGACAAGCACTAGGTCTATCGTATTACCGCTGCAATGCGTCGGTTCATTTATTATTTGTGTAAGACCACAGCTATCAATTATAGTCTGGAGCGCCACGCACGGTGGGTCCAATGGGGTATTCATATGGATATTAAAGTCCCCCATTATAATTATATTATCGGCGTGCGTCACTAGATCAGCAACAAACTCTGAGAATTCATTAATAAAGTCCGAATAGGGCCCTGGGGGGCGGTAGATAACGGCCAGGCACAGAGGCAGAGGTGTGGCAGACTTCATAGAAAGCACCTCAAACGATTTATATTTATTATTTAAGTTAGGACTAAAGTTAAAGTTTTCGTTGTATATTAGTGCGACACCCCCTCCCCTTTTGAGGTGACGGGCAATATGCGCATTCGTATAGTTAGGAGGGGATGCCTCATTTATCGCAAAAAAGTCGTCTGGTTTGAGCCAGGTTTCGCTAAGACCGATGACGTTAAGGTTGTTGTCTCTAATGACCTCATTGACTAATAACGTTTTGGGAGACAAAGATCTGATGTTTAGAAAGCCCATATTATAGGTAGTGGGCTGTTTTAAGGAGTTGTTGATAAAATTATCCGTAGTAGCAATATTAATAATGTTGCGTTTATTATGCGCAGTGTACTTAAAATAATTACGACCATATCTAGGAATTGATATGACGGGAATTTTCAGATTGTCTACTTGGCGCTGCGATAAACTGAACGCATCATAATTTGCCACCTCAGTAGAACGCATGTCTAACTCTGACGAAGTCATAGATACAGTAGAAAAAACATTTTGTGAGTTGTGTATTATTCTACGAAAATTGCTATGTGTACAGGGATCATCCAGCCTGGCGCTGGCTAGTTCTAACTTAACTGACTCCATACCCAGGCTAGCAGGCTCTGTAATTGCCTGTGACCGGGCTTGCTCTAGTGCAGTTAGTCAAATGTGGCTCAATGCGAAGTCTATGTTCCGAGACAAGAGGATAGCGCCTTCCTGGTTAGGGTGAAGGCCGTCTCTCCTCAGCAAGCCAGGTTTGCCCCAGAAAGAGGGCCAATTATCAATAAACGTAAATCCCTGTTGTCTGCAGAAGCTATCCAGCCACCTGTTAAGAGAGACTAATCTGCTATATCTCTCATCATTGCCTCTCCCAGGCAGGGGGCCAGAGACAATTACTCGATGCCTGGACATCTTTCTGGCGAGATTACAAGCCCTGGCTATGTTTCTCTTTGTAATCTCTGATTGTCTCATCCTAACGTCATTGGAGCCAACGTGTATTACTATATTCGCATAACTAGTGGTGCGGTTAGCCTGCCGTACGTGTTTACTAGGCCTGTTGCGAGTTAGCTCCCTAAGATTAGCTTCAATGTCAGGTGCTCTGCCCCCGGGAATACACTTAATTGTGGCTGGTTTGCTAAGCTTTATGTTTCGGGTGATGGAGTCCCCTATAACTAAAGTGTGGTGCCCGGTAGACTGGGGTGTAGGACTAGCTAAAGGGCTAAATCTATTATGCGTCTCAACCGGTACACCGTAGCTTGTAGGCCGATTAGGGCTGCTACAAGCTGGGCTAGTTAGCTCGCTACAGCTAACGCTAGCAGATGTGTCCGCAACATCTAAAGTTACGAAATTACACTGCTCTAACTGGCGGACACGGCTCTCTAGCAAAGCCAACCTATCCATGAGTAAAGTGCACGAAGCGCAGGAAGCCATACTCACAGAAACTTTCCGTCGCCGAGTGGAGTGCCAGCTGTCTTCGGGAAGTGGTGGTCACGGTGGCGGGGGAGGAGCTTCCTTCAGACCGGCGCTGCCTTTCTCCGCTAGCCTCGTTAGCTTAGCAGCTAGCTAGCTGAGGGCGGAGTGGTGAGACAGAGATCGGGTGATTTGCAAGTTAAATTGAACTATTAAATATGTTCGATAAGTTGTAAATAAAGCTGCAAAACAGTTAAAATCACACAGATAGAACGATACTTAGCTTTTTTGCAACAAGAGAAGTCAGCGAGCAGTCATTCGAGCAGTCATTCACGTTAACCCGGAACCGGGTTATGTCAGATCCACTATGGACTGGACTCTCACACTATTATGTTTGATCCACTATGGACTGGACTCCACACTATTATGTTAGTTCTACTATGGACTGGACTCTCTCTTTTTGTTGGATCGACTATGGACTGGACTCTCACACTACTATGTTAGATCCACTATGGACTGGACTCCCACTATCATTTTAGTTCCACTATGGACTGGAATCTCACACTATTATGTTAGATCCACTATGGACTGGACTCTCACACTATTATGTTAGATCCACTATGGACTGGACTCTTTCAATTATGTTAGATCCTCTATGGACTGGACTCTCACACTGTTATGTTAGATCCACTATGGACTGGACTCACTATTATGTTAGTTCCACTATCGACTAGACTCTCTCACTGTTATGTTAGATCCACTATGGACTGGACTCTCACACTATTATGTTAATTCCATTATGGACTTGACCCTGTTTTTTTGTTAGATCGACTATGGACTGGACTCTCACACTATTATGTTAGATCCACTATGGACTGGACTCCACACTATTATGTTAGTTCTACTATGGACTGGACTCTCTCTTTTTGTTGGATCGACTATGGACTGGACTCTCACACTACTATGTTAGATCCACTATGGACTGGACTCCCACTATCATGTTAGTTCCACTATGGACTGGAATCTCACACTATTATGTTAGATCCACTATGGACTGGACTCTCACACTGTTATGTTAGATCCACTATGGACTGGACTCTCACACTATTATGTTAGATCCACTATGGACTGGACTCTCACTATTATGTTAGATCCACTATCGACTGGACTCTCTCGCTGTTATGTTAGATCCACTATGGACTGGACTCTCACATATTATGTTAGTTCCATTATGGACTTGACTCTGTTTTTTTGTTAGATCAACTATGGACTGGACTCTCACACTATTATGTTAGATCCACTATGGACTGGACTCCCACTATCATGTTAGATCCACTATGGGCTGGACTCTCACACTATTATGTTAGATCCACTATGGACTGGATCCCCACTATCATGTTAGATCCTCTATGGGCTGGACTCTCACACTATTATGTTAGATCCACTATGGACTGGACTCTCTCTATTATGTTAGATCCACAATGGACTGGACTCTCGTTCACTATTATGTTAGATCCACTATGGACTGGACTCTCACTTTTATGTTAGATCCACTATGGATTTAACACCAGGTCGCCCGTAAGGACCAGATGAGTCGCCCGCTGGCCTGTTCAAAAAATAGCTCAAATAGCAGCACTTACCAGTGAGCTGCCCACATTTTTTAAATTGTATTTATTTACTAGCAAGCTGGTCTCACTTTGCTCGACATTTTTAATTCTAAGAGAGACAAAACTCAAATTGAATTTGAAAATCCCAAAAAATATTTTAAAGACTTGGTCTTCACTTGTTTAAATAATTTCTTTTTTTTTTTTTTTTACTTTGCTTCTTATAACTTTCAGAAAGACAATTTTAGAGAAAAAATACAACCTTAAAAAGGATTTTAAGATTTTTAAACACATATACCTTTTTAACTTTTAAATTCCTTCCTCTTCTTTCCTGACAATTTAAATCAATGTTCAAGTAAATGTATTTTTTTATTGTAAATAATAATAAATACATTTTAATTTAAGTCCTCATTTTAGCTTCTGTTTTTTTTTGATGAAGAATATTTATGAAATATTTTTTCACATTTATAATAATTAAAATTCCCCAAAAATATTCTGGCAAATCTACAAAATCTTTAGAATCAAATTTGAATCTTATTTCAATATCTTTTAAATTTCTTTTAAAATTTTTGTTCTGGAAAATCTAGAAGAAATGATGATTTCTCTTTGTTAGAAATATAGCTTGGTCCAATTTGTTATATATTCTAACAAAGTGCAGATTGGATTTTAACCTATTTAAAACATGTCATCAAAATTCTAAACTTAATCTTAATCAGGAAAAATTACTGATGATGTTCAATAAAAAATGTTTATAATTTTTTCAAAAAGGGTGAATTTTGAATTTTAAAGAGTCGAAATTGAAGATAAACTTGTTTCAAAATTAGATTTTTATTTTCTTCCTGTTTTCTCCTCTTTTAAACCGTTCGATTAAGTGTTTTTTTCATCATTTATTATCTACAAAAAAACCTTCCGTAAAATTAAAAAAAATGTACGACGGAATGACGGACAGAAATACCCATTTTTTTATATATACAGATTTATTTATTAAAGGTAAATTGAGCAAATTGGCTATTTCTGGCAATTTAGTTAAGTGTGTATCAAACTGGTAGCCCTTCGCATTAATCAGTACCCAAGAAGTATCTCTTGGTTTCAAAAAGGTTGGTGACCCCTGATCTAAAAATTTAAAACTTGAATAATAATGGAAATAATAATACTGAATAATCAATCAATCAATCAATCAATGTTTACTTATATAGCCCTAAATCACTAGTGTCTCAAAGGGCTGCACAAACCACTACGACATCCTCGGTAGGCCCACATAAGGGCAAGGAAAACTCACACCCAGTGGGACGTCGGTGACAATGATGACTATGAGAACCTTGGAGAGGAGGAAGCAATGGATGTCGAGCGGGTCTAACATGATACTGTGAAAGTTCGATCCATAATGGATCCAACACAGTCGCGAGAGTCCAGTCCAAAGCGAATCCAACACAGCAGCGAGAGTCCCGTTCACAGCGGAGCCAGCAGGAAACCATCCCAAGCGGAGGCGGATCAGCAGCGCAGAGATGTCCCCAGCCGATACACAGGCAAGCAGTACATGGCCACCGGATCGGACCGGACCCCCTCCACAAAGGAGAGTGGGACATAGAAGAAAAAGAAAAGAAACGGCAGATCAACTGGTCTAAAAAGGGAGTCTATTTATATACAAATGAGTTTTAAGGTGAGACTTAAATGCTTCTTAAATGCTAATGACACATTTAAAAAAAAAATTTGGACCAAAATCCCTTTGGGGTCTTCGGGATCATAACTGAGTGGAGGTCTGTATATTTTATATATATATATATATTGTATTGGTTTTTAAAAATAAAAATTATGAAAATGGACCCCGCTTGCTTTGATTTTTCAGTATGCGGCCCTCAGTGGAAAAAGTTTGGACACCCCTAAAGGTGTAAACAGAGCGATGTCCCCACTTTGTCAGAATTGCCCGAACACACACACACACTTTTATAACCATGCTAATCCATCCATCCATTTTCCTACTGCTTATTCCCTTTTGGGGTCGCGCCTATCTCAGCTATGTTGTCTGTCAATCCGTGTTGGCCCAGCGATGAGGTGGCGACTTGTCCAGGGTGTACCCTGCCTTCCGCCCGATTGTAGCTGAACCATGGTAATATCAGAATAAAAGAACCTCAAGACACATTTTGCACAAACACCCCCCTAACTGAGAAACATATTTAGTTTAATTTTCACGTCGGTTTCCAGTCCCCTCTCCCGGAGACGGGAAAAGCAACATGCCCTCGGTTTTATGAACACACTCGGCAACTCACGTCAGGTTTAAAATTTCACAGAGGGGGAAAATGTTATGGACTCTAATAAATACGCACACATGTGCTGCTTGTGTAGAGTTATTGGCAATGGCAGGCCACATTAATATGTCACATTAAAGCAGACCGCCTGTTGACAAGCCCTGTGTGACCCTCCACACACACACACACACACACACACACACACACACCTTGACATGCCTCGAATACAATGCGAGGCACCTAAACCGCTGAGTCGAATGCGAGACGTCTGGAGGCGGATAATGCAAAGCAGAGCTCGATACGTGTCAGCCACCGTCGGGAGGAAGTGGCAGCTGTGAGCGACAAAATAAGCGTAAGAAAGAAATGCGGATACAGTGGAGGGAGAGAAGACATCAAAGGCCGAGTGTTTTCCCATACAAGAGGGTGAGCAGGGCCTTGGGATCAGACAAGCTCCTCTGTAAACAAGCTGCTCAGATCCTGCCAGCAGGAGGTTCCCCCTTCAGCGCGAGGCTTTGTCTGTCAAAGAGGCCGAGACATGCATGGAGGACCGCTGGAGCTGCACTCGCCAATTCACTCTCATACGGATGGACTGCACCCCCCCCAAAGACCCCATCCAGCTCTACCAGCAGGCAGATACATCCAAGTATCCATGTTTTTTTAATTTGTTTTATTTATATTTTTTTTGTCCTGTCCACACTGCAAAAACTGAAATCTAAGTAAGATTAAGTATCTCAAATAAGGGTGTTATTTGCTTGTTTTCTGGCTGATAAGATAATTCTTCTCACTAAAAAGATTTTATGCTGTGGGGAAATTGTGTTAGATGTAAATATAAACGGAATACAATGACTTGCAAATCCTTTTCAACCCATATTCAGTTGAATGCACAACAAAGACAAATGTGGAGAGGCGGAGTATTGAGTGTTTTTAAAAGAAAAGGTGATGTAACACAATGGCGAACATGCCCTTTCCCAACTACTTTGGCAGGTGTTGCACCCATGAAATTCTAAGTTAATTATTATTTGCAAAAAAAAAAAATAAAGTTTATAAGTTTGAACATCAAATTGTTGTGGAGAGGCGTAGCCGACGGTCCGACGGAGAGAGAGGGCACGCTGGCGGCAAGGAGGCGGAGAATACGAGCGAGCGGCGAGGCGGGGCCTGCCAGGAGCGACGCCGCAAGCGAAATCAGGCGCGTGGATCGCACACCGGGACACGAGTAATGTATCTCCTAACTATGTATAAAAGGGGAGAAGGAGGAGAGAACGGGGCAGAAGGAGTTGGAGCATACTGCGAGAGAGAGACAAAAGAGAATAAGAGCGGGAAAGACTAGCAGAGGAAAAGAGGAGAAAGGAAGATGGCGGTAAAGAAGAAGAAACGCTGGATATGGCTGAACACAGCAATTGTCTTTGTTGTTTCTCTCGCAGTATGCTCCAACTCCAACTCCTTCTGCCCCATTATCTCCTCCTTCTCCCCTTTTATACATTAATTGTGTCCCGGTGTGTTATCCACGCACCTGATCTCGCTTGCGGTGTCGCTCCAAGTACGCACCGCCTTGCAGCTCGCTCGTATTCGCCGCCTCCTTGCCGCCATCTTGGGCCAGGCTCCAGCATGCCCTGCCGCTCCGTCGGACCGTTGGCTCCGCCTTTCCACAACAAGACTCATAAACTTTTTTTTTTTTTTTGCAAATAATAATTAACTTAGAATATCATGGCTGCAACACGTGCCAAAGTAGTTGGGAAAGGGCATGTTCACCACTGTGTTACATCACCTTTTCTTTTAACAACACTCAATAAACGTTTGGGAACTGAGGAAACTAATTGTTGAAGCTTTGGAAAGTGGAATTCTTTCCCATTCTTGTTTTATGTAGAGCTTCAGTCGTTCAACAGTCCGGGGTCTCCGCTGTCGTATTTTACGCTTCATAATGCGCCACACATTTTCGATGGGAGATAGGTCTGGACTGCAGGCGGGCCAGGAAAGTACCCGCACTCTTTTTGTACGAAGCCACGCTGTTGTAACACATGCTGAATGTAGCTTGGCATTGTTTTGCTGAAATAAGCAAGGGCGCCCATGAAAAAGACGGCGCTTAGATAGCAACATATGTTGTTCCAAAACCTGTATGTACCTTTCAGCATTAATGGTGCCTTCACAGATGTGTAAGTTACCCATGCCTTGGGCACTAATGCACCCCCATACCATCACAGATGCTGGCTTCTCAACTTTACGTCGATAACAGTCTGGATGGTTCGCTTCCCCTTTGGTCCGGATGACAAAATGTCAAATATTTCCAAAAACAATTTAAAATGTGGACTCGTCAGACCACAGAACACTTTTCCACTTTGCATCAGTCCATCTTAGATGATCTCGGCCCCAGAGAAGCCGGCGGCGTTTCTGGATGTTGTTGATAAATGGCTTTTGCTTTGCATAGTAGAGTTTTAACATGCACTTACAGATGTAGCGACCAACTATATTTAGTGACTTTGGTTTTCTGAAGTGTTCCTGAGCCCATGTGGTGATATCCTTTAGAGATTGATGTCGGTTTTTGATACAGTGCCGTCTGAGGAATCGAAGGTCACGGTCATTCAATGTTGGTTTCCGGCCATGCCGCTTACGTGGAGTGATTTCTCCAGATTCTCTGATCCTTTTGATGATATTATGGACCGTAAATGTTGAAATCCCTAAATTTCTTGCAATTGCACTTTGAGAAATGTTGTTCTTAAACTGTTTGACTATTTGCTCACGCAGTTGTGGACAAAGGGGTGTACCTCGCCCCATCCTTTCTTGTGAAAGACTGTGCATTCTTTGGGAAGCTTGTTTTTATACCCAATCATGGCACCCACCTGTTCCCTATTAACCTGCACACCTGTGGGATGTTCCAAATAAGTGTTTGATGAGCATTCCTCAACGTTATCAGTATTTATTGCCACCTTTCCCAACTTCTTTGTCACGCGTTGCTGGCATCAAATTGTAAAGTTAATGATTATTCTCAACAACAAAAAAATGTTTATGAGTTTGAACATCAAATATGTTGTCTTTGTAGCACATTCAACTGAATATGGGTTGAAAATGATTTGCAAATCATTGTATTCCGTTTATATTTACATCCAACACAATTCCCCAACTCATTTTTGTAAAACACTCTAACATAAAATCTGCTTCCTCCAAAAAAAGCGTACCGCCGTTGCACTTTGGTATAGTTTGCCGGGGGGAAAAACATCAAGTGGAAGTTCTCAAAAGGCAAAGTGTTCTTTCACTCCCCGAAAAAAAAGAAGTATTTTCTTCCCTTAAAAACAAGATGGTGATTATCCACAGACTTGTAAGTAATTGTGGGCCTGACTTCTTCCGCTCAATGGAGGAAGCTTTACAAGATCTTCTCCACGCTCATCCTCCGCTGATCAAAGCCTGCACACACACACACACACACACACACACACACACATTATTGTATTTCTTACCTTCTTGGGACCTTAGAAAAATGTCGATATATAATGCAAATATAATGAAGGTAAACTTTTAATGAATTTGTTTTTGACATTTTTTGTTTGTAATAATTGTTTTTAATATTCATTATTTACTTCAAGTTGTGACAGTAAGTCTCTATATACATATTTTTTAATATATACATATTTTTGTATTAATTTTGGCCAGAGGAGGTGCATTTCAATTTCTTATACCCACATGTTACTACATATATTGGCCAGAGAGGAAGCAATTAAACATTTTTACACACACTTGTTATTTCATATGTTGACTTTTAAAACCGACACACTCAATTTGAACAATCCCTCATTTTTGGGACCACCCTAATTTTGATAAATTTCACCACCAGAGGTGCAAATGAGACATTCTCTATTAGATGCAATGGTTTTCCCTATTGGACCCGTGATTTATGTCCTAATTTGTTCACCGGTCCTCATATGGAAGCTACTTTTCCTTGTTGATGTCTCAAGAAGAACAGAAATACAAGAACAAACTCAAACACACACACACACACACACACACACACACACACACACACTTGTATTTCTTACCTTCTTGGGACCTACTGAAAAATACCTACCTCTTTAGGACCATCCCTTTATATATATATATATATATATATATATATATATATATATATATTTTTTTTTTTTTTTTTTTTTTTTTTTTTTTTTTTAATTTTATTTATTAATTTTTTTTTTTGGTTTAATTTAGGCCTAAGGGGGCTCATTTCATCTTCTTACACACACTTGTTATTACATATATTGGCTAGAGGGGAGCAATTTTTTAATGTATTTTTTTTACACACACTTGTTATTTCATATGTTGGCCGAGGAGGAGCACTTTTAAAACCAGTTATTACATATATTGGCCAGAGGGGAGCTTTTTTTTTTTTTTTACACACACTTGTTATTTCATATGTTGGCCAGAGAAAAAGACTTTTAAAACCGACACAGTCAATTTGAAAAATCCCTCCTTTTTGGGACCACCCTCATTTTGATAGATTTCACCACCAGGGGTGCAAATAAAACATTCTCTATTAGATGCAATGATTTTCCCTATTGGACCCATGATTTATGTCTTAATTTCTTCACCGGTCCTCATATGGAAGCTACTTTTCCTTGTTGATGTCTCAAGAAGGACAGAAATACAAGAACACACACACACACACACACACACACACACACACACACACACATTATTGTATTTCTTACCTTCTTGGGACCTTTGAAAAATGTCAATATATAATGCAATTATAATGAAGGTAAACTTTTAATGAATTAGTTTTTGAAATTTTTTGTTTATAATAATTGTTTTTAATACTAATTATTTACTTCAAGTTGTGACAGTAAGTCTCTACATACATATTTGTTAATATATATATGTTTTTGTATTAATTTTGGCCAGAGGAGGTGCATTTCGATTTCTTATACCCACATGTTATTACATATATTGGCCAGAGAGGGAACACTAACATTTTTTACACACACTTGTTATTTCATATGTTGACTTTTAAAACCGACACACAATCCCTCCTTTTTGGGACCACCTAAAATTTGATAGATTTCACCACCAGGGGTGCAAATTAGACATTCTCTATTAGATGCAATGGTTTTCCCTATTGGACCCGTGATTTATGTCCTAACTTGTTCACCGGTCCTCATATGGAAGCTACTTTTCCTTGTTGATGTCTCAAGAAGAACAGAAATACAAGAACACACACAAACACACACACACACACTTGTATTTCTGACCTTCTTGGGACCTACTGAAAAATACCTACCTCTTTAGGACCATCCCTTTATATACATTTTTTTGGGTTTTTTTTTTTTTTTGTTTAATTTAGGCCTAAGGGGGCTCATTTCATCTTCTTACACACACTTGTTATTACATATATTGGCTAGAGGGGAGCAATTTTTTAATGTATATTTTTTACACACACTTGTTATTTCATATGTTGGCCGAGGAGGAGCACTTTTAAAACCAGTTATTACATATATTGGCCAGAGGGGAACATTTTTTTTTTTTTACACACACTTGTTGTTTCATATGTTGGCCAGAGAAAAGCACTTTTAAAACCAACACAGTCAATTTGAAAAATCCCTCCTTTTTGGGACCACCCTAATTTTGATAGTTTTCGCCACTAGAGGTACAAATGAAACATGTTCTACTATATGCAATGGTTTTCCCTATTGGCCCCATTATTTATGTCCTAACTTGTTCACCGGTCCGGATATGGAAGCTACTTTTCCTTGTTGATGTCTCAAGAAGAACAGAAATACAAGAACAAACACAAACACACACACTTGTATTTCTTACCTTCTTGGGACCTTCTGAAAAATACCTACCTCTTTAGGACCATCCCTTTATATATATATTTTTGGTTTTGTTTTTTTTTTGGTTTAATTTAGGCCTAAGGGGGCTAATTTCATCTTCTTACACACACTTGTTATTACATATATTGGCTAGAAGGGAGCAATTTTTTAATGTATTTTTTACACTCACTTGTTATTTCATATGTTGGCCGAGGAGGAGCACTTTTAAAACCAGTTATTACATATATTGGCCAGAGGGGAACATTTTTTTTTTTTTTTTTACACACACTTGTTATTTCATATGTTGGCCAGAGAAAAGCACTTTTAAAACCGACACAGTCAATTTGAAAAATCCCTCCTTTTTGGGACCACACTCATTTTGATAGTTTTCGCCACTAGAGGTGCAAATGAAACATTTTCTACTATATGCAATGGTTTTCCCTATTGGGACCATGGTTTACGTCCTAACTTGTTCACCGGTCCTCATATGGAAGCTACTTTTCCTTGTTGATGTCTCAAGAAAGACAGAAATACAAGAACACACACACACACACACACTCACACACACACACTTGTATTTCTGACCTTCCTGGGACCTTCTGAAAAATGCCTACCTCTTTAAGACCAACCCCTTCTAGTCATATAAAGATTTGTATTTTCAACATTAATAATACATACACCCAGGAAACAGACTAACATAGAAAAAATACCAAACATAAATCATGCCATGACCGGGGTAACGGGTCATGACATAACCCCCCCCCCCCTTAAGGGGCGGATACCAGACGTCCCAAACACTAGAAACGTCCCAAACACTAGAAACGCCCCCCCCCCCCCCAAATAACGGAATAAGTCCAAAGTCAAGGGGGGGCGGAGGGAGGACTTGGCGGTGGGCCGCCAGGCCATGTGTCCCCGAAGCCACCGGGGACAAGCCAGGTGGCAGCGGCGAGTAGATTTCCGCCGCAATGGTCGAGGCGGGCGACCTCGGAACAGCCATGTCAGTGGCCGTTGAGGAGGCGGACGGGACTGGCGCCAGAACCTCAGCAGTCTTTGAGTCCTGCACCCAAGTCCTGGGCGTCGCCGCTGTTTGCGCCAAAGGTGCCCATGAGTAGTCCAGGGCCGAGGAGGTGGGCGGCGCTTTGGTGAGGACCGCCGGACATGTGGAGGTGGGCAGAGCCGTGGTGCGGCCCGCCGGATACGAGGAGGTGGGCGGCGACTTGGTGAGGACCGCCGGACATGAGGAGGTGAGGAGTTCGAGTCAAACAAAGCTTTGCAAATGAGCCGAAGGAGCGTACGCATGCGAGCAATACGGTGGTGGGACACAACGTTCCGGCGCTCGCATGGCGTCAGCACCCAGGTTAAATAGACCCCACTAATCAATTTCAGGTGTGTGCTCCTGCTTTGCACCAGCTGCGCTCCATACTGTGGATGAGAGACGGAATAAATATGGTGTGCCAAAGAGTACAGAAAATAAGCAACTGACAAACAACTCACCACAGTAAAACCAAAACACCTGGTGGGAACACTAATTGCAAAACTAAGACAGGTGAGGAGAATTAGTGCCCATGGAAACCGACAGTAAACGGGGAAAGAGGGTGCACCCAGGATACAGACTAACATAGAAAAACTACCAAACATAAATCATGCCATGACCGGGGTAACGGGTCATGACATAACCCCCCCCCTTAAGGGGCGGATACCAGACGTCCCAAACACTAGAAACGCCCCCCACTCCAAAATAACGGAATAAGTCCAAAGTCAAGGGAGGGCGGAGGGAGGACTTGGCAGTGGGCCGCCAGGCCACGTGTCCCCGAAGCCACCGGGGACAAATAGGTGCACGTCCGGGAACAGGCGGCAGGTGACAATGATGAGTAACTATGGAAACCAACTGAGAGGTGCACAAACAGGAACCGAAGGAGTCCGAAACCAACAGAAAACACAAAAAGACTCAAAAATCTAAATCATAATATGATCCGGGCAGCGGGTCATAACAGGTTTTCCGTATTGGGACTGGGATTTATGTCCTAACTTGTGGATGTCTCAAGAAGGACAGCAATACAAGAACACACACACACACACACACACACACACATTACCCCTTGAAGACAATACCTTTTTTTCTCAAGGTGCTGTCAGGTTTCCTTCTTTGCTTTAATTTCATCTCTTCAACTTTTTTTTTTTTTTAATTTTTAATCCCCGTACCCCCTGCCTCCTTTCCCTCTCCTCCTTTTGTGAGGCCTGTCAGTCGTGACAGTTTGTTGCCAGGAGGGACTTTGTGGGAAGAGAAGGTAGGTGCACTTTTACAAAGAGGCTTCACCTCACTCACGCTGTCACTCATAGCCCGACTCACACACACACACACACACACACACACACACACACACACACACACACTCAAGCGAGACGACACACCCAATGTGAGGCCGCACGCACACTCACCCACTTAGTCGTGACGCACACCTTGACCTTGCGTTAAACAAAAGCGGGGGAGGCAGGGCGGGGGAGACGTTTTGCTTTCGGGTCTCAGATCGTAAGCCAGGAGGAAACCCGGCGCGAAAGAGCGCTGGCAGAACCGGCGGCGGCTTAGATGACAGACGCGAGCTGACAGACGCTGACATCTCCCTGTCGCCTCGGGGAGTGAAACCTGAGGAGTCCTGCTGGCAGTCATAACCACCAGCCAGCCTAATCCCTTAAAAAGTTCAGAAGGAAAACCGCTCGGGTGACAAGAGGGGTTCGAGGAGCGAGCGTTTTCCTAATTGCGACCCCTCACCCCGCGCTTATCTGTCTTCATTCTAGTGGAGATGTTGCAGCTCAGAGCAAGGGGGAAGAACTTCTCACACAATAACGTTTTCTGCTCTGCCCCCCCCCCCACCCCCCTCTTCTTCGTGGACACAGGTTCGGTAGCCGTGGATGAAGTGCTGGCTGTCCAGAGTCCGGACCCGGGGTGGACCGCTCGCCTGTGAATCAGTAGGGGACATCTCAGCGCTGCTGACCTGTCTCCACCCGGGATGGTCTCCTGCTGGGCCGACTATAGACTGGACTCTCACAAAATTATGTTAGATCCACTATGGACTGGACTCTCACAATATTATGCTAGATTTACTATGAACTGGACTCCTACAATATAATGCTAGATCCACTATGGACTGGACTCTCATATATTATGTTGGATCCACTATAGACTGGACTCTCACTATTATGTTGGATCCACTATGGACTGGTTTCTCACAATATTATGTTTGCTCCACTATGGACTGGACTCTCACACTATTATGTTAGATCCACTATGGACTGGACTCTCACAATATTATGCTAGATCCACCATGGACTGGATTCTCACTATTATGTTAGATCCACTATGCACTGGACTCTCACTATTATGTTAGATCTACTATGGACTGGACTCTCACAATATTATGTTAGATCCACTATGGACTGGACTCTCACTTTTATGTTAGATCCACTATGGGCTGGACTTTCACAATATTATGTTAGATCCACTATGGACTGGACTCTCACTATTATGTTGGATCCACTATGGACTGGACTCTCACTATTATGTTAGATCCACTATGGACTGGACTCTCACTGTTATGTTAGATCCACTATGGACTGGACTCTCACTATTATGTTAGATCCACTATGGACTGGACTTTCACAATATTACGTTAGACCCACTCGACGTCCATTGCACCGGCCGCGCTCGGAGGGATCAACCACATCTGCGGTCCTCTCCAAGGTTTCTCATTGTCATCCCATTGGGTTGAGTTTTTCTTTGCCCTGATGTTGGATCCGAACCTTGGATGCTGTTGTGTTTTGTGCAGCCCTTTGAGACACTTGTGATTCAGGGCTATATAAATAAACATTGATTGATTGTTTGAAAGAAAGTGTGATCGAGCCAATGTCGATGCTATTGATACCTAGTATAATATCAGTATATAAGCGATACTAAAGTGAAAAGAACAATATTATTTTTTTCTTGTTCTTACTATTGCAAAATATTTTTGTCAGTCATTTTTTTTATTGTTTACAAACTCAGGGAGTAAGTCTCTAGATACAGGAAGGCTTTGAAAGCAACACCCAAATGATTTAAATGGGAGCCAATAGCAGTTTTTGCTTGTGTTTAGTAATGTTTACAGGTTGACTGGTACTTTTTAGAGGTGGTATAGTACCGAATATGACTCAATAGTATCACAGTAGTACCAGTACTATATCAGGGGTCGGCAACCCAAAATGTTGAAAGAGCCGTATTAGATCAAAAATACAAAACAAAAATCTGTCTGGAGCCGCAAAAAATTAAAAGCCTCATGCAAGTGTTAAAATGAAGGCAATACATGATGTGTCTATATTTGCTATATTAGCCAATTATCAAAAGGCTGACGCAAATCTTCGTTGACAGAAATGTTGCATTTTAATTTTTATTCAACACTTTTTTGCAACATTGGAAATCGTTAGCAAAATGGAGGCTTCTCACAGGATGAGATAACTTCTGGAAATAACTGGCTCAGAATAGCCAAAGGTATAGATGTGTCTGTCCAAGGAACCGGCAGGCTGTCTTCTAATGGATGTATCACAATCTTTGCAAGCTGGGTAACGTTTGCTGTGGTCTGGAACAACATGGTACACAAACAACTATGAGAAATGCAGCCAATATTACATACAGATAATGTGTCATATGTACGTACAGCTAGCCTAAATAGTATGTTAGCATAGATTAGCTTTGATTGACCAAATATGTCTGATAAGCACTCCAGCAAATCAAAAAAATCAACAAAGCTCACATTTGTGCATTCACGCACAGAATAAAAAGTTTGGTGGACGATATGAGACATAGAGGGAGTGGCATAAAACATGTCTTTCTGTGGCAGCATTGGTAAACAAACTATGATGAGTTCAAGGATTGCTGAAAATAGTAGGACAAAACGGTGCTTGCCAAATACTCTCATCAGCGAAGCATGTCTCACATAAACAGTGGGATTTCTAACAATTAGGAAGGTTCGTGTCATGTTTGTTCTCCCAAAGAAAATAAATTAAAACAAAGAATAAATGTTTTTCCTCTGCTTTTTCCATTTTCAATCAATCAATCTATATTTACTTATATAGACCTAAATCACTAGTGTCTCAAAGGGCTGCACAAACCACTACGACATCCTCGGTAGGCCCACATAAGGGCAAAGAAAACACACCCAGTGGGACGTCGGTGACAATGATGACTATGAGAACCTTGGAGAGGAGGAAAGCAATGGATGTCGAGCGGGTCTAACATGATACTGTGAAACTTCAATCCATAATGGATCCAACACAGTCGCGAGAGTCTGAAAGAGGTCCAGGGAACCACTAGGGCGGCGCTAAAGAGCCGTGTGGAGAGGCGGAGCCCACGGTCCGACAGAACGTCAGGGCAAGATGGCGGCGAGGAGGCGGAGATGGCAAACGAGTGGCGAGGCGGGAGCGACGCCACAAGCGAGATCAGCTGCGTGGATCGCGCACCTGGGTACAATTAATGAATCCTCTCGCACTGTTAAAAGGGGCGGCAGCTGTGAACGTGGGGGAGAGAGGTGTAGAGACTGGAGAGAGAGGAGGAGAGCCCGAGACAGATGACATTGATTGATTGATTGATTGATACTTGTATTAGTAGATTGCACAGTACAGTACATATTCCGTACAATTGACCACTAAATGGTAACACCCGAATAAGTTTTTCAACTTGTTTAAGTCGGGGTCCACGTTAATCAATTCATGGTAGCGAGCGAGCGAGCGAGCGAAGAAGTGGAGCTGAAAAGCTATACGAAGGAGACTTGTCTTATTTGGAAAAAATAAAGAAGTCTACACCGGCTAAAAAGGCATGTCCTTCCTTGGTGGTCCCTGGAACCCGCAAGACGACGGCTTGAGACCGTCACAAGCCTCGGGTTGCAGACCTCTGTGCTAAACTAATATTGGTATACCGTACAACCCTAGTATACAGTTTTGCAAAACCATACAACACTATCTGTAGTCAACGTCGGGGGAAATGTTTGCTTAAAAAAAACGTGTTATTGTTACATCCAAAGATCGGAAGAGAAAATCGAGCACTTTGTCCAAGGTAATGGCATTAACAATGTGAACAATTAGTTTATATGAATCCCCCATTGCCTCTCCAGGGGCCCCCCTCAATCGGCCCGGCTCATGAGGCAACATGCCGGCTGTTATAAAATCACCTGGAGCTCAAGTAAAGTTTGTGTGCGGGCTGTCACGGCTTCAAAAGACGGCGGTTCCCACTTTGACGGGCAAACGTGCCTCATCAAACACGGCCATTAAAAGTTCAACAGAGAGCCACTCAGCTCCCGGGAACAGGGATGTTAGCTTGTCAGTGGGGTGACAGATTTAGCACAAAGGAGGCATTTTGCTAGGAGCGGGGTATACTGGCCCAGTCAAAAGGTCGGACGGTGCCAATCCCTTGTCATTAATCTTGTATTTTATTGAGCACCATCAAACTCACAAAAAGGATCTTGTTCAAAGTGTACTCCCTGAACTAAAAATACGTCGGCACATAAAACCTAGCTTTTTTTTTCAAAAATTGGAAGAGTACCGTATTTTCCGGACTGTAAGGCGTACTTAAAATCCGTTTTTTTTTCTTCTCAAAACTCGACACTGTGCCTTATAACCCGGAATAATTCTGGTTTTGCTTACCAACCTCCAAGCAATTTTATTCGGTACATAGTGAAATGATAAGTGTGACCAGTAGATGGCAGTTAAACATAAGAGATATGTGGCAATATGACTCAAGTAAACAACACCAACATTTTATACGTTGCATTGAAAATATAGAACATTGCACACAGCACTCAAAAATCTGTGAAAATGTTTCAGTACGACGTTGATAGATTGTAGAGTGCTTCAACATAGGAGTATTATTATGGTGTGTGTATAAGATAAGATATATTATCTGGCGGGTTTTTTTCGCAATATATTATGCAAAAGCAACTTTTCTTACCTTCTGGTACCTGCTGATCTGTTATTGGGATCTGCATGTATCCCGAAAAATTGTGCGGGTCCGCCTTTGTAGTCGGTGCCGACACCATAGTGGATAAGCTTCTTCTTTTTTTCTATCTTTGTCAGGCTTTCCACTGACAGTTTGTTTGTGTGTGTTTAGTATTTCCTGTTTTTAGGTCTTGTTAGCGCTCTTATTTTGTCTGATTTCCCTGTGCGCTGTTTTCCCTCAGCTGCAGCTGATTGGCACCTGGCCACCCACACCTGGTGTCAATCAGCCCGCTCCTTGTTGAACCTGTTTTGTCCTCCAATCGAGTGCTGGATTATTTTCTTGTTCGATACTTGCTAGCTTCCACGGTAGGCCGTTTTGTTTGTTATCCGCCCACGTGCGCGCTTTTTGTTTGTACCCTTTGTTTGTTCTTGTTTTAGTATCTTTATTAAATCATGTTTTCTCACTGCATGCCTGCCTCCATCTCTGCATCTTGGGGTTTGTCACAAACACACTCTGACAATATTCTTGTTATGGGACATTTATTTTCTGCTGTTGCCATTTCTACTATAAAGTAGTGTCAATTTCTTACTTATATCTGTCAGTAAACTCGCCATGAAAGCATTAAAATATACCGGTGTAGTGAGTTTACATTATCCACCCAAGGAACTTTAGTTATTATAGAGTTCCGACGTTGTTGTTGCACTCGTGAGCCACAGATGAGAAGATACATCTCCGTTGTGATTGAAGTAAAGTCTGAATGTCATTAAAACAGTTAGCTCCATCTTTTGACATTTCTTCCACTCCCGTCAGGTTCACAAACTGCTGACATCTATTAAACTGATAAGACGCAAGGAATCATGCAGAAACAGAGTTCAATTTAGCTCAGGAGGAGAACGCATGGCGCTGCACACTTAGTCCCAGTCTTGCCCTACGCTCTAAGGTACAGCTCCTGCGTCCCTCCATTTATTCAGGAGTTCCCCAGTCAATATCACTGAGGCCGCCTCTAAATGACGGAATGTGCGGCGGGCCTTGCTAATTTCGCCTTGTCTCTGCTTCGTCTGTGTGCTGTCGTCTTATCTGCGTTGAGGTCCTTGAAGTCCTTGGCTGTTGGCGGGCTAAAACAAAGATAACATCTGCGGCCGAGGCCACACCTCAGACAAGAAGTTTTATCCTTGCACAGATAGAAAAAGTACAGCTTGAGCACAATATTTAATAACTATAGCAACGGACTTTAAGCCTATTAAAGTTGTGTGATAACTTATTCTAATACTTGCACGCTACACAGCTACAACAGATAACGGGGAGAAGACGCTGTCGAAGGTGAGCCACGTAAATAAGACCGCCCACAAAACGGCACATTCTGTAAAACATCATCTATGCAACATTTTGACCGAAGAACCACCATTACATGTTATGTAGACCACAAGGAAGTGTTTAAGTTTAGAAAAAAAATGTGATAATAAAACTCCTTTAATGCGCCTTATAATCTGGTGCGCCTTATATATGAAAAAGGATCAAAAATAGACCATCCATCGGTAGCGCTGTCATGATCCGTGGCCTGGATCCTGTTTTTGTTATTTTTCTGTTAGTTTTGGACTCCCTCAGTTCCTCTTTTGTGCACCCTTGAGTTTGTTTTAGTAACCATGGTTGCTTATTATTTTCACCTGCCTCTGATTGGTGTTCGGGACGCTCACCTGTTTCCCGAGCACTAATCTGAGGCATTATTTAAGCCTGCTTTTGCCGGTCCGTCGAGCAGTCTTCATTCTGCTACGTAGGGGGGTGCAGCTTGCTGCTAGGTTCGTTCCCCCGAGATGCAGACGGATCACTCCGGACAGCACGTGCGGGTAGGAACATGATTTATTCTCAGAACTCGAACAAGTACCAAAACAGAAAACAAGCCAGAGGAAAAAGGTGTCGATCGCACTGGACGCTAGGGCTAAAACTTAGCATGGACTAGAGCCAGGCAATACTCACGTAATAGTAGCTTGAAGCAAACAATGAAGCCAGGTTGACTGACTGGCAAAGGCAGGCTTAAATAATGCCTCTGATTAGTGCTCGGGAAACAGGTGAGCATCCCGAACACCAATCGGAGGCAGGGTGAAAATAATAAGCAACCATGGTGTGACAGTCTCTTGCTGTCGTGCAGGTTCTCAGGACCACCAAGGAAGGACATTGTGGCGCAGGTTAGACTTTCTTTTATTTATCAATAATAAAAAGTCTCTACGGGTTGCTTTTCAGCGTTGCCGTGTCCTGCTTCTTCTGCCGCTCCACCTTTTCAGTCGCGTGCGTCTTCGTCTTCCTGTGGCTTTCTCTCGCTCTCCTTGAGCATCCGCTTCCTTCTGGCTCCTTCTCGCTCCGTCTCTCCCCCCGGCGTTTACAGCCGCTGCCCTTGTATACAGTGCGAGAGGAGATTTAAATTGTGCCCAGCTGGGCGACCCACGCACCTGATAATATTTGCGGGGACGATTACAGCGCGCCCCGCCTGGCTTCTTGCTCGCAGTCTGTGCCTCCTCGCCGCCATCTTGGGCCGGACTCCGGCGTGCCCTGCCTCGCTGTCGGACTGCCGGCCACGCCTCCTCACCGCCATCTTGGGCCGGGCTACGGTGTGCCCTGCCTCGCTGCCTCTCCACACATGGTAACTAAAACAAACTCAAGGGTGCACAAAACAGGAACTGAGTTAGTCCAAAACTAACAGGAAAACAACAAGTGTGTCACGGCGTGGACTCGAACCCGTTTTCCTCCTGCATCTGTTTGTCACAGTTCCTCCTCTGGCTGCTCGCTCGGACACGCCCCCGCTCACGCCCAACGCAGCACACCCACGCAGCGACAAACCTGCACCCACTCGCCAATCTGCTCACCTGGAATTAATGAGGGCGGGCTGGATAAAGGTCCAGCGGACCCAAGGATCAACACGGGAACCTACTTCCCTCTCTGTGTACCGTAAGCCTGATGTTCGCTCACCGTTGTTGTGTTTCCTTCCGTGATTCTGACGTCCGTGTTGCTCTCCCGCAGAGTCTTCTTCCCCCTTCGAGATCGTCTTTTGTTCCCCCCTGTGTTTTTGGACTGCCTTCCTCGATTCCAGAACCCCGCCTAAACACGGATCTAGCCTCTCCTCTCCTGCCCTGGATGTTCATCTGCCTGCCTTTCGGACTGCCTTGTTCCTTCGCTCTCTACAACACTTCAGTTAATTTACACACATAGTAACACATCTCCTTGGGTTATCTTATTAGTTTAGTATTGTTTTTATCATTATTATTATATATATAAATATATATATATATATATATATATATATATGTATAATAAATTATTGCTGGTGTCAGTCTGCCGTCATCTCCCCTTTAGTAAACATAACAAAGTGCGCCTTATAATCCTTAGAACAACGGATAAATATGAGCTATTGTGCTAACTCCGGCATATTTACATTGTCTCTCTTTGTTGATGAATATGCATTGTCCTAATTCAAATAAACAAATTAATAAAATAAATGATCCGGTGCGCCCTATGGTCCGGAAAACGCGATAAACTGTTGAGTGACAATATTCGGTATTGTAGGCGCAATATTTGATGTGTGGGCTGGTTCTTACACCTGTTCAAAGTGAACCTTTTGTAATATTAGACACATATTTGTGTGCGATCCTCAATTATTCGGCACAGTTTCTCGTGCGAGTATCTTCTTTCGACTCGTTTCCGTGACTGACAACTGCAATCATTGCACTGCGTTGGGAAATATACGTATGACTGACATTCAGCTCTTCTGATTGAGGGGGAGGCAGGCCTGGAAGGGGGGGTGAGTGAGCATGAAATTAAACAGAAAACAAAATCCTTCCTTGCATGACAACTCCCCCTATCCCTCCGTGTCGTCAATCCTCCCGCCTCCACTTTGTTGCCTCCTTTTTTACGTCGTCTTTCCGCTCCTGTCATTTCCTTTAACAGCTAAATCCGTTTTGATAGCGAATCAGCACGGGCTTGCCAAATGACAGATAATCCTTCACAGTTTTATCACCAAAGCCTCCTCTTCCTATTTTGTCTCGCAGCATGGAGAGTCTGTACAGCTGCTGTGTTGGCTGATATGATCTGCCAGCCCGTGCGGGTTGTGGCGGACGAACAGGTGGAAACTTGCCTTCGCAGCCTTAAAGGCCTACTGAAATAAGATGTTCCTATTTAAACGAGGATAGCGGGTCCATTCTATGTGTTATACTTGATCATTTCACGTTATTGACATATTTTTGCTGAAAAGATTTAGTAGAGAACATCGACGATAAAGTTTGCAACTTTTGGTCGCTAATAAAAAAGCCTTGCCTTTACCGGAAGTAGCAGACGATGTGCGCGTGACGTCACGAGTTGTGGAGCTCCTCACATCTGAACATTGTTTACAATCATAGCCTCAAGCAGCAAGAGCGATTCGGACCGAAAAAGCAACCATTTCCCCATTAATTTGAGCGAGGATGAAATATTTTTGGATGAGGAAAGTTAGAGTGAAGCACAAAAAAAAAAAAAAAAAAAAGCAGCGGCAGTGGGAGTGTTTCAGATGTAATTAGACACATTTACTAGGATAATTCTGGAAAATCCCTTATCTGCTTATTGTGTTAATAGTATTTTAGTGAGATTCTAAAGTCACACCTGAAAGTCGGATGGCTGCGGTGAACGCCAGTGTCTCTGAGAGAAGCCGAGGAGCCAAGATCACAGCTGCCTTTTTGACAGCTACAAGAGGAGGTCCAGTAATCCGCTCAAGCCTCCGGTAAGAGCCGACTTAATATGTTGTTCTTGTTGTGATGGGGTAGGTTTATATAAGCGTTGCTTCAACCTACACCCTTTCGGCTCAATCATTGCTCAAATGAGTGGGTTTTTTTTTCTTCTTTTTTTGTTGTTGTTCTTTGTTTTATGTGAAGATTGCCGAAATAAATAAATAAATAAAATAAAAACAAAATAAAATAAAATAAAATATCACAATTTTCCCATCCAAAAACTTGCTGGTTGACGTAGAAAAACATGTTCGCTCGACCGCTCTGTGTTAAATTTTCCCAACAAACAAAGAAACACCGGCTGTGTTTCGGATGCTAAAGGCAGTGTCACGCCAAATTTCTTCCCTCTACAAAAACCTTTCCCCCCCCATTTACTTCCGGGGTCATGATTAACACAGATGTTTTGTTAACGCTATATTATAAAAATGTAACACTATATTATAAAAATAAAGACATTTTGTTAACGCTTTATTATAAGAACGATTCGGACCCAGAAAGCGACGATTTCCCCATTAATTTGAGCGAGGATGAAAGATTCGTGGATGAGGAAAGTGAGAGGGAAGAACTAAAAAAAATAATAACAATAAAAAAAAATTTGAGGGCAGTGGGAGCGATTCAGATGTTATTAGACACATTTACTAGGATAATTCTAGAAAATCCCTTATCTCAGGGGTAGGGAACCTATGGCTCTAGAGCCAGATGTGGCTCTTTTGATGACTGCATCTGGCTCTCAGATAAATCTTCGCTGACATTGCTCAACATGATAAGTAATTAATAATAACGCTCATAATCACTGTGGTTAAAAATAACATTCAAATTATAAAACATTCTCATGCATTTTATCGCACCTGTTCAAGAAGTTGCATTAATGGTAAGAAGTATTATATTTATTATTGGTTAGATTTAGAATAACGATGTTATTAAAAATAATAAGAGACTTATTATACTCTCAAAATGTTGGTCTTACTTAAAAATGCACTCATTTAGTTGTATTCAGTGTTAAAAAAATATTAGATGGCTCTCACGGAAATACATTTTGAAATATTTGGCTTTCATGGCTCTGTCAGCCAAAAAGGTTACAGACCCCTGCCTTATCTGCTTATTGTGTTACTGGTGTTTTAGTGAGATTATATGGTTTTACCTGTACAACCTGAAAGTCGGAGGGGTGTGGCCACAGGTGTAGTGACCGCCACAACGAGGCGAAGGCAGCCGGTTGGGCCGGGCTGAGATTTAAAAAAAAAAAATGTTTCCTTCTTTATCCACAATGGAAGTATCCGACGGTTGGGGCGGTCGGTGGACGAACAGCAGGAGGAACGACGCAAGCTCTCCGCTCATGTCTACGGTAAGAGCCGACTTATTACAACCATTTTCTCACCGAAACCTGCCGGTTGACAAGTGGTAGGGAACCATGTTGGCTTGACCGCTCTGTTCCATAGTAAAGCTTCACCGTCATCTTTCGGGAATGTGAACAAGGAAACACCGGCTGTGTTTGTGTTGCTAAAGGCGGCCGCAATACACCGCTTCCCACCTACATCTTTCTTCTTTGACGTCTCCATTATTCATTGAACAAATTGCAAAAGATTCAGCAACACAGATGTCCGGAATACTGTGTAATTATGCGATTAAAGCAGACTACTTATAGGCGGGATCGGTTGGTGCCATTATTGGGTAAAAAAATAGCTCTCATGAAATGCTCAGTCATTCACAAACAAGGATGGGTCGAGGATCACCACTTGGTCAACAAAATGCCTGAGCAAATTTAAGAACAGTTTAAGAACAACATTTCTCAACGAGCTATTGCGAGAAATTTAGGGATTTCGCCATCTACGGTCCGTAACATCATCCGAATGTTCAAGGAATATGGAGAAATCACTGCAGGTAAGCGGCAAGGCTGAAAACCAACATTGAACGCCTGTGATGACTGTATCATGCTGATTGTATATGAATTGATTAACGTGGACCCCGACTTAAACAAAGTTGAAAAACGTATTCGAGTGTTACCATTTAGTGGTCGATTGTACGGAATATTTACTGTACTGTGCAATCTACTAATAAAAGCTTCAATCAATCAATCAATGACCTTCGATCCCTTAGGCGATACTTTACCATAAAGCGACATCAGTGTGTAAAGGATATCACCACACGGGCTCAGGAACACTTCAGAAAACCACTATCAGTAACTACAGTTGGTCGCTACATCTGTAAGTGCAAGTTAAAACTCTATAATGCAAAGTGAACGCCATTTGTCAACAACACCCAGAAAGTGAGTAAAAATGAAAAAAATTAAAATAAAGGTTGAAAAGGATACGCAGTGTTTTTATTTGCAATTTACACCTTGCCAACTTCACTGGTTTTGGGTTTTGTATTTACAGTGCCGTTAGTAGTATTTTTTTATGTTTGCCCGATGGGTGTACTGGCCGTTACGAATACTGGGAGTTTGATCAATAATAGGCCGATTGATCAATAAATCTTGGATAAAAACCTCCAGGAATCAGTCAGGAAACTGAAAATGAGAAATGGATTTATCTTCTAGCATGGCAATGACTCAGAACTTACCAATGCAACAAGATGGCTGAAGAAGACGTACATTAAGATCCTAGAGTGGCATTGGCAGTCCGTAACATCATCAAAAGGTTCAGGGAATCTGGAGAAATCACTGCAGGTAAGCGGCAAGGCTGAAAACCTACATTGAATGCCTGTGGTGACTGTAATATGCTGATAGTATATATTTGTACCATGAATTGATTTACTTGCACCCCGACTTAAACAAGTTGAAATATGTACCATGCAAAGCGAAAGACATTTATCAACAACACCCAGAAAGTGAGTTTTAAAAATAAAAAATAAAAAGGTTGGAAAGGATTTTCAAATCATTGTATTGTGTTTTTATATGCAATGTAAACCTTGCCAACTTCACTGTTTTTTTTTTTTTTATTAACAGTGCAGTTAGTAGTATTTTTGTATGTTTACCCCAGGGGTGGACTGGCCGTTACTGGGAGTTTTCCCACTTGGCTGCTCAATACATATTGGATAAAAACCTCCTGGAATCAGTCAGGAAACTGAAAATGAGAAATGGATTTGTCTTCTAGCATGGCAATGACTCAGAACTTACCAATGCAACAAGATGGCATAAGGAGAAGCACATTAAGATCCTAGAGTGGCTTTGGCAGTCCGTAACATCATCAAAGGGTTCAGGGAATCTGGAGAAATCACTGCAGGTAAGCGGCAAGGCTGAAAACCAACATTGAATGCCTGTGGTGACTGTAATATGCTGATAGTATATATGTGTACCATGAAGTGATTTACGTGGACCTCGACTTAAACAAGTTGAAATATGTATTATTCCAAGCGAAAGCCATTTATCAACAACACCCAGAAAGTGAGTAAAAAATAAAAAAATAAAAAGGTTGAAAAGGATTTGCAAATATTTGTATTGTGTTTTTATTTGCAATGTAAACCTTGCCAACTTCACTGGTTTTGGGTTTGTTATAAACAGTGCAGTTAGTAGTATTTTTGTATGTTTACCCCAGGGGTGGACTGGGCGTTACTGGGAGTTTTCCCACTTGGCTGATCACATATTGGATACAAACCTCCTGCAATCAGTCAGGAAACTGAAAATGAGAAATGGATTCGTCTTCTAGCGTTGCAATGACTCAGAACTTACCAATGCAACAAGATGGCATAAGGAGAAGCACATTAAGATCCTAGAGTGGCATTGGCAGTCCGTAACATCATCAAAAGGTTCAGGGAATCTGGAGAAATCACTGCAGGTAAGCGGCAAGGCTGAAAACCAACATTGAATGCCTGTGTTAACTGTAATATGCTGATAGTATATATGTGTACCATGAAGTGATTTACGTGGACCTCGACTCAAACAAGTTGAAATATGTATTATTCCAAGCGAAAGCCATTTATCAACAACACCCAGAAAGTGAGTTTTAAAAATAAAAAATAAAAAGGTTGGAAAGGATTTTCAAATCATTGTGTTGTGTTTTTATTTGCAATGTAAACCTTGACAACTTCACTGGTTTTGGGTTTTGTATATACAGCGCAGTTAGTAGTATTTTTGTATGTTTACCCCAGGGGTGGACTAGCCGTTACTGGGAGTTTTCCCACTTGGCTGCTCAATACATATTGGATAAAAACCTCCTGGAATCAGTCAGGAAACTGAAAATGAGAAATGGATTCGTCTTCTAGCATGGCAATGACTCAGAACTTACCAATGCAACAAGATGGCTGAAGGAGAAGCACATTAATATCTTAGAGTGGCATTGGCAGTCCGTAACATCATCAAAAGGTTCAGGGAATCTGGAGAAATCACTGCAGGTAAGCGGCAAGGCTGAAAACCAACATTGAATGCCTGTGGTGACTGTAATATGCTGATAGTATATATTTGTACCATGAATTGATTTACGTGGACCCCGACTTAAACAAGTTGAAATATGTACCATGCAAAGCGAGAGCCATTTATCAACAACACCCAGAAAGTGAGTAAAAAATAAAAAGGTTGAAAAGGATTTGCAAATATTTGTATTGTGTTTTTATTTGCAATGTAAACCTTGCCAACTTCACTGGTTTTGGGTTTTTTATAAACAGTGCAGTTAGTAGTATTTTCGTATGTTTACCCCAGAGGTGGACTGGCCGTTACTGGGAGTTTTCCCACTTGGCTGCTCAATACATATTGGATAAAAACCTCCTGGAATCAGTCAGGAAACTGAAAATGAGAAATGGATTTGTCTTCTAGCATGGCAATGACTCAGAACTTACCAATGCAACAAGATGGCATAAGGAGGAGCACATTAAGATCCCAGAGTGGCATTGGCAGTCCGTAACATCATCAAAAGGTTCAGGGAATCTGGAGAAATCACTGCAGGTAAGCGGCAAGGCTGAAAACCAACATTGAATGCCTGTGTTAACTGTAATATGCTGATAGTATATATGTGTACCATGAAGTGATTTACGTGGACCTCGACTTAAACAAGTTGAAATATGTATTATTCCAAGCGAAAGCCATTTATCAACAACACCCAGAAAGTGAGTTTTAAAAATAAAAAATAAAAAGGTTGGAAAGGATTTTCAAATCGTTGTGTTGTGTTTTTATTTGCAATGTAAACCTTGACAACTTCACTGGTTTTGGGTTTTGTATATACAGCGCAGTTAGTAGTATTTTTGTATGCTTACCCCAGGGGTGGACTAGCCGTTACTGGGAGTTTTCCCACTTGGCTGCTCAATACATATTGAATAAAAACCTCCTGGAATCAGTCAGGAAACTGAAAATGAGAAATGGATTCGTCTTCTAGCATGGCAATGACTCAGAACTTACCAATGCAACAAGATGGCTGAAGGAGAAGCAGATTACGATCTTAGAGTGGTATGCCAGTTTAGGAAGTTGGAAATTTGCATCCTCGAAACCTTTGGGTGTAAACTGATGTGAGCCAGTATTAAAGCTAAAAGTTTGGACTGAAGGATACATTTGGGGTGAATTTAAAGGACATTCATACCTTCCGCTCTAAGGGAAACTGAAACCTGAGTACAATCCAGTCTATTCCAGCAGGACTAAGAACAGTTGGAATTTTGAGAACCTTTGCAATATGACTGATTGGGTGTGAATTTGGCAGATTGTATGTGTGTGTCCTCGTTTGATCCATGTGGCATCAGAGTACAGTTTGCAGAAGAAAGCCAGAGAAAAGGGGAGTTGAGTTGGGAACGTAGCCTAGAATTCATATACTGGAACTTTGATCTTTTTAAAAGTCTTTGAGGTTGGCTACAATAAACGAGGTGTCCGTGGCAGTTGGCCAGATGCGGTTTTAAATGTACTGTTGGAAACTCATAGTCAAATCTCAAATATACTCCCCTGTACTGTATCTCTTCACCTGAGAATGTACAGGATCTGCTATATATCGGGTTTTACTCTGCTTTTTGTGATGTATTCAGTGGCCTGAGATCGGTAGGTTGGGAGTTCAATACCAAAAACTATAAAAAAAAATTTGGCCCATTACCCTTCCTGGTTGGCACTCAGCATCATAGGTTGGAATTGGGGGTTAAGTCACCCAAAAATTATTCTAGGCGCGTCCACCGCTAGTGCTCACTGCTCCCCTCACCTCCCAGGGGGTGATCGAGGGTGATGGGTCAAATGCAGAGAATATTTTTGCCACACCGAGTCTGTGTGTGACAATCATTGGTACTTTAACTTAACTTTTTGTAATGCTCTGTTTATTTCAAATACGGGACGATTCATTTATAATTATCATTTATATTACCGTATTTCCTTGAATTATAGTATATAGTATGCGCCTGCCTAGAATTACTGCCGGGTCAAAATCGTTTCGCAAAAAAATTAACGCATGCTTAGCATTACAGCCGGCTCAGGATTAACGCCGGGTCAAACTCGTTTCGCCAAATAATTAACATATGCCTAGAATTTCCACCGGGTCAAACTCGTCACGTCACGAGTGACACTTCACCTGTCATCATTTTCAAAATGGAGGAGGCTGATTTTAATAATTTGAAATCGCATAAAGGGAAGAAGATTAAGAGCTATTCAGTAGGATTTAAGATCCAAGCTATTGAATATGCTAAAAAGAACAGTAAGAAGCTATGTTTTATTAATATACCGTAGCTGCGTGTGTCAAATATGAGTCATTAAATGACTCCCGCCTCCTGGTGGTAGAGGGCGCTAGTGATCCCTCTTGCGACTACTCGGCTTTAGAAGAAGTGACAACAAACAGCAAGAGTGAGGAGCGATTGTTTATTTTTTCCTCTCGCTTGCACTTTTAACATACCTAAAATAAAACAGTTTTCTAAACTGGACTTTCAATCGAAGCAGGAGGTAATAAAGAAAGATCTCCATCGAGACAGAGAGACTTTTAGAACTGAAGAAAGATAAGGAAGACTTCTATAAACAGGTTATCGATGCTTTCGATCAGAAGCAGCTGCGCAAGGACTTCATTTATAAGTAAAGGTAAGACCATAATAACGTTTTTTTTAATTAAATGTGCTTACATCACACTCAAATTTATAAGCGTAGGCATACATTTACCGCATGCCTTTGGTAAACGCCGGAGTGAGAAGAGGTTTTAAAATAATTAGCGCCCCGGCGACAATTCAAGGAAATACGGTATTTGGTAAACGAATCTCCGCGAAATAGGATTCTTATAAGTAAGATATCTTCATAATTACAACATCTTCAATCTATCAAGATAAAAAAAATATCAAAATCAAATTGCAGTATGTTGTTTCTGTAGTCATTTTCCTCGACTGATGTACTAACACGTGGTTATATTTGTTTTTTACATATGTAACATCATCTACGAAGAATTGCTATTGCGACATCTGGTGGACACATCTAGAACAGCAGTTTCTTTCATTCAAAAATTTCGGCTCATTTTTATTCTGGAAGCTGCTTTTATACCCAATCATGGCACCCACCTTGTCATGATCCGTTATGATTTATGTTTGGTAGTTTTCCTGTTTTAGTCTGTTTCCTGGGTGTGCCCTCTTTCCCTGTTTGATGTTGGTTTCCATGGGCACTGATTCTCCGCACCTGTCTTCGTTTAGCAATTAGTGTCCCCACCAGGTGTTTTGGTTGATCATTCCCCTTTATAGTTTTCTGTCACCCAGCACTAGTTGCTTGGTAAATGTTTACCAGAAGCAACTATTTTGTTCTTGTGAAGTTCAAACACTGATAACATCTATTAAACAGGCAAAAAGCAAGGAATCATGCAGAGACAGAGTTCAATTCGGCTCTATTGAGGAGAGACGTTTTTTGGGCTATATTCTAGTTACAGATCTAAACTTTGCTATAAAGTCCAGCCCACGTGCTTCCTCTAGGTATCTTGGAGGTCCCTAGTTACATCACCGAAGCTGTCGCTGAGAGAAAGGGGGTAATCTCGACAGCTCCAGTTAGACACAATATAGGATTATACAAGAAATGTAAATGTGTTGACACTGGTGATATCGCCTTGTCTCTGCTCTGTCTGTGCCACGGCGATGTTCGGGCGTTCCTGGATACAGATAATGATATTACCGTGACGCTTGAGCCTATCTCAGCTACAAGCGGGAGGAAGGCGTGGTACACCCTGGAAAAGTCACCACCTCATCGCAGGGCCACCATGAATTGATTTATGTTACCATGAATTGATTTACGTGGACCCCGACTTAAACAAGTTGAAAAACTTAGTCGGGTGTTACCATTCAGTGGTCAATTGTACGGAATATGTACTGTACTGTACAATCTACTAATAAAAGTTTCAATCAATCAATCAATCAATCAATAAAAAACAAGAATGTCTTGCAATCTTTTGGATTGCCAGCTTTGCACGAAACAAAGAAAAATACCACTTCAGCACAATTATTAATAACTATAACAACAACCCTTAAGCATAAGAGTTGTGTGATACTATATACATAATTATTCTACCAGTTCTCCTGGTTTTTCTCCTCGCTCTAGTGATTTTTCTAAAAACTGGTATTCCTCGTTTTTCACCCTTGGTAACATTGTGTTTTTTGTAGTTCCACGCTTGTTAGCGTCCTCAGTTTTGTAGTTTTGATCCCGCCTTAATAATAATGAAAACCTTTATCCTACCTGCACTACCATGAATTGTACCCTGAATTCATTAACGAATTAAACAAGTTCAAAAACTTACTAGGGTGTTGCCATTTATTGGTCAACTGTACGGAATATGTACTGTACTGTACAATCTACTCATAAAAGTATCAATCAATCAAAAACAAGACTGGCTTGCAATCTTTTGGATTGCCAGCTTTGCACAAACAAAGAAAAATACCACTTCAGCACAATTATTAATAACTATAACAACAACCCTTAAGCATTAGAGTTGTGTGATACTATATACATAATTATTCTAACAGTTCTCCTGATTTTTCTCCTCGCTCTAGTGATTTTTCCAAACAGTAGTATTCCTCGTTTTTCACACTTGGTAACATTGTGTTTTTTTTAGTTCCACGCTTGTTAGCGTCCTCAGTTTTGTAGTTTTGATCCCGCCTTAATAATAATGAAAACCTTGATCCTACCTGCACTGCCATGAATTGTACCATGAATTCATTAACGAATTAAACAAGTTCAAAAACTTATTCGGGTGTTGCCATTTAGTGGTCAACTGTACGGAATATGTACTGTATTGTGCAATCTACTAATAAAAGTATCAATCAATCAAAAACAAGACTGGCTTGCAATCTTTTGGATTGCCAGCTTTGCACAAACAAAGAAAAATACCACTTCAGCACAATTATTAATAACTATAACAACAACCCTTAAGCATAAGAGTTGTGTGATACTATATACATAATTATTCTAACAGTTCTCCTGATTTTTCTCCTCGCTCTAGTGATTTTTCCAAACAGTAGTATTCCTCGTTTTTCACACTTGGTAACATTGTGTTTTTTTTAGTTCCACGCTTGTTAGCGTCCTCAGTTTTGTAGTTTTGATACTGCCTTAATAATAATGAAAACCTTGATCCTACCTGCACTACCATGAATTGTACCATGAATTCATTAACGAATTAAACAAGTTCAAAAACTTATTCGGGTGTTGCCATTTAGCGGTCAACTGTACGGAATAAGTACTGTACTGTACAATCTACTAATAAAAGTATCAATCAATCAATCAATCAATCAATCAATCAAAAACAAGATTGGCTTGCAATCTTTTGGATTGCCAGCTTTGCACAAACAAAGAAAAATACCACTTCAGCACAATTATTAATAACTGTAACAACAACCCTTAAGCATAAGAGTTGTGTGATACTATATACATAATTATTCTAACAGTTCTCCTGGTTTTTCTCCTCGCTCTAATGATTTTTCTAAACACTAGTATTCCTCGTTTTTCACCCTTGGTAACATTGTGTTTTTTGTAGTTCCACGCTTGTTAGCGTCCTCAGTTTTGTAGTTTTGATCCTACCTTAATAATAATGAAAACCTTTATCCTACTTGCACTACCATAAATTGTACCCTGAATTCATTAACGAATTAAACAAGTTCAAAAACTTATTCGGGTGTTGCCATTTAGCGGTCAACTGTACGGAATATGTACTGTGCTGTGCAATCTACTAATAAAAGTATCAATCAATCAAAAACAAGACTGGCTTGCAATCTTTTGGATTGCCAGCTTTGCACAAACAAAGAAAAATACCACTTCAGCACAATTATTAACAACTATAACAACAACCCTTAAGCATAAGAGTTGAGTGATACTATATACATAATTATTCTACCAGTTCTCCTGGTTTTTCTCCTCGCTCGAGTGATTTTTCTAAACACTAATATTCCTCGTTTTTCACCCTTGGTAACATTGTGATTTTTTTAGTTCCACGCTTGTTAGCGTCCTCAGTTTCGTAGTTTTGATCCCGCCTTAATAATAATGAAAACCTTTATCCGACCTGCACTACCATGAATTGTACCATGAATTCATTAACGAATTAAACAAGTTGAAAAACTTATTCGGGTGTTGCCATTTAGCGGTCAACTGTACGGAATATGTACTGTACTGTACAATCTACTAATAAAAGTATCAATCAATCAATCAAAAACAAGATTGGCTTGCAATCTTTTGGATTGCCAGCTTTGCACAAACAAAGAAAAATACCACTTCAGCACAATTATTAATAACTATGACAACAACCCTTAAGCATAAGAGTTGTGTGATACTATATACATAATTATTTTAACATTCTCCTGTTTTTTCTCCTCGCTCTAGTGATTTTTCTAAACACTAGTTTGTGTTTTTTTTAGTTCCACGCTTGTTAGCGTCCTCAGTTTTGTAGTTTTGATCCCGCCTTAATAATAATGAAAACCTTTATCCTACCTGCACTACCATGAATTGTACCCTGAATTCATTAACGAATTAAACAAGTTCAAAAACGTATTCGGGTGTTGCCATTTAGCGGTCAACTGTACGGAATATGTACTGTACTGTGCAATCTACTAATAAAAGTATCAATCAATCAATCAATCAATCAATCAATCAATCAAAAACAAGATTGGCTTGCAATCTTTTGGATTGTCAGCTTTGCACAAACAAAGAAAAATACCACTTCAGCGGAATTAATAACAACTATAACAACAACCCTTAAGCATAAGAGTTGTGTGATACTATATACATAATTATTCTGTACTGTGCAATCTGCTAATAAAAGTTTCAATCAATCAATCGAACCAGCGTGGCCATGCGACCACCACGTAACACACCTGTTCCCAATTAGCTTGTTCACCTGTGGGAAGTTCCAAATAAGCGTTTGATGAGCATTCTTCAACTTTCTCAGTATTTTTTGACACTTCTGCTAGATTTTTTTAAAGCATGTGCAGGCATCAAATTCCAAATTAGCTAACACTTGCAAAAAATAAAGTTTTCCAATTCGAACGTTCTTGTCTTTGAAGTCTTGAATATAGCTCTAAAGGGATTTGAAAAATCATTGTATTCTGTTTTTGTTTAGCGTTTACACAACGTGCCAACTTTACTGGTTTGGGGTTTTGTACAAAGATTATGCAAAGACATAGCCTGGGTTACTCATCTCTGTCAGATGATCCAAGTAGCATTTTCTAGTGAATGGAAACACGGACTGATGGTAGTTGTGGTCAATGATGAGGAAAGAGTGAAGATGAAGACAAGTCATCCCTCCTTTCCGGACTGCCAAGCTCGTCTTTCTTCCCATTTCACACAGACTGCAAATCACATTCCGGATCCATAACTGTAAATCTGATGTTCTCCTGCCCGTCAGTGGAAGTACCTCCCTGGTCGTAATGGCCGCTCACACCAACACTAAAACTGTACAGCAGGGAATTAATTGCGGAAAAGGACCACATATTGACCAAAACATCAGTTCTCTAGTCTGGAGTCATCAGTACATCAATCAATATTTATTTATATAGCCATGAATCACTAGTGTCTCAAAGGGCTGCACAAGCCACAACGACATCCTCGGTTCAAATCCCACATCACGGCAAGGAAAAACTCAACCCAATGGGACCGGTGCAATGGACATCGAGTGGATCTAGCATAATATTGTGATAGTCCAGTCTATAGTGGATCTAACATCATAGTGAGAGTCCAGTCCATAGTGGATCTAACATAATAGTGAGAGTCCAGTCCATAGTGGATCTAACATAATAGTGTGAGAGTTCAGTCCATAGTGGATCTAACATAATAGTGAGAGTTTAGTCCATAGTGGATCTAACATAATAGTGTAAAAGTCCAGACCATAGTGGTTCTAGCATAATAGTGAGAGTCCAATTCATAGTGGATCTAACATAATAGTGAGAGTTTAGTCCATAGTGGATCTAACATAATAGTGTGAGAGTTCAGTCCATAGTGGATCCAACATAATAGTGAGAGTCCAGTCCATAGTGGATCTAACATAATAGTGAGAGTCTAGTCCATAGAGGATCTAGCATAATAATGAGAGTCCAGTCCATAGTGGATCTAGCATAATATTGTGAGAGTCCAGTCCATAGTGGATCTAACATGATGGTGTAAGAGTCCGGTCCATAGTGGATCTAACATAATAGTGTGAGAGTCCAGTCCAATGTGGATCTAGCATAATATTGTGAGAGTTTAGTCCATAGTGGATCTAACATAATAGTGTGAGAGTCCAGTCCAATGTGGATCTAGCATAATATTGTGAGAGTTTAGTCCATAGTGGATCTAACGTAATAGTGTGAGAGTCCAGTCCATAGTGGATCTAACATAATAGTGTGAGAGTCCAGTCCATAGTGGATCTAACATAATAGTGTGAGAGTCCAGTCCATGGTGGATCTAACATAATAGTGAGAGACCAGTCCATAGTGGATCTAACATAATAGTGTGAGAGTCCAGTCCATAGTGGATCTAACATAATAGTGTGAGAGTCCAGTCCAATGTGGATCTAGCATAATATTGTGAGAGTTTAGTCCATAGTGGATCTAACATGATAGTGTGAGAGTCCAGTCCATAGTGGATCTAACATAATAGTGGGAGTCCAGTCCATAGTGGATCTAACATAATAGTGTGAGAGTACAGTCCATAGTGGATCCAACATAATATTGTGAGAGTCCAGTCCATAGTGGATCTAACGTAATAGTGTGAGAGTCCAGTCCATAGTGGATCTAACATAATAGTGTGAGAGTCCAGTCCATAGTGGATCTAGCATAATATTGTGAGAGTCCAGTCCATAGTGGATCTAACATAATAGTGTGAGAGGCCAGTCCATAGTGGATCTAACATAATAGTGAGAATCCAGTCCATAGTGGATCTAACATAATAGTGTGAGAGTCCAGTCCATAGTGGATCTAACATAATAGTGTGAGAGTCCAGTCCATGTTGGATCTATTATAATAGTGAGAGACCAGTCCATAGTGGATCTAACATAATAGTGTGAGAGTCCAGTCCATAATGGATCTAACATAATAGTATGAGAGTCCAGTCCATAGTGGAACTAACATAATAGTATGAGAGTCCAGTCCATAGTGGAACTAACATAATAGTGTGAGAGTCCAGTCCATAGTGGATCTAACATAATAGTGTGAGAGGCCAGTCCATAGTGGATCTAACATAATAGTGAGAATCCAGTCCATAGTGGATCTAACATAATAGTGTGAGAGTCCAGTCCATAGTGGATCTAACATAATAGTGTGAGAGTCCAGTCCATGTTGGATCTATTATAATAGTGAGAGACCAGTCCATAGTGGATCTAACATAATAGTGTGAGAGTCCAGTCCATAATGGATCTAACATAATAGTATGAGAGTCCAGTCCATAGTGGAACTAACATAATAGTGTGAGAGTCCAGTCCATAGTGGATCTAACATAATAGTGTGAGAGTCCGGTCCATAGTGGATCTAACATAATAGTTTGATAGTCCAGTCCATAGTGGATCTAACATGATAGTGTGAGAGTACAGTCCATTGTGGATCTAACATAATAGTGTGAGAGTCCAGTCCATAGTGGATCTAACGTAATAGTGTGAGAGTCCAGTCCATAGTGGATCTAACATAATAGTGAGAGTCCAGTCCATAGTGGATCTAACATGATAGTGTGAGAGTCCAGTCCATAGTGGATCTAACATAATAGTGGGAGAATCCAGTCCATAGTGGATCTAACATAATAGTGAGAGTTTAGTCCATAGTAATAGTGTGAGAGTCCAGTCCATAGTGGATCTAACATAATGGTGTCATTGTCCAGTCCATAGTGGATCTAGCATAATAGCGGGAGAGTCCAGTCCATAGTGGATTTAACATAATAGTGAGAGTTTGGTCCATAGTAATAGTGAGAGAGTCCAGTCCATAGTAGATCTAACATAATAGTTTGAGAGTCCAGTCCATAGTGGATCTAACATAATAGTGTGAGAGTCCAGTCCATAGTGGATCTAACATAATAGTGTGAGAGTCCAGTCCATAGTGGATCTAACATAATAGTGAGAGTTTAGTCCATAGTAGATCTAACATAATAGTGTGAGAGTCCAGTCCATAGTGGATCTAGCATAATATTGTGAGAGTCCAGTCCATAGTGGATCTAACATAATAGTGTGAGAGGCCAGTCCATAGTGGATCTAACATAATAGTGAGAATCCAGTCCATAGTGGATCTAACATAATAGTGTGAGAGTCCAGTCCATAGTGGATCTAACATAATAGTGTGAGAGTCCAGTCCATGTTGGATCTATTATAATAGTGAGAGACCAGTCCATAGTGGATCTAACATAATAGTGTGAGAGTCCAGTCCATAATGGATCTAACATAATAGTATGAGAGTCCAGTCCATAGTGGAACTAACATAATAGTATGAGAGTCCAGTCCATAGTGGAACTAACATAATAGTGTGAGAGTCCAGTCCATAGTGGATCTAACATAATAGTGTGAGAGGCCAGTCCATAGTGGATCTAACATAATAGTGAGAATCCAGTCCATAGTGGATCTAACATAATAGTGTGAGAGTCCAGTCCATAGTGGATCTAACATAATAGTGTGAGAGTCCAGTCCATGTTGGATCTATTATAATAGTGAGAGACCAGTCCATAGTGGATCTAACATAATAGTGTGAGAGTCCAGTCCATAATGGATCTAACATAATAGTATGAGAGTCCAGTCCATAGTGGAACTAACATAATAGTGTGAGAGTCCAGTCCATAGTGGATCTAACATAATAGTGTGAGAGTCCGGTCCATAGTGGATCTAACATAATAGTTTGATAGTCCAGTCCATAGTGGATCTAACATGATAGTGTGAGAGTACAGTCCATTGTGGATCTAACATAATAGTGTGAGAGTCCAGTCCATAGTGGATCTAACGTAATAGTGTGAGAGTCCAGTCCATAGTGGATCTAACATAATAGTGAGAGTCCAGTCCATAGTGGATCTAACATGATAGTGTGAGAGTCCAGTCCATAGTGGATCTAACATAATAGTGGGAGAATCCAGTCCATAGTGGATCTAACATAATAGTGAGAGTTTAGTCCATAGTAATAGTGTGAGAGTCCAGTCCATAGTGGATCTAACATAATGGTGTCATTGTCCAGTCCATAGTGGATCTAGCATAATAGCGGGAGAGTCCAGTCCATAGTGGATTTAACATAATAGTGAGAGTTTGGTCCATAGTAATAGTGAGAGAGTCCAGTCCATAGTAGATCTAACATAATAGTTTGAGAGTCCAGTCCATAGTGGATCTAACATAATAGTGTGAGAGTCCAGTCCATAGTGGATCTAACATAATAGTGTGAGAGTCCAGTCCATAGTGGATCTAACATAATAGTGAGAGTTTAGTCCATAGTAGATCTAACATAATAGTGTGAGAGTCCAGTCCATAGTGGGGCCGGCAGGAGACTGTAAAACACTGCACCAAATCTTGAAATAATGGTCAAACAAGTTGGACAAAAATAGTGAATTAGGAAGAAACGTTTACTTCATAGTTCTTATTACCTACTCAGTGGTCTAGTGGTTAGAGTTTCCTCCCTGAGATTGGTAGGTTGTGAGTTCAAACCCCGGCCAAGTCATACTAAAGACTATAAAAAAATGGGACCCATTACCTCCCTGCTTGGCACTCAGCATCAAGGGTTGGAATTGGGGGTTAAATCACCAAAAAATATTCCCGGGCGCGGCCACCGCTGCTGCTCACTACTCCCCTCACTTCCCAGGGGGTGAACAAGGGGTTCGGTCAAATGCAGAGGACAAATTTCACCACACCTAGTGTGTGTGTGACAATCATTGGTACTTTAACTTATTATTTTAGTTTATGAATAGTAAAGAAACAGGCCACTCCCCCTTCAGAATTGCTCCTCCCATCGATAAAACACCAGTGGGAATGTTCCGTTGGCCGCCATACACGCCTGTGCTTTAACGCTGTCTTCACCATGTTTGACAAATCATGTGGTAAACTTTGGAAGGCGTCCACCTTCTGCTCTTCCACTCATTCTGCTACAAGTAAATCATCCGTCCATCCCTGGAAGAAGAGTTCCAAAATTAGACTACGAGCTCGGAATGTCTGGCGGAGTCAAATTCGCTCGTTGTGTTTGTGACTGTTTCCCATCACCAGATGATCTGCGATGATCCGGAAACCACGTTTTCGTGGTCTCGCTTGCAGTCCGAGCAGATTCGAAAAAGAATGTATTTCGCTGACCTATAAACAAATATTCTTTTTGGGGTTTTTTTTAGCCTGAACTCGGAACAGCAACTTTTGAGCAGGGCTGCCTCGTGAATGAGTGCTTATAACGTGTCGATTACTGAATGACACGGCGATTCATATTAAAAGGGACAAGCGGTAGAAAATGGATGGATAGATGGACTGGAAACCGTAAAAACAAGGATATATCCAAGCAAGCTAATTGTGAATTTTAAGCCTGAGTTAGTAATAATTAGGGCTGTGAATCTTTGGGTGTATCACGATTTTATTCAATATCGATTCTTGGGGGTCACGATTCGATGATATATCGATTTTTTTCGATTCGATTCAATTCTCGATTCTGTATTCATTCAATAAACAGGATTTCAGCAGGATCTACCCCAGTCTGCTGACATGCTAGCAGAGTAGTAGATTTTTTTTTAAAAAGCTTTAATAATATAATTGTAAAGGACAATATTTTATCAATTTGTTGCAATAATGTACATTTATTTTAACTATTAAATGAACCAAAAATATGACTTATTTTATCTTTGTGAAAACATTGGACACAGTGTGTTGTCAAGCTTATGATATGCGATGCAAGTGTAAAACATTTTTATAAATGTCTAATGATAATGTCAATGAGGGATTTTTAATCACTGCTATGCGGAAATTATAACTAATATTGATACTGTTGTTGATAATATTCATTTTTGTTTCACTACTTTTGGTTTGTTCTGTGTCGTCTTCTCAATTGCTCTGTTTATTGCAGTTCTGAGTGTTGCTGGGTCTGGTTCGGTTTTGGAATTGGATTGCATTGTTATGGTATTGCTGAGTCGTGGTTTGTTGGATTGATTTAACCGGAGCTATACCGGGGCGGTATAGCTCAGTTGGTAGAGTGGCCGTGCCAGCAACTTGAGGGTTGCAGGTTCGATCCCCGCTTGCACCATCCTAGTCACTGCCGTATTAAAGCAGCGGCTTTACTTTGAGTTCCTCCCGGATGGCAGAGCTTCTCACCCTATCTCTAAGGGAGAGACCCGCCACACGGCGGAGGAAACTCATTTCGGCCGCTTGTACCCGTGATCTTATCCTTTCGGTCATGACCCAAAGCTCATGACCATAGGTGAGGATGGGAACGTAGATTGACTGGTAAATTGAGAGCTTTGCCATCCGGCTCAGCTCCTTCTTCACCACAACGGATCGGTACAGCGTCCGCGTTACTGAAGACGCCGCACCGATCCGCCTGGCGGCATAGCTCGGTTGGTAGAGTGGCCGTGCCAGCAACTTGAGGGTTGCAGGTTCGATCCCCGCTTGCGCCATCCTAGTTACTGCCGTTGTGTCCTTGGGCAACACACTTTACCCACCTGCTCCCAGTGCCACCCACACTGGTTTTAAAATGTTACTTAGATATTGGGTTTCACTATGTAAAGCGCTTTGAGTCAGTTGAGAAAAGCGCTATATAAAAATATAATTCACTTCAAATTCAAATTCGTTAAAAAAAATTTAATTAAAAAAAAAAATCGATTTTTAAAAAAATTAGAATCGATTCTGAATCACACAACGTAAACGATTCGATTCGTTTTAAAATCGATTTTTTCCCACACTCCTAGTAATAATACACTTAGGCAATTCCACCGAATGGGTGCCATTTGCGTCCCCTGGAAATATAACATACAAATGCACGATAAAATCAACTCTTAAATATCAATCAATCAATCAATCAATGTTTACTTATATAGCCCTAAATCACTAGTGTCTCAAAGGGCTGCACAAACCACTACGACATCCTCGGTAGGCCCACATAAGGGCAAGGAAAACTCACACCCAGTGGGACGTCGGTGACAATGATGACAATGAGAACCTTGGAGAGGAGGAAAGCAATGGATGTCGAGCGGGTCTAACATGATACCGTGAAAGTTCAATCCATAATGGATCCAACACAGTCGCGAGAGTCCAGTCCAAAGCGAATCCAACACAGCAGAGAGAGTCCCGTTCACAGCGGAGCCAGCAGGAAACCATCCCAAGCGGAGGCGGATCAGCAGCGCAGAGATGTCCCCAGCCGATACACAGGCGAGCAGTACATGGCCACCGGATCGGACCGGACCCCCTCCACAAGGGAGAGTGGGACGTAGGAGAAAAAGAAAAGAAACGGCAGATCAACTGGTCTAAAAAGGGAGTAAAACAAAACACAAAGTATATTGTCCTGCATATTTATTTGATTGAATATTTACTAAATACATTTACTAAAATATGATTTTAAACTACTTTTAACTATCTCCAGATTTTCTGAACCTTTTGATGATATTATGGACCGTAGATGTTGAAATCCCTAAATTTCTTGCAATTGCACTTTGAGAAACGTTGTTCTTAGACTATTTGGTCACACATTTGTGGACAAAGGGGTGTACCTCGCCCCCATCCTTTTTTTGGGAAGCTGTTTTTATACCCAATCACCTGTTCCCAACAAGCCTGCACACCTGTGGGATGTTCCAAATAAGTGTTTGATGAGCATTCCTCAACTTTATCAGTATCTATTGCCACCTTTCCCAACTTCTTTGTCACGTGTTCCTGGCATCAAATTCTAAAGTTAATGATCCCCGTATTTCCTTGAATAGCCGCCGGGGCGCGTTTATTCAAGGCATGCGGTAAAAGTAAGCAGGCGCTAATCATTTTAAAACCTCTTCTCACCCCTGCGCTTACCAATGGCATGCAGTTAAAAATTGAGTGTGATAAATAAAAAATTATAATAAAATATTCCTCTGTGAGAGTCCAGTCCATAGTGGATCTAAAATAATAGTGAGAGTCCAGTCCATAGTGGATCTAACATAATAGTGAGAGTCCAGTCCATAGGGGATCTAACATAATAGTGAGAGTCCAGTCCATAGTGGATCCAACATAATAGTGAGAGTCCAGTCCATAGTGGATCTAACATAATAGTGGGAGAGTCCAGTCCATAGTGGATCTAACATAATAGGGTGAGAGTCCAGTCCATAGTGGATCTAACATAGTAGTGTGAGAGTCCAGTCCATAGTGGATCTAACATAATGGTGTGAGAGTCCAGTCCATAGTGGATCTATAGTAATAGTGAGAGTCCAGTCCATAGTGGACCTAACATAATAGTGTGAGAGTACAGTCCATAGTGGATTTAACATAATAGTGAGAGTCCAGCCCATAGTGGATCTAACATGATAGTGTGAGAGTCCAGTCCATAGTGGATCTAATTAAGTAGTGTAAGAGTCCAGTCCATAGTGGATCTAACATAGTAGTGTAAGAGTCCAGTCCATAGTGGATCTAACGTAATATTGTCAGAGTCCAGTCCATAGTGGATCTAACATAATAGTGAGAGTCCAGTCCATAGTGGATCTAACATAATAGTGAGAGTCCAGTCCATAGTGGATCTAACATAATAGTGTGAGAGTCCAGTCCACAGTGGATCTAACATAATAGTGAGAGTCCAGTTTATAGTGGATCTAACATAATAGTGAGAGTCCAGTCCATAGTGGATCTAACATAATAGTGGGAGTGTTGAGATCCGCTTTTTGGATCCTCCACATATTATTGTTTGTTGTCCCATTTTTATTTTCACTCTCCGTCTGATCCTATTATTTCCTGTTTAGTCGGTCACCATGGGAGCTTATCAGTTTCACCTGCTACTCACGGCCCTGCACACCTGTCCTCACTAATCACCTGCCTTATATAAGCCTGCATCTTTTGTTGTTCAGTCCGGGATCCAAATTTGTTCACACAAAACGGTACGTCTGCTTTGCACTTTTGCTTACATGCAATTTCTGTATTATTCTCGCGAGCTCTTACGCTGCGCAATTTTATTCATTCTTAGCTCTCATGCTAAATATTTTGTTTTCCCCTTTGTGTGCCTATGTGCCAGTTTAGTTTACTATTTGTTTATCCTAGCTTTCATGCTAGCGTATTTTGTTTGCCTTTTCTTAGCTCCAGTATTTATGTTCTCAAGCACCTTTTATTATTCAAATAAATAGTCAAACCTTACCTTTGCTGTGTTCAATTTCGACGCATCCTTGAGGGAATCAAACCGGGAACACGATGACAAACAGGCGTAACAGGGAGAGTCCAGTCCATAGTGGAGCTGACATAATAGTGAGAGTCGTATAGCAGTGGGGTCCACTGCTATACGACATGTCATCATGCCCACCCTTGCACCATTCTATGGAGTACTGGTAGGTCGCATGCATATCGCTGCTACTCATACGAGATTGCAATGCATAATTGGTCAACAGCCATACCGTTTACACGGTAACGCCAAAAAAAACGGAAATGCTGATTATCGGTCCTGCTAGACACCGACCTCTATTTAATAATACTACTGTAACATTTGACAACCAAATAATTAAACAAGGTGACTCGGTAAAAAAAAATCTGGGTATTATCTTCTACCCAACTCTCTCCTTTGAGTCACACATTAAAAGCTTTACTAAAACGGCCTTCTTTCATCTCCGTAATATCGCTAAAATTCTCTCCATTTTGTCCACTAAAGACGCCGAGATCATTATCCACGCGTTTGTTACGTCTCGTCTCGATTACTGTAACGTATTATTTTCGGGTCTCCCCATGTCTAGCATTAAAAGATTACAGTTGGTACAAAATGCGGCTGCTAGACTTTTGACAAGAACAAGAAAGTTTGATCACATTACGCCTGTACTGGCTCACCTGCACTGGCTTCCTGTGCACTTAAGATGTGACTTTAAGGTTTTACTACTTACGTATAAAATACTACACGGTCTAGCTCCATCCTATCTTGCCGATTGTATTGTACCATATGTCCCAGCAAGAAATCTGCATTCAAAAGACTCCGGCTTATTAGTGATTCCTAAAGCCCAAAAAAAGTCTGCGGGCTATAGAGCGTTTTCCGTTCGGGCTCCAGTACTCTGGAATGCCCTCCCGGTAACAGTTCGAGATGCTACCTCAGTAGAAGCATTTAAGTCTCACCTTAAAACTCATCTGTATACTCTAGCCTTTAAATAGACCTCCTTTTTAGACCAGTTGATCTGCCGCTTCTTTTCTTTTTCTCCTCTGTCTCCCCCTAACTTGTGGAGGGGGTCCGGTCCGATGACCATGGATGAAGTACTGGCTGTCCAGAGTCGAGACCCAGGATGGACCGCTCGTCGGGACCCAGGATGGACCGCTCGCCTGTGTATCGGTTGGGGACATATCTACGCTGCTGATCCGCCTCCGCTTGGGATGGTTTCCTGTGGACGGGACTCTCGCTGCTGTCTTGGATCCGCTTTGAACTGAACTCCCGCGGCTGTGCTGGAGCCACTATGGATTGAACTTTCACAGTATCATGTTAGACCCTCTGACATCCATTGCTTTCGGTCCCCTAGAGGGGGGGGGGGGGTTGCCCACATTTGAGGTCCTCTCCAAGGTTTCTCATAGTCATCATTGTCACTGGCGTCCCACTGGAGGTGAGTTTTCCTTGCTCTTATGTGGGTTCTTCCGAGGATGTCGTAGTCGTAGTGGTTTGTGCAGTCCTATGAAACATTTGTGATTTAGGGCTATATAAATAAACATTGATTGATGGTTGTGATATAAACAACCTTAAAACTCTTACTAATATGCGCCACACTCTGTGAACCCTAACCAAACAAGAATAACAAACACATTTCTGGAGTACATTGGCTCTCTAACACATTATAAACGCAACATAAGAATTACCCAGAATTCCAATGCATCCATGACTCTTGGCTATATTATACACGCGCCCCCAACCCCGCCCACCTCAACTGGCGCAAGGAGAAGGGTAAGGGGGGGGTTAGTGCTAGCGGGTGTATAATATAGCTAGAGTCATGGATGCATTAGATCCATCCATCCATCCATTTCCTACCGCTTATTCCCTTTCGGGGTCGTGGGGGGCGCTGGGGCCTATCTCAGCTACAATCGGGCGGAAGGCGGGGTACACCCTGGACAAGTCGCCACCTCATCGCAGGGCCAACACAGATAGACAGACAACATTCACACTCACATTCACACACTAGGGCCAATTTTTAGTGTTGCCAATCAACCTATCCCCCAGGTGCATGTCTTTGGAAGTGGGAGGAAGCCGGAGTACCCGGAGGGAACCCACGCATTCACGGGGAGAACATGCAAACTCCACACAGAAAGATCCCGAGCCTGGATTTGAACCCAGGACTGCAGGACCTTCGTATTGTGAGGCAGACGCACTAACCCCTCTTCCACCGTGAAGCATTGGAAATCTGGGTAATTCTTATGTTGCGTTTATAATGTGTTACAGAGCCAATGTTCTCCAGAAATGTGTTTGGTGTGGGTTCACAGAGTGTGGCGCATATTAGTAAGAGTGTTAAAGTTGTTTTATATCACAACCGTCAGTGTGTTCTGTATGGCCCCTGGTTCGAAACATAGTAAAAGCAAAAGTCTGTAGTTCCATATGTGTATTGTTAGATTTAGAGTAGGAAACACATATATATGGTGTCCATATTTTGATGTTTTGTTGTTTTTGGAGTTGTGTGCGAACTGGGAATGTGTTCCGTCGGTGCGACTTTTCAAAAACCCAAAATGCAGTTTTCATTTTCGTAAATCACCGCCTTGTAAAAGGCACCCTCGGGCGTGTATTCTCAGACCTCACATGTTTACCTGATGGCGGCGAGCAATCTTCGCAGGCTCCATGTGGGAAAGAACTTTCTGGCTTCCCCTTTTCACTGGCAGCTGGAGGTACTCAGCGCCGAGTCTGACACGGAGCTTTGAAATAGCAATCAATGCCTTTTATACTGCAGGGGAGGCCTCGTAAAAGTGTCGCTGGGAGGAATATACGACGTCGTATTTCATCCTCCCCTCTCTATTTCCAAACACTGAGTTATGACTGGAGAAATGTGCGGCCATTAAAGGTGATATGATGTATATTCTGCCTTGTTCGAAAACTCATTCATCACCAGGGATGAAGAGGAAAACTGCACTTACTCTTATGCTCCCGCTCCTTTCTCTCCAGCCTCAACCCCACTCGCCCTCCATTGTACGCATCGGTCCCAAGTCGTTTGTTTTCGAACACTTCTGGCAGGACCTGGACAGCCAAGCCTGCTTTTTCTCTCCGGTAACTTAAAAACTTGCAATAAAATTCATGGCTTGGCAGAGTAATCTTCTATTCTCGTTTTTTGATTTTTGGGACTCTGGCTTAAAGGAAAAATGATGATCCTGGTTAAACATTATAATTTGTTTTTGTCGGTAATGCTACTGGATTTTTTTTTTCCGATTTTAGACCTTTGAAGAGAACTGCTAGTTTGGGAATTCAAATGATTTGAGAAGTAAATCGGACCCTTTGGACCGCGAACAGGTTTTAAACTCATCCCCCGGGATGAGTTTGCTAAGTTGAATCACCAGAAATCACCATCATATTGCAGTCTACACGTATCTCTTATGTGTGACCGCCATCTACCGGTCAGTGGCCTAGTGGTTAGAGCAGGGGTCGGGAACCTTTTTGGCTGAGAGAGCCATGAAAGCCAAATATTCCACAATGTATTTCCGTAATAACATTTTTCAACACTAAAGACAACTAAATTCGTGCATTTTTAAGTATGACCAACATTTGTAGAGTATAATAAGTCTCTTATTCTTTTTAACAACTTTGTTATTATAAAAGTTAACCAATAATACATATAATACTTCTTACCATTTTTTAGATTTTAGACCTTTGAAGAGAACTGCTAGTTTGGGAATTCAAATGAGTTGAGAAGTAAATCGGACCCATTGGACCGCGAACAGGTTTTAAACTCGTCCACTGGGATGAGTTTGCTAAGTTGAATCACCAGAAATCACCAACATATTGCAGTCTACACGTACCTCTTATGTGTGACCGCCATCTACTGGTCACCATACTCAGTGGTTAGAGCAGGGGTCGGGAACCTTTTTGGCTGAGAGAGCCATGAAAGCCAAATATTTCACAATGTATTTCCGTAATAACATTTTTCAACACTAAAGACAACTAAATTCGTGCATTTTTAAGTATGACCAACATTTGTAGAGTATAATAAGTCTCTTATTCTTTTTAACAACTTTGTTATTATAAAAGTTAACCAATAATACATATAGTACTTCTTACCATTTTTAGATTTTAGACCTTTGAAGAGAACTGCTAGTTTGGGAATTCAAATGAGTTGAGAAGTAAATCGGACCCTTTGGACCGCGAACAGGTTTTAAACTCGTCCACTGGGATGAGTTTGCTAAATTGAATCACCAGAAATCACCATCATATTGCAGTCTACACGTACCTCTTATGTGTGACCGCCATCTACTGGTCACCATACTCAGTGGTTAGAGCAGGGGTCGGGAACCTTTTTGGCTGAGAGAGCCATGAAAGCCAAATATTTCACAATGTATTCCCGTAATAACATTTTTCAACACTGAAGACAACTAAATTTGTGCATTTTTAAGTATGACCAACATTTGTAGAGTATAATAAGTCTCTTATTCTTTTTAACAACATTGTTATTATAAAAGTTAACCAATAATACATATAATACTTCTTACCATTTTTAGATTTTAGACCTTTGAAGAGAACTGCTAGTTTGGGAATTCAAATGAGTTGAGGAGTAAATTGGACCCTTTGGACCGCGAACAGGTTTTAAACTCGTCCTTTGGGATGAGTTTGCTAAGTTGAATCACCAGAAATCACCAACATATTGCAGTCTACACGTATCTCTTATGTTTGACCGCCATCTACTGGTCACCATACTCAGTGGTTAGAGCAGGGGTCGGGAACCTTTTTGGCTGAGAGAGCCATGAAAGCCAAATATTCCACAATGTATTTCCGTATTAACATTTTTCAACACTAAAGACAACTAAATTCGTGCATTTTTAAGTATGACCAACATTTGTAGAGTATAATAAGTCTCTTATTCTTTTTAACAACATTGTTACTATAAAAGTTAACCAATAATACATATAATACTCCTTACCATTTTTAGATTTTAGACCTTTGAAGAGAACTGCTAGTTTTGGGAATTCAAATGAGTTGAGAAGTAAATCGGACCCATTGGACCGCGAACAGGTTTTAAACTCATCCCCCGGGATGAGTTTGCTAAGTTAAATCACCAGAAATCACCAACATATTGCAGTCTAAACGTATCTCTTATGTGTGACCGCCATCTACTGGTCACCATACTCAGTGCTTAGAGCAGGGGTCGGGAACCTTTTTGGCTGAGAGAGCCATGAAAGCCAAATATTTCACAATATATTTCCTTAATAACATTTTTCAACACTGAAGACAACTAAATTCGTGCATTTTTAAGTATGACCAACATTTGTAGAGTATAATAAGTCTCTTATTCTTTTTAACAACATTGTTATTATAAAAGTTAACCAATAATACATATAATACTTCTTACCATTTTTAGATTTTAGACCTTTGAAGAGAACTGCTAGTTTTGGGAATTCAAATGTGTTGAGAAGTAAATCGGACCCATTGGACCGCGAACAGGTTTTAAACTCGTCCACTGGGATGAGTTTGCTAAATTGAATCACCAGAAATCACCATCATATTGCAGTCTACTCGTATCTCTTATGTGTGACCGCCATCTACCGGTCACCATACTCAGTGGTTAGAGCAGGGGTCGGGAACCTTTTTGGCTGAGAGAGCCATGAAAGCCAAATATTCCACAATATATTTCCGTGATAACATTTTTCAACACTAAAGACAACTAAATCCGTGCATTTTTAAGTATGACCAACATTTGTAGAGTATAATAAGTCTCTTATTCTTTTTAACAACATTGTTATTATAAAAGTTAACCAATAATACATATAATACTGCTTACCATTTTTAGATTTTAGACCTTTGAAGAGAACTGCTAGTTTGGGAATTCAAATGAGTTGAGAAGTAAATCGGACCCTTTGGACCGCGAACAGGTTTTAAACTCATCCCCCGGGATGAGTTTGCTAAGTTGAATCACCAGAAATCACCATCATATTGCAGTCTACACGTACCTCTTATGTGTGACCGCCATCTACCGGTCAGTGGCCTAGTGGTTAGAGCAGGGGTCGGGAACCCTTTGGGCTGAGAGAGCCATGAAAGCCAAATATTTCACAATGTATTTCCGTAATAACACTTTTCAACACTAAAGACAACTAAATTCGTGCATTTTTAAGTATGACCAACATTTGTAGAGTATAATAAGTCTCTTATTCTTTTTAACAACTTTGTTATTATAAAAGTTAACCAATAATACATATAGTACTTCTTACCATTTTTAGATTTTAGACCTTTGAAGAGAACTGCTAGTTTGGGAATTCAAATGAGTTGAGAAGTAAATTGGACCCATTGGACCGCGAACAGGTTTTAAACTCATCCCCCGGGATGAGTTTGCTAAGTTGAATCACCAGAAATCACCATCATATTGCAGTCTACACGTACCTCTTATGTGTGACCGCCATCTACTGATCACCATACTCAGTGGCCTAGTGGTTAGAGCAGGGGTCGGGAACCTTTTTGGCTGAGAGAGCCATGAAAGCCAAATATTTCACAATGTATTTCCGTAAGAGCCATATAACATTTTTCAACACTGAAGATAACTAAATTGGACAAAGGGGTGTACCTCGCCCCATCCTTTCTTGTGAAAGACTGAGCATTTTTTTGGAAAGCTGTTTTTATACCCAATCATGGCACCCACCTGTTCCCAATTATCCTGCACACCTGTAGGATGCCCACCAGTCCTCACAACAGAACCATTTTCCACATTGCATCAGTCCATCTTAGATGATCTCGGGCCCAGAGAAGCCGGCGGCGTTTCTGGATGTTGTTGATTAATGGCTTTCGCTTTGCATAGTAGAGCTTTAACTTGCACTTACAGATGTAGCGACGAACTGTATTTAGTGACAGTGGCTTTCTGAAGTGTTCCTGAGCCCATGTGGTGATATCCTCTAGAGATTGATGTCGGTTTTTGATACAGTGATCGAAGGTCATTCAATGCTTACATGGAGTGATTTTTTTCCAGATTCTCTGAACCTTTTGATGATATTATGGCCCGTAGATGTTGAAATCCATAAATTCCTTGCAATTGCACTTTAAGAAACGTTGTTCTTAAACTGTTTGACTATTTGCTCACGCAGCTGTGGACAAAGGGGTGTAACTCGCCCCATCCTTTCTTGTGAAAGACTGAGCATTTTTTGGGGGAAGCTGTTTTTATACCCAATCATGGCACCCACCTGTTCCCAATTAGCCTGCACACCTGTAGGATGCCCACCATTCCTCACAACAGAACCATTTTCCACATTGCATCAGTCCATCTCAGATGACCTCGGGCTCAGAGAAGCCGGCGGAGTTTCTGGATGTTGTTGATTAATGGCTTTTGCTTTGCATAGTAGAGCTTTAACTTGCACTTACAGATGTAGCGATGAACTGTATTTAGTGACAGTGGCTTTCTGAAGTGTTCCTGAGCCCATGTGGTGATATCCTTTAGAGATTGATGTCGGTTTTTGATACAGTGATCGAAGGTCATTCAATGTTGGTTTCTGGCCATGCCGCTTACGTGGAGTGATTTCTCCAGATTCTCTGAACCTTTTTATGATATTATGGACCGTAGATGTTGAAATCCCTACATTTCTTGCAATTGCACTTCGAGAAACGTTGTTCTTAAACTGTTTGACTATTTGCTCACGCAGTTGTGGACAAAGGGGTGTACCTCGCCCCATCCTTTCTTGTGAAAGACTGAGCATTTTTTTGGGGAAGCTGTTTTTATACCCAATCATGGCACCCACCTGTTCCCAATTAGCCTGCACACCTGTAGGATGCCCACCAGTCCTCACAACAGAACCATTTTCCACATTGCATCAGTCCATCTTAGATGATCTCGGGCCCAGAGAAGCCGGCGGGGTTTCTGGATGTTGTTGATTAATGGCTTTCGCTTTGCATAGTAGAGCTTTAACTTGCACTCACAGATGTAGCGACAAACTGTATTTAGTGACAGTGGCTTTCTGAAGCGTTCCTGAGCCCATGTGGTGATATCCTTTAGAGATTGATGTCGGTTTTTGATACAGTGATCGAAGGTCATTCAATGCTTACGTGGATTGATTTTTTTCCAGATTCTCTGAACCTTTTGATGATATTATGGACCGTAAATGTTGAAATCCCTAAATTCCTTGCAATTGCACTTCGAGAAACGTTGTTCTTAAACTGTTTGACTATTTGCTCACACAGTTGTGGACAAAAGGGTGTACCACGCCCCATCCATTCTTGTGAAGGACTGAGCATTTTTTTTGGGAAGCTGTTTTTATACCCAATCATGGCACCCACCTGTTCCCAATTAGCCGGCACACCTGTAGGATGCCCACCAGTCCTCACAACAGAACCATTTTCCACATTGCATCAGTCCATCTTAGATGATCTCGGGCCCAGAGAAGCCGGCGGCGTTTCTGGATGTTGTTGATTAATGGCTTTCGCTTTGCATAGTAGAGCTTTAACTTGCACTTACAGATGTAGCGACCAACTGTATTTAGTGACAGTGGCTTTTTGAAGCGTTCCTGAGCCCATGTGGTGATATCCTTTAGAGATTGATGTCGGTTTTTGATACAGAGATCGAAGGTCATTCAATGCTTACGTGGATTGATTTTTTTCCAGATTCTCTGAACCTTTTGATGATATTATGGACTGTAGATGTTGAAATCCCTACATTTCTTGCAATTGCACTTCGAGAAACGTTGTTCTTAAACTGTTTGACTATTTGCTCACGCAGTTGTGGACAAAAGGGTGTACCACGCCCCATCCATTCTTGTGAAAGACTGAGCATTTTTTTTGGGAAGCTGTTTTTATACCCAATCATGGCACCCACCTGTTCCCAATTAGCCGGCACACCTGTAGGATGCCCACCAGTCCTCACAACAGAACCATTTTCCACATTGCATCAGTCCATCTTAGATGATCTCAAGCCGGCGGCGTTTCTGGATGTTGTTGATTAATGGCTTTCGCTTTGCATAGTAGAGCTTTAACTTGCACTTACAGATGTAGCGACCAACTGTATTTAGTGACAGTGGCTTTTTGAAGCGTTCCTGAGCCCATGTGGTGATATCCTTTAGAGATTGATGTCGGTTTTTGATACAGAGATCGAAGGTCATTCAATGCTTACGTGGATTGATTTTTTTCCAGATTCTCTGAACCTTTTGATGATATTATGGACTGTAGATGTTGAAATCCCTACATTTCTTGCAATTGCACTTCGAGAAATGTTGTTCTTAAACTGTTTGACTATTTGCTCACGCAGTTGTGGACAAATGGGTGTACCTCGCCCCATCCTTTCTTGTGAAAGACTGAGCATTTTTTTGGAAAGCTGTTTTTATACCCAATCATGGCACCCACCTTGTTCCCAATTAGCCTGCGCAAATAAGCGTTTGATGAGCATTCCTCAACTTTTTCAGTATTTATTGCCACCTTTCCCAACTTCTTTGTCACGTGTCGCTGGCATCAAATTCTAAAGTTAATGATTATTTGCAAAAAAAAAACAATGTTTATCAGTTTGAACATCAAATTTGTTGTCTTTGTAGCATATTCAACTTTTTTTGCATTTCATTCTCCTCTCCTCCCTTTAAGCGCCACTTGAATAAATAAAACATCAAGCGCCGCTGTGAATTATGAGCACCCGGCTGCAGGTAACACAACATGTGATGCACGTCTCGGAGTGTCCGCCCACGCAGGATTCATCTCCTCCAGCCGAGGCGGTAGCTAAGGTCAGCGAGGGAAATATTTCATAAGTGTCAGTTTGGCTTCTGGCCTCTGTTAAAATACACGGTCATACAACAAACAGCTGTATGTGACTAACGATGTGTGTTTGTGTCGCAGGAGAGCCTGGTTTGATATATCACCTCGCCTTTGAGCCACTGAATTACTGTCATCACGAGGACCCAGCTGAAAAAACATGTCGGCTGCTCTACGTGGAATGGATCATCAATGACAGCCAATTCATACCACGTTTTTTGTGTGGAATGTTTGATTTATGAAAATGAAGCCGAAGTTCATCCAACATATGTTAATGTGTTTTTCATTCGTCCTGTGAGGACGTTTTAAGTACCGCCTTTCGTCAGGTTCAAAATGTGCAAGAGTTTCCCGTTTCGCAGGCCTTCATGCACCTGCAGAAGTTAAAAACGAAGCTTTGCAGCGTCAATAAATGCCATCCATCCGTCCATCTTCTTCCGCTTATCCGAGGTCGGGTCGCGGGGGCAGCAGCCTAAGCAGGGAAACCCAGACTTCCCTCTCCCCGGCCACTTCGTCCAGCTCTTCCCGGGGGATCCCGAGGCGTTCCCAGGCCAGCCTTCCCCGTGGCCTCCTACCGGTCGGACGTGCCCTAAACACCTCCCTAGGGAGGCGTTCGGGTGGCATCCTGACCAGATGCCCGAGCCACCTCATCTGGCTCCTCTCCATGTGGAGGAGCAGCGGCTTTACTTTGAGTTCCTCCCGGATGGCAGAGCTTCTCACCCTATCTCTAAGGGAGAGACCCGCTACACGGCGGAGGAAACTCATTTCGGCCGCTTGTACCCGTGATCTTATCCTTTCGGTCATAACCCAAAGCTCATGACCATAGGTGAGGACGGGAATGTAGATCGACCGGTAAATTGAGAGCTTCGCCTTCCGGCTTAGCTCCTTCTTCACCACAACGGATCGGTACAGCGTCCGCATTACTGAAGACGCCGCACATAGCTCGGTTGGTAGAGTGGCCGTGCCAGCAACTTGAGGGTTGCAGGTTCGATTCCCGCTTGTGCCATCCTAGTTACTAACGTTGTGTCCTTGGGCAATACACTTTACCCACCTGCTCCTAGTGCCACCCATACTGGTTTAAATGTAACTTAGATATTGGGTGTCACTATGTAAAGCGCTTTGAGTCACTTGAGAAAAGCGCTATATAAATATAATTCACTTCACTTCACTCATGACCATAGGTGAGGATGGGAACGTAGATCGACCGGTAAATTGAGAGCTTCGCCTTCCGGCTCAGCTCCTTCTTCACCACAATGGATCGATACAACGTCCGCATTACTGAAGACGCCGCACCGATCCGCCTGTCGATCTCACCATCCACTCTACCCTCACTCGTGAACAAGACTCCTAGGTACTTGAACTCCTCCACTTGGGGCAGGGTCTCCTCCTCAACCCGGAGATGGTATTCCACCCTTTTCCGGGCAAGAACCATGGACTCGGACTTGGAGGTGCTGATTCTCATTCCGGTCGCTTCACACTCGGCTGCGAACCGATCCAGCGAGAGCTGAAGAAGTCAATAAACGCTTCTCGTGGCAACCTTGAAATCCACTTCTCCCGTCCAAAGGCAAAACTCAGTAACTCTATGTTGGTCAAAACTGAGCTGATAATAATTTTGGAGTTCCTAGGTGATATGCTTTACATTAGTGTATGCGATATTGTAATTTTTTCCGTAAGTAAGCTGTTCCGCGCATGGCAGGACCTAGCAACTACCACATATCCGCGTAGATACACCAGAAAAACCTAGTATCTCAAGTGACCGATCGGAGCTTCTTTGTCAGTCGCCTTATTGTCTTTAATGAGACATTTGCACGAATGGGGGCCGACGGTCAACCTGATTATGTGATATTATGGCAGGAGGGAATATTTGGAAGATTGGCCCAGGACGTTGCAAGCACCTTCATTAAATGTATTGTTCTTGATTCTTCCCCTTGCATACTCTTTTGGGCAGATAAACTGTGGAGGTCAAAATAAAAACTGGACGCTGCCCAATGTGCAAACGCAGAATGGGGGCCCACCCGAGATTGTGATAAAATATCTGGAGAAAGGGCACACGTTCATGAGAGCAGATTCAATCCATGGCTCAATCGGCAAGAAAATGAAAGCCCAAAAAAAGTCTGCGGGCTATAGAGCGTTTTCCGTTCGGGCTCCAGTACTCTGGAATGCCCTCCCGGTAACAGTTCGAGATGCTACCTCAGTAGAAGCATTTAAGTCTCACCTTAAAACTCATCTGTATACTCTAGCCTTTAAATAGACCTCCTTTTTAGACCAGTTGATCTGCCGCTTCTTTTCTTTCTCCTATGTCCCCCCCTCCCTTGTGGAGGGGGTCCGGTCCGATGGCCATGGATGAAGTACTGGCTGTCCAGAGTCGAGACCCAGGATGGACCGCTCGTCGGGACCCAGGATGGACCGCTCGCCTGTGTATCGGTTGGGGACATCTCTACGCTGCTGATCCGCCTCCGCTTGGGATGGTTTCTTGTGGACGGGACTCTCGCTGCTGTCTTGGATCCGCTTTGAACTGAACTCTCGCGGCTGTGTTGGAGCCACTATGGATTGAACTTTCACAGTATCATGTTAGACCCGCTCGACATCCATTGCTTTCGGTCCCCTAGAGGGGGTGGGGGGTTGCCCACATCTGAGGTCCTCTCCAAGGTTTCTCATAGTCAGCATTGTCACTGGCGTCCCACTGGATGTGAGTTTTCCTTGCCCTTTTGTGGGTTCTTCCGAGGATGTTGTAGTCGTAATGGTTTGTGCAGTCCTTTGAGACATTTGTGATTTGGGGCTATATAAATAAACACTGATTGATGTCTTCCGAAATTCCCCACAACAATCGCAGCTTGTTGGGGAAAAAAAAATCAGATTCGAGGCCGAACCCCCCCCCCCCGTCTGGCAGAAATCTAGCAAATCTCCCCTCCTACTCGTCCTCGCTCTGTTCTCCAGATAACTTCTGGCTGTGGCAGGACAATGGCGGCTTTTGTCCGCGAGGTATGAGCAATGTGAGTGGGCGGTGTGTTTCAGGTGCACACAACACGGGGACGAATCAAAGTTCCGTTCTTTGAACGTGGAGGGGAAGCGATTATCCCGGCGTGATTATTTTGCAGACAGCTCGATGACAAGGGGGAGGCAGGCCAGATAAGAGTGTTGGCTTGTGAGAAGTGACAAGCTGACAAGAAAGACAATCTCCTTACCGAAGAGGCCAGATAAGGTGTGACTCCGACTCTGACGTGTGTTTTACACTTCTAGAATGTTCCATTCCGCTGAACTGCGGACATTAGCTTGTTGTCACGGGCAAAAATGTGTTTTTAATTAGGTATTGGCTCATCTCAGAAAACTTTATTTTATTTGTTTTACAAGTTTCCTAAGTTCTGATTCCCGAGCGGGGCGCACGCTGCTGCTCACTGCTCCCCTCAACCCCCCAGGGGGAGAACATGGGGATTAGTCAAATGCAGAGGCTTAATTTCACCACACCCGGTGTTTGGTTGGTTGAGCTTACCGACCTCGAAGCAGTTTAATTTGATACACGGCGTGATGATAAGTGTGACCGGTAGATGGCAGTCAAACATAAGAAATAAGTGTAGGCTGCACCGCTTGATGAGTATTATTATGGTGTGTGTATAGGGCAGGGGTCGGGAACCTTTTTGGCTGAGAGAGCCAAGAATCCAAATATTTTTAAATATATATATTTTTTTCAACACTGAACAAAACTAAACGTGTGCATTTTTAAGTAAGACCAAAATGACTAGAATATAATAGGTCTCGTATTCTTTGTAATAACGTTGATATTCTGAAGCTAACTGTGGAGGGGGCGTGGCCTGCGGGCCTGCAGCGAAGCGGGGTGTTGCCAGGACCGGCCTCGAAATCAGCGACAGGTGCGTAGATGGCCCACCTGGGCCTTGTTATCTAATCACCTGTCGCTCTGTTATAAGCAGCAGCCGGGAGGAGAGACAGGGTTGGAGCTGGAGCTGGAGCCAGAGCGCGAGCGAGAACGAAAGAGAAAAAGACAGTTGCTGGAAAGCAACTGAGACACTTATTGAAAAATAAAAAAAATATCGTAGCCCTGAAACAGGCTTTCATGTCGGAGCTTGGTGGTCTGAAGAACCCCCAGGAGGGCAAGCCCGAAAAAAAACAATAATAAATCAATCATGCAATTTTTTGAACAAGTGCGGTAGAAAAAGGATGGATGGATTCAAATACATGAGTATGTTTAATATTTTGAACTTTATTCTTAACACTTTGATTACAAGTGGAATTAGTCATTACTTATTGTGTTAAGCAGTATTAGCTCACATTTTTTCCGAGAGCCGGATGCAGTCATCAAAAGAGCCACATCTGGCTCTTAGAGCCATAGGTTCCCTACCCCTGGTATAGGGAAAGACATATTGTCTGGCGTTGTTTTTTTTTTGCAATGTTATACAAAAAGCAACTTTTCTTACCTTCTGGTACCTGCTGATCTGTATTTAGGATCTGCATGAATCCTGAAAAATCCCCTGATGAGAAGGGCTTGTAGGGATGATATAGCTTCTTGTGTTTTTCCCTGACCTGAGTCATCCATCCATCCATTATCTACCGCTTATTCCCTTAGGGGCCGTAGGGGGCGCTGGTGCCTATGTCAGTTGCAATCGGGCGGAAGGCGGTGTACACCCTGGACAAGTCGCCACCTCATCGCAGGGCCAACACGGATAGACAGACAATATATATATATATATATATATATATATATATATATATATATATATATATATATATATATATATATATATATATATATATGTACATATGTATATATATATATATATATATATATATATATATATATATATATATATATATATATATATATATATATATATATATATATATATACATATATATATATATATATGTATATATATATATATATATATATATATATATATTAGGGCTGTGAATCTTTGGGTGTCCCACGATTCGATTCAAGATCGATTCTTGGGGTCACGATTCGATAATATATCGATTTTTTTCGATTCGATTCGATTCTCGATTCAAAAACGATATTTTTCCGATTCAAAACGATTCTGTATTCATTCAATACATAGGATTTCAGCAGGATCTACCCCAGTCTGCTGACATTCTAGAAGAGTAAAAAGCTTTTATAATTGTAAAGGACAACGTTTTATCAACTGAATGCAATCATGTAAATTTGTTTTAACTATTAAACGAACCAAAAATATGACTTATTTTATCTTTGTGAAAACATTGTACACAGTGTGTTGTCAAGATTATGAGATGCGATGCAAGTGTAAGCCACTGTGACACTATTGTTCTTTTTTATTATTTTTATAAATGTCTAATGATAATGTCAATGAGGGATTTTTAATCACTGCTATGCTGAAATTATAACTAATATTGATACTGTTGTTGATAATCATTTTTGTTTCATTAGTTTTGGTTTTGTTGTGATCCGATGGTCGGATCATCACCATATTGTTATTTTTGTTCCATTTTTATATCACTCTGCGGTTTGACATACTTAGTTCCTGTTTCGTTCGTTTCCATGGTCACTCATTAGTTTCAGCTGCTACTCTCTTTTCCAGCACACCTGTCTTTACTAATCACCACCTGTTTATAAGCCAGCGTTTTCTGTTCACTGATTGTCGGATCTTAGTTTGTTCACATACATCTGTTTACGACTTGTCTCTCACTCTCGTTTTCGCTAGCTCTCACGCTAAGCTTTATTTTGCCTTTTCTATTTGTATCAGTGTTTTTGTTCATAGCTCCTTTTGTTTAATAAATCCCTTAGTTCTTACCTTTTTGCTGTGTTCTTGCTGACGCATCCACGGAGGACCGAATCCTGCATTACAATGCCACACAAGCGTAACAGGTTTGTTCTGTGTCGTGTTTGTGTCTCCTCTCAATTGCTCTGTTTACTGCAGTGCTGAGTGTTGCTGGGTCAGGTTCGGTTTTGGAATTGGAATGCATTGTTATGGTATTGCTGTTTGTTGGATTGATAAAAAAAATATTCGAAAAAAAATCGATTTAAAAAAAAATGAGAATCGATTCTGAATCGCACAACGTAAACGATTCAATTCATATTCGAATCGATTTTTTCCCACATCCCTAATATAAATACTCAAGGTTTATGTGGTTTATCTGCAATACAGTGCTTAATACCGTTTCCCCAGGGAAACCTGCAAAACAGGCTTGTAGGGATGATATATACCAGGGGTCGGGAACCTTTTTGGCTGAGAGAGCCATGAAAGCCAAATATTTAAAAATATATTTCCGTAAGAGCCGTATAACATTATTAACAACAATCACAACTGTCATGTTCAAACACTGATGACATCTATAAAACAGACAAGAAGCAAGGAATCAAACAGAGACAGGAATCAATTTAGCTCAATGAGGAGAGAAACCTGTAGACCTGTCCCAGATTACAACAACTAAATGTGTGCATCCCCTATTCTTTTTAATGACATTGTTATTCGGAAGTTAGTTATATTTTCGACCATTAATGCGACTTCTTGAACAGGTGCGTTAAAAACGGATGGATGGATTAAAATGCATGAGAGTGTTTTACATTTTGAAGAATATTTTTAACACTGTGATTACCAGCGGAATTATTAAATACTTATCCTGGTAAGCAACGTCAGCTAAGATTTATCGAGAGCCATAGGTTCCCTACCCCTGATCTATACTCTTGTGTTTTTTCCTTGACGTTGAGGTGGCGAGTTGTCCTGGGTGTATACCCCAGCCTCAGGCCCGAGCCCCCCCCCTGCGACCCTTTCGGCGTAATGACCCGTATATCCAAAAAGGTAACATTTCAGTGGCCTGCACAAGCTGGGACTTCATGTTCTGTCCGAGGGTCGGTCAGAAAAACACTTTGTGGATATTGTTAGGAAATCCTTCGACTATCTTCGCTGGAATGTTGCCTGCGAGGCTCCTTTTTTTAAGTGTTTGGGTCTAAATGCCATGTCTGCTACACCCCATGAAACTGTCTTAATCCACTTTTTCCCCTTGGTTTTATTGCCGCCGGGGAAACACCAGGTTCTGCAACAGACCCCTGCCTCAAGCCTCTATTCCCATTCCACACAGCCCATAAGTCAGTCACAGATAATTAAATAGGAGTTATTTACACTCCTTCTTTTCCCCTTCTCTGCCGCGCTGGCACTTTTATCATTGTTGCTTTGTACAGTGCTGCTCTCAGACCGACTCTGACAGCGTCTGGCGGACACCGTTGAATGCCTGTAAAAGCGTAATAGCTTCAAAAGAAAAAAAGGAACAGAAATTGGACTATTATGAGATTGTGTCACTGAACGATCACACAGACTATCTTCTGCGTCAGCAAACACAAGGCAAAGACACGGTTGTTCCCGAGGCGGGCTTTCAGGATTCAGCCGCATAATGTCTGTCATTACGTTTACATGCACTGAGAAAATAACACAAGTGGTTGCAATACAAAATATTGTATGAAAAGCAATACGATATTCATATTTGATATACAAACCCCGTTTCCATATGAGTTGGGAAATTGTGAATTATGGACCGTTACTATTATGTTAAATCTACTATGGACTGTACTCTCACACTATCATGTTAGATCCACTATGGACTGGACTCTCACTATAATGTTAGATCCACTATGGACTGGACTCTCTCACTATTATGTTAGATCCACTATGGACTGTACTCTCACACTATTATGTTAGATCAAGTATGGACTGGACTCTCACACTATTATGTTAGATCCACTATGGACTGTACTCTCACACTATTATGTTAGATCAAGTATGGACTGGACTCTCACACTATTATGTTAGATCAAGTATGGACTGGACTCTCACACTATTATGTTAGATCAACTATGGACTGGACTCGCACTACTATGTTAGATCCACTATGGACTGGACTCTCACTATTATGTTAGATCCACTATGGACTGGACTCTAAAAATATTACGTTAGATCCACTATGGACTGGACTCTCACACTATTATGCTAGATCCACTATGGACTGGACTCTCACTATTATGTTAGAACCACTATGAACTGGACTCTCACAATATTATGCTAGATCCACTATGGACTGGACTCTCACGCCATTATGTTAGATCCACTATGGACTGGACTCTCACACTACTATGTTAGATCCACTAAGGACTGGACTCTCACACTATTATGTTAGATCCACTATGGGCTGGACTCTCACTATTATGTTAGATCCACTATGGACTGGACTCTAAAAATATTACGTTAGATCCACTATGGACTGGACTCTCACACTATTATGCTAGATCCACTATGGACTGGACTCTCACTATTATGTTAGAACCACTATGAACTGGACTCTCACAATATTATGCTAGATCCACTATGGACTGGACTCTCACGCCATTATGTTAGATCCACTATGGACTGTACTCTCACTACTATGTTAAATCCACTATGGACTGGACTCTCGCACTATTATGTAAGATCCACTATGGACTGGACTCTCGCACTACTACGTTAGATCCACTATGGACTGGACTCTTACTATTATGTTAAATCTACTACGGACTGTACTCTCACACTATCATGTTAGATCCACTATGGACTGGACTCTCACACTACTATGTTAGATCCACTATGGACTGGACTCTCACACTATCATGTTAGATCCACTATGGACTGGACTCTCACTATTATGTTAGTTCCACTATGGACTGGACTCTCACTATTATGTTAGATCCACTATGGACTGGACTCTCACTATTATGTTAGATCCACTATGGACTGGACTCTCACACTATTATGTTAGATCCACTATGGACTGGACTCTCAAAATATTATGCTAGATCCACTATGGACTGGACTCTCACTATTATGTTAAATCCATTATGGACTGGACTCTCACACTACTATGTTAGATCCACTATGGACTGGACTCTCACTATTATGTTAGATCCACTATGGACTGGACTCTCACTATTATATTAGATCCACTATGGACTGGACTCTCACACTATTATGTTAGATCCACTATGCACTGGACTCTTACTATTATGTTAAATCTACTACGGACTGTACTCTCACACTATCATGTTAGATCCACTATGGACTGGACTCTCACACTACTATGTTAGATCCACTATGGACTGGACTCTCACACTATTATGTTGGATCCACTATGGACTGGACTCTCACACTATTATGTTAGATCCACTATGGACTGGACTCTCACACTATTATGTTAGATCCACTATGGACTGGACTCTCACACTATCATGTTAGATCCACTAGGGACTGGACTCTCACACCATTATGTTAGATCTGTCAAAGTTTGTTGCTGACGAATCCCAAAATGCAGAGAAGGAGGCGGGCATGGAGTGAGAAAACATGGTTTTAATATAAACAACCAGAATAAAACCAAACAAAGGGTTTAAACCAAAAGTGCGCACGTGGGCGGATAACAAACAAAAGGCCTAGCGTGGAAGCTAACAGGTATCTAGCAGGAAACAGAAAAACTGGAAACACCTAATGGCTAACAAGAAAACACGAAACCAAAAAGTTAGGAGAAAACAAACTAGCTAACAGGAACATCTTACCGGTACGACGACAAGGAAAAACAGTAGCGCGACAGGTAGTAGCTGTAATGATGACATCGACAGGTAGCAACCACACAAAAGCCACAATAATCCAGCGCTGACTGGAGGAACAAAGGAGGTAAAATAGGAGCTGGCTGATCGACATCAGGTGTGGCCAGGTGCCAATCAGCCACAGCTGAGGGGAAACAAAGCACTCAGCGAGACAAACAGGAAGCTGAACCAGAATAAGAGTGCTGACAGGAACCAAGGACAGGAAATACTAAACACACAGAGGAGAAACTAAAACACAAACGATGGACTGGATCTGCGGTCCACTCCAAGGTTTCGCGTTGTAATCCCATTGGGTTGACTTTTTCCTTGCCCTGATGTGGTATCTGAGCCGAGGATGTTGTTGTGGCTTGTGCAACCCTTTGAGACACTCATGATTTAGGGCTATATCAATATTTTTTTGATTGATTGATTGATTGATTGATTGATTGATTGATTGATTGATTGATTGACCAATGCTGGAAGGATAGCATGTAAACTATGAGTCTACAGAGAAGTTCTAGGACTATGGCTGTAGTCCTTAGACTATGTGCGTGAGTGGAGTCAGGCAAACAGGAGCCTTTCAACACCAGGATGAATTAGGGCCCACCACAGAGCTATGGCGTCCATTACAAGTCTCAGCGGTTCTATAAATCTCAGGATCACAGGGACACGGAGGGTCCGGCCCTCCTCGCTCCCCCTGAGCCTCAATCAGTCCCATCCCGGGGGTTTTTGTCGCTCGCTGCCCCGACCAAAACACTTTGGCTTTGATACGGCCTAAGAAAAGGCATGGAAATGCCCCGAGGGGGCCGGCGAGGACCTGAACATGCTGAGAGTCCCCTTCGAACGGAAAAGCCGTCCCCCCAACTTGAAAAAGATCCACAACAGGAAGCGGTCATCCGTCATCAACGCGCCAAAACAGCTGTTAGCAGCCCACATGAAAGAAGTCGCTCCCTGTTGTTGGAGCCCTCCCCCTTGTTTCATTCTCTCACTCTCTTTGTCTGCCCCCCCCCCTCTTTGCTCCACCCGACTCGGCCCCACCCGCACCAGGGACACTCACCCTTTTAAAGGGGAACATTATCACACTTTCAAAAAGGGTTAAAAAACAATAAAAATCAGTTCCCAGTGGCGGTATAGCTCGGTTGGTGGAGCGGCCGTGCCAGCAACTTGAGGGTTGCAGGTTCGATTCCCGCTTCCGCCAACCTAGTCACTGCCGTTGTGTCCTTGGGCAAGACACCTTACCCACCTGCTCCCACAGCCACCCACACTGGTTTAAATGTAACTTAGATATTGGGTTTCACTATGTAAAGCGCTTTGAGTCACTAGAGAAAATGCGCTATATAAATATCATTCACTTCACAAATATCATTCACTTGTTGTATTTTGGGATTTTTTGGGGGGGACGGCGTGGCGCAGTGGGAGAGTGACCGTGCGCAACCCGAGGGTCACTGGTTCAAATTCAACCTCGTCACGTCCGTTGTGACCTGAGCAAGACACTTCACCCTTGCTCCTGATGGGTGCTGGTTGGCGCCTAGCATGGCAGCTCCCTCCATTAGTGTGTGAATGTGTGTGTGAATGGGTAAATGTGGAAGTAGTGTCAAAGCGCTTTGAGTACCTTGAAGGTAGAAAAGCGCTATACAAGTACAACCCATTTTCAAAATGTTACCGGTCCCGGAATATCCCTAAATCAATCAATCAATGTTTATTTATATAGCCCCAAATCACAAATGTCTCAAAGGACTGCACAAATCATTACGACTACAACATCCTCGGAAGAACCCACAAAAGGGCAAGGAAAACTCACACCCAGTGGGCAGGGAGAATTCACATCCAGTGGGACGCCAGTGACAATGCTGACTATGAGAAACCTTGGAGAGGACCTCTAGGGGACCGAAAGCAATGGATGTCGAGCGGGTCTAACATGATACTGTGAAAGTTCAATCCATAGTGGCTCCGACACAGCCGCGAGAGTTCAGTTCAAAGCGGATCCAAGACAGCAGCGAGAGTCCCGTCCACAGGAAACCATCTCAAGCGGAGGCGGATACATTTTGCACCTGTAGCTCAGGGGTCGGCAACCCAAAATATTGAAAGAGCCATGATGGACCAAAAATAAAAATAAAAAAAATATCAATCAATCAATCAATGTTTATTTATATAGCCCTAAATCACAAATGTCTCAAAGGACTGCACAAATCATTACGACTACGACATCCTCGGAAGAACCCACAAAAGGGCAAGGAAAACTCACACCCAGTGGGCAGGGATCAGCAGCGTAGAGATGTCCCCAATCGATACAGGCGAGCGGTCCATCCTGGGTCTCGACTCTGGACAGCCAGTACTTCATCCATGGTTATCGGACCGGACCCCCTCCACAAGGGAGAGGGGGACATAGGAGAAAGAAAAGAAGCGGCAGATCAACTGGTCTAAAAAGGAGGTCTATTTAAAGGCTAGAGTATACAGATGAGTTTTAAGGTGAGACTTAAATGCTTCTACTGAGGTAGCATCTCGAACTGTTACCGGGAGGGCATTCCAGAGTACTGGAGCCCGAACGGAAAACGCTCTATAGCCCGCAGACTTTTTTTGGGCTCTAGGACTCACTAATAAGCCGGAGTCTTTTGAACGCAGATTTCTTGCCGGGACATATGGTACAATACAATCGGCAAGATAAGCTGGAGTTAGACCGTGTAGTATTTTATAGGTAATTAGTAAAACCTTAAAGTCACATCTTAAGTGCACAGGAAGCCAGTAAATAAAGCTTCAAAGTGCCTTATTTTCGCTATCTTCGAAACCACTATCCATTTCCCTGTGACGTCATACAGGGATGCCAATACAAACAACATGGCGGTTACCACAGCAAGATATAGCGACATTGGCTCGGATTCAGACTCGGATTTCAGCGGCTTAAGCGATTCAACAGATTACGCATGTATTGATATGGATGAAGTACTGGCTGTCCAGAGTCGAGACCCAGGATGGACCGCTCGCCTGTGTATCGGTTGGGGACATCTCTACGCTGCTGATCCGCCTCCGCTTGGGATGGTTTCCTGTGGACGGGACTCTCGCTGCTGTCTTGGATCCGCTTTGAACTGCGGCTGCGTTGTATCCATTATGGATTGAACTTTCACAGTATCATGTTAGACCCGCTCGACATCCATTGCTTTCGGTCCCCTAGAGGGGGGGGGTTGCCCACATCTGAGGTCCTCTCCAAGGTTTCTCATAGTCAGCATTGTCACTGGCGTCCCACTGGATGTGAATTCTCCCTGCCCACTGGGTGTGAGTTTTCCTTGCCCTTTTGTGGGTTCTTCCGAGGATGTCGTAGCCGTAATGATTTGTGCAGTCCTTTGAGACATTTGTGATTTGGGGCTATATAAATAAACATTGATTGATTGATTGAAGCAGATGGTCGGAGTATGGAGGCAGATAGCGAAAACGAAACTGAAGAAGAAATTGAAGCTATCGAGCGAATAGCTATTGACGCTATTCAGCCATAGCGTGGGTGTACCTAATGAAGTGGCCCGTAGCATGGCTGCCTTATTAGCATCGCCGGTAAAATGTGCGGACCAAACGATCAGGACTTTCGCATCTTGTGACACTGGAGCAACTTAAATCCTGTCGATTGGTAAGTGTTTGTTTCGCATTAAATGTGGGTATGTAGTTTCAAATGCGTAAACAGCATGTTAGCATTGATTAGCGTAGCATGTTAGCATCGATTAGCTGGCAGTCATGCCGTGACCAAATAGGTCTGATTAGCACATAAGTCAACAACATCAACAAAACTCACCTTTGTGATTTCGTTGAATTAATCGTTGCGAATGCATCTGCAGGTTATCCATACATCTCTGTGCCATGTCTGTCTTAGCATCGCTGCTCAAATGTGAAGACACTGGTACATTCAATGGGGGTCTGGCGGCAGATTTCTTGCCAGTGGTGCAACTTGAATCCCTCCCTGTTAGTGTTGCTACACCCTCCGACAACACACCGACGAGGCATGATGTCTCCAAGGTTCCAAAAAATTGTCGAAAAAACGGAAAATAACAGAGCTGAGACCCGGTGTTTGTAATGTGAAAATGAATATGGCGGGTGTGTTACCTCGGTGACGTCACGTTCTGACATCATCGCTAAAAGACCGATAAACAGAAAGGCGTTTAATCTGCCAAAATTCACCCATTTAGAGTTCGGAAATGGGTTAAAAAAAATAGATGGTCTTTTTTCTGCAACATCAAGGTACATTAAGGTATATATTGACGCTTGCATAGGTTTGGTGATAATGTTCCCCTTTAAAGGCCTACTGAAACCCACTACTAGCGACCACGCAGTCTGATAGTTTATATATCAAAGATGAAATATTAACATTGCAACACGTGCCAATACGGCCGGTTTAGTTTACTAAATAGCAATTTTAAATTTCCCGCGGAGTTTCTTGTTGAAAACGTCGCGGAATGATGACGCGTGTTTGTGACGTCTCGGGTTGTAGCGGACATATTAGCCCAGCACCACTTACGGCTAAAAGTCGTCTCTTTTCATCGCATAATTACACAGTATTTAGGACATCTGTGTTGCTGAATTTTTTGCAATTTGTTCAATTAATAATGGAGACGTCAAAGAAGAATGCTGTTGGTGGAAAGCGGTGGATTGCAGCTGCTGTCACGCCAAATTTCTTCCCCCCTACAAAAACCTTCCCCCCCCCCATTTACTTCCGGGGTCATGATTAATACAGACATTTTGTTAACGCTATATTAAAAAAATATAACGCTATTTTATAAAAAATACAGACGATCTGTTAACGCTATAAATCAGAAAAAATAAAATTCAAAAAACAATTTACAAAAACAAGCTATGGGATGACATATTTACTTCCGGGGTCACGTTTCCTCACATTTCCTCTTACGTCATCCCATTGCTTATGTTTGTAAATTGTTTTTTTCATTTTTTTTTTAATTTTTCATAATATAGCGTTAACAAAACATCTGTATTATTCATGAAAAATGGGGAGGGAAGGTTAGTGTAGAGGGAAGAAATTTGGCGTGACACTGCCTTTAGCAACCGAAACACAGCAGGTGTTTCTTTGTTTGTTGTGAAACTTTAACACAGAGCGGTCGAGCTAACATGTTTCTCTACGTCAACCAGCAAGTTTTTGGATGGGAAAATTGTGGTATTAAGTCGGCTCTTACCGGAGACTTGAGTGGATTACTGGACCTCCTCCTGTAGCTGTCAATAAGGCAGCTGTGATCTTGGCTCCTCGGCTTCTCTCAGTGACACTGGCGTTCACCGCAGCCATCCAACTTTCAGGTATGACTTTAGATTCCACTGAAATACTATTAACACAATAAGCAGATAAGGGATTTTCCAGAATTATCCTGGTAAATGTGTCTAATTACATCTGGAACACTCCCACTGCCGCCGCCCGGAGCCGTCGCTTTTTCTTTTTTGTTTTTCCTTTTTTTTTTGTGCTTCACTCTAACTTTCCTCATCCACAAATCTTTCATCCTCGCTCAAATTAATGGGGAAATCGTCGCTTTCTCGGTCCGAATAGCTCTTGCTGCTTGAGGCTATGACTGTAAACAATGTTCAGATGTGAGGAGCTCCACAACCCGTGACGTCACGCGCACATCGTCTGCTACTTCCGGTACAGGCAAGGCTTTTTTATTAGCGACCAAAAGTTGCGAACTTTATCGTCGATGTTCTCTACTAAATCCTTTCAGCAAAAAGATGGCAATATTGCAAAATGATCAAGTATGACACATAGAATGGTCCTGCTATCCCCGTTTGAATAAGAAAATCTCATTTCAGTAGGCCTTTAAGTTGTGGTGTTTTTTTACGTGAGTCATATTGCAGTCTACACGTATCACTTATGTGTGTCTGCCATCTACTGCTCACACCTATCATTTCAAAAATAGCTTTGAGGTCGGTAAGCAAAACCAGAATTTTTCCGTACATTAGGCGCACCGGGTTATAAGGCGCACTATCGAGTTTCGAGACAACAGAAAGATTTTAAGTGCGCCTTATAGTCCGGAAAAAACGGTAAATAAATATAAGTAAACACCTTGCTACACTACCCACCTCCGGTGATGATACAACCACTAACCTACTCAGTGGTTAGAGTGTCCGCCCTGAGATCGCTAGGTCGTGAGTTCAAACCCCGGCCGAGTAGTACCAAACGTTAATAAAATTGGGGGACCCAATACCTCCCTGCTGGGTTGGAATTGGGGGTTAAATCAAAATGATCAAGTATGACACATAGAATGGACCTGCTATACCCGTTTGAAAAATAAAATCTCATTTCAGTAGGCCTTTAAGTTTTGGTGTTTTTTTACGTGAGTCATATTCCAGTCTACAAGTATCTCTTATGTGTGTCTGCCATCTACTGCTCACACCTATCATTTCACAAATAGCTTCGAGGTCGGTAAGCAAAACCAGAATTATTCCGTACATTAGGCGCACCGGGTTATAAGGCGCACTATCTAGTTTCGAGACGAAAGAAAGATTTTAAGTGCGCCTTATAGTCCGGAAAAAACGGTAAGTAAATATAAGTAAACACCAATGCTACACTACCCACCTCCGGTGATGATACAACCACTAACCTACTCAGTGGTTAGAGTGTCCGCCCTGAGATCGCTAGGTCGTGAGTTCAAACCCCGGCCGAGTAGTACCAAACGTTAATAAAATTGGGTGACCCAATACCTCCCTGATGGGTTGGAATTGGGGGTTAAATCAAAATGATCAAGTATGACACATAGAATGGACCTGCTATCCCCGTTTGAATAAGAAAATCTCATTTCAGTAGGCCTTTAAGTTGTGGTGTTTTTTTACGTGAGTCATATTGCAGTCTACACGTATCACTTATGTGTGTCTGCCATCTACTGCTCACACCTATCATTTCAAAAATAGCTTTGAGGTCGGTAAGCAAAACCAGAATTTTTCCGTACATTAGGCGCACCGGGTTATAAGGCGCACTATCGAGTTTCGAGACAACAGAAAGATTTTAAGTGCGCCTTATAGTCCGGAAAAAACGGTAAATAAATATAAGTAAACACCTTGCTACACTACCCACCTCCGGTGATGATACAACCACTAACCTACTCAGTGGTTAGAGTGTCCGCCCTGAGATCGCTAGGTCGTGAGTTCAAACCCCGGCCGAGTAGTACCAAACGTTAATAAAATTGGGGGACCCAATACCTCCCTGCTGGGTTGGAATTGGGGGTTAAATCAAAATGATCAAGTATGACACATAGAATGGACCTGCTATACCCGTTTGAAAAATAAAATCTCATTTCAGTAGGCCTTTAAGTTTTGGTGTTTTTTTACGTGAGTCATATTCCAGTCTACAAGTATCTCTTATGTGTGTCTGCCATCTACTGCTCACACCTATCATTTCACAAATAGCTTCGAGGTCGGTAAGCAAAACCAGAATTATTCCGTACATTAGGCGCACCGGGTTATAAGGCGCACTATCTAGTTTCGAGACGAAAGAAAGATTTTAAGTGCGCCTTATAGTCCGGAAAAAACGGTAAGTAAATATAAGTAAACACCAATGCTACACTACCCACCTCCGGTGATGATACAACCACTAACCTACTCAGTGGTTAGAGTGTCCGCCCTGAGATCGCTAGGTCGTGAGTTCAAACCCCGGCCGAGTAGTACCAAACGTTAATAAAATTGGGTGACCCAATACCTCCCTGATGGGTTGGAATTGGGGGTTAAATCAAAATGATCAAGTATGACACATAGAATGGACCTGCTATCCCCGTTTGAATAAGAAAATCTCATTTCAGTAGGCCTTTAAGTTGTGGTGTTTTTTTACGTGAGTCATATTGCAGTCTACACGTATCACTTATGTGTGTCTGCCATCTACTGCTCACACCTATCATTTCAAAAATAGCTTTGAGGTCGGTAAGCAAAACCAGAATTTTTCCGTACATTAGGCGCACCGGGTTATAAGGCGCACTATCGAGTTTCGAGACAACAGAAAGATTTTAAGTGCGCCTTATAGTCCGGAAAAAACGGTAAATAAATATAAGTAAACACCTTGCTACACTACCCACCTCCGGTGATGATACAACCACTAACCTACTCAGTGGTTAGAGTGTCCGCCCTGAGATCGCTAGGTCGTGAGTTCAAACCCCGGCCGAGTAGTACCAAACGTTAATAAAATTGGGGGACCCAATACCTCCCTGCTGGGTTGGAATTGGGGGTTAAATCAAAATGATCAAGTAGGACACATAGAATGGACCTGCTATACCCGTTTGAAAAATAAAATCTCATTTCAGTAGGCCTTTAAGTTTTGGTGTTTTTTTACGTGAGTCATATTCCAGTCTACAAGTATCTCTTATGTGTGTCTGCCATCTACTGCTCACACCTATCATTTCACAAATAGCTTCGAGGTCGGTAAGCAAAACCAGAATTATTCCGTACATTAGGCGCACCGGGTTATAAGGCGCACTATCTAGTTTCGAGACGAAAGAAAGATTTTAAGTGCGCCTTATAGTCCGGAAAAAACGGTAAGTAAATATAAGTAAACACCAATGCTACACTACCCACCTCCGGTGATGATACAACCACTAACCTACTCAGTGGTTAGAGTGTCCGCCCTGAGATCGCTAGGTCGTGAGTTCAAACCCCGGCCGAGTAGTACCAAACGTTAATAAAATTGGGTGACCCAATACCTCCCTGCTGGGTTGGAATTGGGGGTTAAATCAAAATGATCAAGTATGACACATAGAATGGACCTGCTATCCCCGTTTGAATAAGAAAATCTCATTTCAGTAGGCCTTTAAGTTGTGGTGTTTTTTTACGTGAGTCATATTGCAGTCTACACGTATCTCTTATGTGTGTCTGCCATCTACTGCTCACACCTATCATTTCACAAATAACTTCAAGGTCGGTAAGCAAAACCAGAATTTTTCCGTACATTAGGCGCACCGGGTTATAAGTCGCACTATCGAGTTTCGAGACAAAAGAAAGATTTTAAGTGCGCCTTATAGTCCGGAAAAAAAGGTAAGTAAATATAAGTAAACAGCATGCTACACTACCCACCTCCGGTGATGATACAACCACTAACCTACTCAGTGGTTAGAATGTCCGCCCTGAGATCGCTAGGTCGTGAGTTCAAACCCCGGCCGAGTAGTACCAAACGCTAATAAAATCGGGGGACCCAATACCTTCCTGCTGGGTTGGAATTGGGGGTTAAATCAAAATGACCAAGTACGACACATAGAATGGACCTGCTATCCCCGTTTCAATAAGAAAATCTCATTTCAGTAGGCCTTTAAGTTGTGGTGTTTTTTTACGTGAGTCATATTGCAGTCTACACGTATCTCTTATGTGTGTCTGCCATCTACTGCTCACACCTATCATTTCACAAATAGCTTCGAGGTCGGTAAGCAAAACCAGAATTTTTCCGTACATTAGGCTCACCGGGTTATAAGGCGCACTATCGAGTTTCGAGACAACAGAAAGATTTTAAGTGCGCCTTATAGTCCGGAAAAAACGGTAAGTAAATATAAGTAAACAGCATGCTACACTACCCACCTCCGGTGATGATACAACCACTAACTTACTCAGTGGTTAGAGTGTCCGCCCTGAGATGCTAGTTCGTGAGTTCAAACCCCGGCCAAGTATTACCAAACGCTAATAAAATCGGGGGACCCAATACCTCCCTGCTGGGTTGGAATTGGGGGTTGAATCAAAATGATCAAGTATGACACATAGAATGGACCTTCTATCCCCGTTTGAATAAGAAAATCTCATTTCGGTAGGCCTTTAAGTTGTGGTGTTTTTTTTACGTGAGTCATATTGCAGTCCACACGTATCTCTTATGTGTGTCTGCCATCTACTGCTCACACCTATCATTTCACAAATAGCTTCGAGGTCGGTAAGCAAAACCAGAATTATTCCGTACATTAGGCGCATCGGGTTATAAGTCGCACTATCGAGTTTCGAGACAAAAGAAAGATTTTAAGTGCGCCTTATAGTCCGGAAAAAACGGTAAGTAAATATAAGTAAACACCATGCTACACTACCCACCTCCGCTGATGATACAACCACTAACCTACTCAGTGGTTAGAGTGTCCGCCCTGAGATGCTAGTTCGTGAGTTCAAACCCCGGCCAAGTATTACCAAACGTTAATAAAATTGGGGGACCCAATACCTCCCTGCTGGGTTAGAATTGGGGGTTAAATCAAAATGATCAAGTATGACACATAGAATGGACCTGCTATCCCTGTTTAAATAAGAAAATCTCATTTCAGTAGGCCTTTAAGTTGTGGTGTTTTTTTACGTGAGTCATATTGCAGTCTACACGTATCTCTTATGTATGTCTGCCATCTACTGCTCACACTTATCATTTCAAAAATAGCTTTGAGGTCGGTAAGCAAAACCAGAATTTTTCCGTACATTAGGCGCACCGGGTTATAAGGCGCACTATCGAGTTTCGAGACAAAAGAAAGATTTTAAGTGCGCCTTATAGTCCGGAAAAAACGGTAAGTAAATATAAGTAAACACCTTGCTACACTACACTACTCAGTGGTTAGAGTGTCCACCCTGAGGTCCCTAGGTCGTGAGTTCAAACCCCGGCCAAGTAGTACCAAACGCTAATAAAACTGGGGGACCTGATACCTCCCTGCTGGGTTGGAATTGGGGTTTGAATCAAAATGATCGAGTATGACACATAGAATAGACCTGCTATCCCCGTTTGAATAAGAAAATCTCATTTCCGTAGGGGCCCTGTGATGAGGTGGCGACTTGTCCAGGGTTTACCCTGCCTTCGGCCCGATTGTAGCTGAGATAGGCGCCAGCACCCCCCGCGACCGCGAAAGGGAATAAGCGGTAGAAAATGGATGGGGATGGGCATTTCAGTGGGCCTTTAAGTTGTGGTGTTTTTTTACGTGAGCCATATTGCAGTCTACACGTATCTCTTATGTGTGTCTGCCATCTACTGCTCACACTTATCATTTCAAAAATAGCTTCGAGGTCGATAAGCAAAACCAGAATTTTTCCGTACATTAGGCGCACCGGGTTATAAGGCGCACTATCGAGTTTCGAGACAACAGAAAGATTTTAAGTGCGCCTTATAGTCCGGAAAAAACGGTAAGTAAATATAAGTAAACGCCAATGCTACACTACCCACCTCCGGTGATGATACAACCACTAACCTACTCAGTGGTTAGAATGTCCGCCCTGAGATCGCTAGGTCGTGAGTTCAAACCCCGGCCGAGTAGTACCAAACGCTAATAAAATTGGGGGACCCAATACCTCCCTGCTGGGTTGGAATTGGGGGTTAAATCAAAATGATCAAGTATGACACATAGAATGGAGCTGCTATCCCCGTTTGAATAAGAAAATCTCATTTCAGTAGGCCTTTAAGTTGTGGTGTTTTTTTACGTGAGTCATATTGCAGTCTACACGTATCTCTTATGTGTGTCTGCCATCTACTGCTCACACCTATCATTTCACAAATAACTTCAAGGTCGGTAAGCAAAACCAGAATTTTTCCGCACATAAGGCGCACCGGGTTATAAGGCGCACTATCGAGTTTCGAGACAACAGAAAGATTTTAAGTGCGCCTTATAGTCCCGAAAAAATGGTAAGTAAATATAAGTAAACACCTTGATACACTACACTACTCAGTGGTTAGTGTGTCCACCCTGAGATCGCTAGGTCGTGAGTTCAAACCCCGGCCAAGTAGTACCAAACGTTAATAAAATTGGGGGACCCAATACCTCCCTGCTGGGTTGGAATTGGGGGTTAAATCAAAATGATCAAGTATGACACATAGAATGGACCTGCTATCCCCGTTTAAAAAAGAAAATCTCATTTCAGTAGGCCTTTAAGTTGTGGTGTTTTTTTACGTGAGTCATATTCCAGTCTACACGTATCTCTTATGTGTGTCTGCCATCTACTGCTCACATCTATCATTTCACAAATAACTTCAAGGTCGGTAAGCAAAACCAGAATTTTTCCGTACATTAGGCGCACCGGGTTATAAGGCGCACTATGGAGTTTCGAGACAACAGAAAGATTTTAAGTGCGCCTTATAGTCCGGAAAATACGGTAAGTAAATATAAGTAAACACCTTGCTACACTACACTACTCAGTGGTTAGAGTGTCCGCCCTGAGATCGCTAGGTCGTGAGTTCAAACCCCGGCCAAGTAGTACCAAACGTTAATAAAATTGGGGGACCCAATACCTCCCTGCTGGGTTGGAATTGGGGGTTAAATCAAAATGATCAAGTATGACACATAGAATGGACCTGCTATCCCCGTTTAAATAAGAAAATCTCATTTCAGTAGGCCTTTAAGTTTTGGTGTCCACATGAGCGAGGAAAGCTCCGACGGTCCCCGCCCTCGTAAAAACGCTTCGTTTGAAATTCCCGACAAGCTTTCCGCGCAAATCCTAGCTCGACAAAAGCGGCTCGACGGTTTTACGTGCGTCACCTGTCCCGGCCAGGGCGGCGACAGCCTAAATCTGCCGCGCAAGTGTTCTGCGCTCCCCTTTTTCCCCGGATCCCCGCGGGGGCCGGCGGACGTGCGGGTGATGAATGAACGCTAAGCCGGATGATGACAGGTCAAACAGTGACGCCGCTGAGCGACACGCCGCCTCGCCTCTCAGCTGCAGATAAACAGTCGCTCAGCCTTTTGTCACCACGTACGCCGAGTCACTTTCTGAAGGGCCGACTGTCAGACGTCAAACAAGTTTAGCAAAACTCGCAAGCGGAGTGATGATTTGTAACAGAGGGTGATGTTCCGACAAGAATACGACTCCATTAACTAACTCCTTCTTTGTGCTGTACAGTGACTGAAGTGAGGCTGTTGAGTTCCCTGAACAAACAGCATTTAACAATACACAAACCCCGTTTCCATATGAGTTGGGAAATTGTGTTAAATGTAAATATAAACAGAATACTATTATTTGCAAATCATTTTCAACCCATATTCAGTTGAATATGCTACAAAGACAACATATTTGATGTTCAAACGGATAAACATTTAGATTTTTTCGCAAATAATCATTAACTTTAGAATTTGATGCCAGCAAAACGTGACAAAGAAGTTGGGAAAGGTGGCAATACATACTGATAAAGTTGAGGAATGCTCATCAAACACTTACTTGGAACATCCCACGGGTGTGCAGGCTGATTGGGAACAGGTGGGTGCCCATCCATCCATACATTTTCTACCGCTTATTCCCTTTTGGGGTGGCGGGGGGCGCTGGCGCCTATCTCAGCTACAATCGGGCGGAAGGCGGGGTACACCCTGGACAAGTCGCCACCTCATCGCAGGGCCCAGGTGGGTGCCATGATTGGGTATAAAAACAAGCTTCCCAAAAAAATGCTCGGTCTTTCACAAGAAAGGATGGGGCGAGGGTCACCAATTTGTGAACAAATTGTCGAACAACATTTCTAAACTGCCACAAATGATTGGAGGATGCGGGAAGAACTGTGGATTACATCGGACTGTCTACCCCGCAGTTTTGAGGACCAGTCATAGACAATTTAGGGTGAAAAGCACATTTTATTTTCACCCGCAAAAAAAAAAAATCATTCTAACTTGGATTGTTTCCCTGGCTTCGAGACTCCCCTGAAGGACAGCGCAGCGAAGACACAACAAACTCCCTTCTTGTCCCTCATGGACACACACCTGTTGTTGACTTTGGACTACACCTGCGATACATCAAGGCCGCGGAACAGAGACACACTACGGGCTTACACACACATCCACAAAAACACACGCCACACATACACACCCCATCCCCCCCAACCCAACGCCCTCGACGCAGATCCCATAGGGGTGATGAATGGATGGTCAGCGCCTGAGAGCTGCGGCCTCCCATAATGACCCCGAACCCCCTTCCCTCTGTTGCTAGATATCTCGAGATGCATGTTGTAATATGTATATGTGCTTTGGTATGGAGTTTTTTTTCCCACTCCAGACTGGGCCCCCTTAGGAGCCCAGTCTGGATTGTATTTTTTTACCCATCCTTCCCCAGCGTTTACCTTTTTTCCCATCTTTTACGGGGCGCCTTATGACGAGCCATCAGCGTCCTTGTTCTGTAACCCTGTACACTGTTTGTTTGTCTAATCTTGAACAGGTTTGTGCTGAAAACAAAGTTTCGTTGTGCTTGTGCAATGACAATAAAGACCTATCCTATCCTATCCTAAACGAGCTATTGCAAGGAATGTAAGGATTTTACCATCTACGGTCCGTAAAATCATCAAAAAGGTTCAGAGAATCTGGAGAAATCACTGCACGTAAGCGACGATATTACAGACCTTTGATTCTCAGGCGGTACTGCATCAAAAACGGACATCAATGTGTAAAGGATATCACCACTTGGGCTCAAGAACACTTCATAAAACCACTGTCAGTAATTACAGTTGGTCGCTACATCTGTAAGTGCAAGTTAAAACTCTGTCAGCATGTATTATGTGTGTATACCAGTCAGTATGTATTATGTGTGTATACCAGTCAGTATGTATTATGTGTGTATACCAGTCAGTGTGTATTATGTGTGTATACCAGTCAGTATGTATTATGTGTGTATACCAGTCAGTATGTATTATGTGTGTATACCAGTCAGTATGTATTATGTGTGTATACCAGTCAGTGTGTATTATGTGTGTATACCAGTCAGTATGTATTATGTGTGTATACCAGTCAGTATGTATTATGTGTGTATACCAGTCAGTGTGTATTATGTGTGTATACCAGTCAGTATGTATTATGTGTGTATACCAGTCAGTATGTATTATGTGTGTATACCAGTCGGTGTGTATTATGTGTGTATACCAGTCAGTATGTATTATGTGTGTATACCAGTCGGTGTGTATTATGTGTGTATACCAGTCAGTATGTATTATGTGTGTATACCAGTCAGTATGTATTATGTGTGTATACCAGTCAGTATGTATTATGTGTGTATACCAGTCAGTATGTATTATGTGTGTATACCAGTCAGTATGTATTATGTGTGTATACCAGTCAGTATGTATTATGTGTGTATACCAGTCAGTATGTATTATGTGTGTATACCAGTCAGTATGTATTATGTGTGTATACCAGTCAGTGTGTATTATGTGTGTATACCAGTCAGTATGTATTATGTGTGTATACCAGTCAGTATGTATTATGTGTGTATACCAGTCAGTATGTATTATGTGTGTATACCAGTCAGTGTGTATTATGTGTGTATACCAGTCAGTATGTATTATGTGTGTATACCAGTCAGTATGTAGGGTGTGTGTATACCAGTCAGTGTGTATTATGTGTGTATACCAGTCAGTATGTATTATGTGTGTATACCAGTCAGTATGTATTATGTGTGTATACCAGTCAGTGTGTATTATGTGTGTATACCAGTCAGTATTTATTATGTGTGTATTCCAGTCATATGTGTGTATACCAGTCAGTATGTAATATGTGTGTATACCAGTCAGTATGTATTATGTGTGTATACCAGTCAGTATGTATTATGTGTGTATACCAGTCAGTATTTATTACGTGTGTTTACCAGTCAATATGTATCATACCAGTCAATATGTATCATATTGACTGGTTTGGTGGTACCGGAGGTGTTTATTGTAGCGTCCTGGAAGAGTTACTGCTACAAGGGATTCTGGGTATTTGTTCTGTTCAGTTGATGTTGTGTTACGGTGCGGATGTTCTCCCGAAATTTGTTTGTCTTTCTTTTTTGGTGTGGGTTCACAGTTTGGCGCATATTTGTAACAGTGTAAAAGTTGTTTATACGGCCACCCTCAGTGTGACCTGTATGGCCGTTGACCAAGTATGCTTTGCATTCATTTGTGTGTGTGTTGAGGCCGCATATATCTTGTGACTGGGCTGTTTGTAAGGAGGAAAAGCGGACATGACAGATTGTAGAGGACTTATTTTAATGACCAGGTGGAAATTGGTAGAAATTCGGGAGAATGGTTGCAACGGGATATTTTCGGGAGTTTCACTGAAATTCGGGAGTCTCCCGGAAAAATCGGGGGGGTTGGCAAGTATGGCCGTGGCACAGTGGTTGAAAGACACTGTCTTCGGTCATTAACCGCAGATGGAACCTTGCTTTTGGCTACGATTTGGCACCTTTTAAATTCTATATGTTTCAAGTTAAAGTTAAAGTACCACTGATTGTCACACACACTCTTAATGTGGCGATATTATGATATATAACATACAAGCAAAAAAATAATAATAATCAAAAACAGTACAGAAAACAGTTCAAAAAAGAGCGCCAGGGAGTGTAAACTCAATAAAGTACCTAAAGCAGGGGTCACCAACGTTTTTGAAACCAAGAGCTACTTCTTGGGTACTGATTAATGTGAAGGGCTACCAGTTTGATACACACTTAAATAAATTGACAGAAATAGCCAATTTGCTCAATTTACCTTTAATAAATAAATCTATATATATATTAAAAAAATGGGTATTTCTGTCCGTCATTCCGTCGTAATTTTTTTTTCCTTTTACGGAAGGTTTTTTTGTCGAGAATGAATGATGAAGAAACACTTAATTTAAAGGTTTAAAAGAGGAGAAAACACGAAAAAAAATGAAAATGAAATTTTGATTCATAGTTTATCTTAAATTTCGACTCTTTAGAATTCAAAATTCGCCCGAAGAAAATGAAGAGAAAACATAGCTAATTCGAAAAAGTAAAAAAAAAATCTTATTGAACATAATTAGTAATTTTTCCTGATTAAAATTAATTTTAGAATTTTGATGACATGTTTTAAATAGGTTAAAATCCAATCTGCACTTTGTTAGAATATATAACAAATTGGACCAAGCTATATTTCTAACAAAGACAAATCATTATTTCTTCTAGATTTTCCAGAACAAAACATTTAAAAGAAATTCAAAATACTTTGAAATAAAATCTCAATTTTATTCTACAGATTTTCTAGATTTGCCGGGATAATTTTTTTGAATTTTAATCACAAATTTGAAGAAATATTTCAAAAATATTTTTCATCGAAAAAAAAGAAGCTAAAATGAGGAAATAAATTAAATGTATTTATTATTCTTTACAGTAAAAAATTAAAAATACTTGAATATTGATTTAAATTGTCAGGAAAGAAGAGGAAGGAATCTAAAAGGTAAAAAGGTATATGTGTTTAAAAATCCTAAAATCATTTTAAAGGTTGTATTTTTTCTCTAAAATTCTCTTTCTGAAAGTTATAAGAAGCAAAGTAAAAAAAATCAATGAATTTATCCAAACAAGTGAAGACCAAGTCTTTAAAATATTTTCTTGGATTTTCAAATTCTATGAGTTTTGTCTCTCTTACAAAATTAAAAATGTTGAGCAAAGCGAGACCAGCTTGCGAGTAAATAAATACAATTTAAAAAAATAGAGGTAGCTCACTGGTAAGTGCTGCTATTTGAGCTATTTTTAGAACAGGCCAGCGTTGGTGACCCCTGATCTAAAGAATAATGCAAAATATATATATATATATGTATGTGTAAAGTCAGATGCTTACACAAGTTCCGTAAATTATCCAAATTTAGAGCACAGCATCAAAGTTTTCACCACTTCTGTATAGTCCAGAGATTACTGCGTGAATGATGACATCACACATACATAAGGACGAAGGCCAGGAGGTTAACCACGCCTCCTCCCATGGCCGCGCCCCTTTCGCGTGACACAACGCTTCTGATTGGACGAGAGCAAAAGCTCCCGCCCTCCTCGCAGCCGAGCAAGACGTGAGGGAGAGCGGACATCCGCAGCAGTCACGGAGAAGCGCGCACCGGAGCACGTCGTCCTTTCTTCCTTTTTCGGGAATATTCTTCTTTATAGACATGGTGGCTCTTTTTTTTTTTTTTAACGCCGGATGCAGGATTATGTTAAAATAGTCACCTTGTTAAAAGGATGCCGTGTGTTTCCCTATAAACATTACGTGGGTCCGCATTGCGCACGAGCCATATTTTGGATTTACGCACATTTCCTTTTTTTTTTTTTTTTTTTTCTGTCTTTTTTTTTTTTTTTTTTTTTTTATAATTATGATCCGTGCTGGTAAATAATTCGTGTATTCCACAAGTTCTGGATCCCCCGATGAGAGATCCCACCGGCGGTTTAAGGTTTTTACGCAGCGAGTCCCCGGAGCGTGACGCCCGCGGCGGTGTCCCCGGTCCCCGCCGAACCGGAGCGCAGAGTCCGAGTCCCGAGTCTCGTTCCTTAGACCCGCCGCGACAGGACAAAAGGCTCCCCGTCAGGATTGTCAAGATGTTGACGGCGCACAGCGGCCATTTGCTCCACCCGGAGTACCTTCAACCTCTCCAGTCCGCTCCGGTCAGCATCGAGGTGAGAAAGAAGCACATAAAAAAATAAAAAAAATAAATAAAAAGTTTGACCTTTTGTAAAAACCTCACCCAGATTTTTGAAAAGAAAATGGCGTGCGTAATTAACTGCAAAGTGACTCATAATTAATAGTATTGCATGTGTGTGATTGTATTATTATTATTATTGTGTGAATGTTCCAAAACATTCACACCAAAATGCATCTATTTTTTTTATATTTTATTGTGTGAATGCTCCAAGTTTTCGCCCGATTCAAACCGTCCCAACTTCAAACTGTTGAGCCCGTTCGGGAATCGCAGGCTTTTCCCTTAACAAATTCCAAAAATTTTCCAAAAATTCCAAGCTTTCCCTGGAAATTTTTCCCATTCAAAAATGAATCGAAAATTTTATCAAACTTCTGTCATTTCCCAAAAAAATTCAGCCTATTCAGAACCATTCCTCCTTCAACACATTCCACCGTTTTGGACATTCAAACTATCAATTTTCCAAGTTCTGAAAAATTCCAGGATTTTCCAGAATTCCTGCTTCCCCAAAGCCCCATTTTCACCCTTTTCACACATTTCAACCGTTCCAACATCAAAACATTCCTCTTAATCAGGATGTAAAAGAAGAAGAAAAAAACCAGTTTTTCCAGGAATTATGTAATCCACTTTCTCAAATCAACATGTTACTACTTCATCATTTCTCCACCGATTTGCCCATCCATCCATTTTCTACCGCTTATTCCCTTTTGGGGGCGCTGGCGCCTATCTCAGCTACAATCAGGCGGAAGGCGGGGTACACCCTGGACAAGTCGCCACCTCATCGCAGTCCACCGATTTGAAAAAAATAAATTAAAAAACACCAACCATTGCAACTCATTCGGACCATTCAGGTTTTTTTTTTGGTTTTTTTACCATTTACAAAAAAAAAATCCCTCTCTTTCCGAAATTCCCATTTTTGTCTGGAATTCCCTTTAAAATGAACGGGACATTCTTCAAACTTCCACAACTCCTACATCCTTCAAACCATTCCACCTTTAACACACCTTTTTGGAAAATCAAACTATCATTTTTCCAAGTTCTGAAAAATTCCAGGATTTTCCAGAATTCCTGCTTTTCCAAAGCCATACTTCCACCCTTTTTTCTGGCGACTACTCCTTCCACATTTTTCAACGTTTCAACCGTTCCATCGTCAAAATATTCCTCTTAACCAGGACAAAAAAACTAAGTATTTTTTTGAACGGGAAAAATTCCCGGTTTTCCCGAAATTCCAGGAATTCCGCAATACAATTTCTCAATTCAACGTGTTACTACTTCAACATTTCTCCACCCATTTGAAAAACTAAACATCAACCATTTCAACTCATTCGGACCATTCAAATTTTTTTTTTTTTACCATTTTCAAAAAAAATCCCGCTTTTCCCGAAGTTCACAATTTTTTCTGAAATTTCCATTGAAATGAACGGGAAATTCTTCAAACTTACACAATTCCCACATCCTTCAAACCATTCCACCTTTAACACATACTACCTTTTTGGAAATTCGAACTATCATTTTTCCAAGTTCTGAAAAATTCCAGGATTTTCCAGAATTCCTGCTTTTCAAAAACGTCATTTCCACACTTTTCTGGCGACTACTCTTTCCACATTTTTCAACAGTTCCACCATCAAAACATTCTTCTTAATCAGGACAAAAAACAAAGTTGTTTTTTGAACAGGAAAAATTCCCGGTTTTCCCGAAATTCCAGGAATTCCGTAATACAATTTCTCAATTCAACGTGTTACTACTTCAAAATTTCTCCACCCATTTGAAAAACTAAACACCAACCATTTCAACTCTTTCCGAACATTTAAGTTTATTGTTTTTTTTACCATTTTCAAAAAAATTCCCGCTTTTCCCGGAATTCCTCATTTTTTCTGAAATTCCCATTTAATTGAATGGGACATTCTTCAAACTTGCACAATTCCCACATCCTTCAAACCATTCCACCTTTGACACATACCACCTTTTTGGAAAATCAAACTATCATTTTTCAAAGTTCTGAAAAATTCCAGGATTTTCCGGAATTCCTGCTTTTCCAAAGCCTCTTTTCCACCCTTTTTTCTGGCGACTACTCCTTCCACATTTTTCAACGTTTCAACCGTTCCACCGTCAAAATATTCCTCTTAGCCAGGACAAAAAAACAAAGTATTTTTTTGAACTGGAAAAATTCCCGGTTTTCCCGAAATTCCAGGTATTCCGTAATACAATTTTTCAATTCAACGTGTTACTACTTCAACATTTCTCCACCGATTTGAAAAACTAAACACCAACCATTTCAACTCATTCTGACCATTCAAGTTTTTTGTTTTTTTTACCATTTCCAAAAAGATTCCCTCTTTCCCCGGAATTCCTAATTTTTTCTGAAATTTCCATTGAAATGAACGGGAAATTCTTCAAACTTACACAATTCCCACATCCTTCAAACCATTCCACCTTTAACACATACTACCTTTTTGGAAATTCGAACTATAATTTTTCCAAGTTCTGAAAAATTACAGGATTTTCCAGAATTCCTGCTTTTCCAAAGCCTCATTTCCACACTTTTTTCTGGCGAGTACTCCTTCCACATTTTTCAACAGTTCCAATATCAAAACATTCTTCTTAATCAGGACAAAAAACAAAGTTGTTTTTTGAACAGGAAAAATTCCCGGTTTTCCCGAAATTCCAGGAATTCCGTAATACAATTTCTCAATTTAACGTGTCACTACTTCAACATTTCTCCACCCATTTGAAAAACTAAACACCAACCATTTCAACTCATTCGGACCATTCAAGTTTTTGTTTTTTTTACCATTTTCAAAAGAATTCCCGCTTTTCCCGAAATTCACACTTTTTTCTGAAATTCCCATTGAAATGAACGGGACATTCTTCAAAGTTCTACAATTCCCACATCATTCAAACCATTCCACTTTTAACACATTCTACCATTTTGGAAATTCAAACTATCATTTTTCCAAGTTCTGAAAAATTCCAGGATTTTCCAGAATACCTGCTTTTCCAAAGTCCCATTTCCACCCTTTTTTCTGGCGACAACTCCTTCCACATTTTTTACAACATTTCAACCATTCCACCGTCAAAACATTCCTCTTAATCAGGACAAAAAACTATGTTTTTTTTTTAACAGGAAAAATTCCCGGTTTTCCCAAAATTCCAGGAATTCCAAAATACAATTTCTCAATTCAACATTTTACTACTTCAACATTTCTCCACCGATTTGAAAAATTTCAACACAAACCATTTCAAATCATTCACACCATTCAAGTTCTTTTTTTTTTTTTTTTTAACCATTTTTTATAAAATTCCTGCTTTTCCCGAAATTCACAATTTTTTCTGAAATTCCCATTGAAATGAACGGGACATTCTTCAAAGTTCCACAATTCCCACATCATTAAAACCATTCCACCTTTAACACATTCCACCTTGTTTTTGGCGACTACTCCTTCCACATTTTTCAACACATTTCAACCGTTCCACCGTCAAAATATTCCTCTTAATCAGGAAAAAAAAACATAGTAATTTTTTGAACAGGAAAAATTCCCGGTTTTCCAGGATTTCTGTAATCCAATTCCTTAATTCAACATGTTACTACTTTAACATTTCTCCACCGATCAAAAAAATTCCCGCTTTTCCCAAAATTTCCAATTTTTTCTGAAATTCCCATTGAAATGAATGGGACATTATTCAAACTTCCACAATTCCCACATCCATCAACCCATTCCACCTTTAACACATTCCACCATTTTGGAAACTGAAACTATAGTTTTTCCAAGTTATGAAAAATTCCAGGATTTTCCAGAATTCCTGCTTTTCCAAAGACCTACTTCCACCCTTTTTTCTGGCGACTACTCCTTCCACATTTTTCATCGTTTTTACCGTTCCACCGTCAAAATATTCCTCTTAACCAGGACAAAAAAACATAGTTGTTTTTTGAACTGGAAAAATTCCCGGTTTTCAAGGAATTCTGTAATCCACTTCATTAATTCGACATGTTACTACTTCAACATTTCTCCACCGATTTGAAAAATTTCAACACCAACCATTACAACTCATTCGAACAATTCAAGTTTGATTTTTTTACCATTTTCAAAAAAATTCCCGCTTTTTCCAAAATTCCTGATTATTTTTGAATTTCCCATTGAAATGAATGGAACATTCGTCAAACTTGCCCAATTCCCACATCCTTCAAACCATTCCACCTTTAACACATTCCACCATTCTGGAAAATCAAACTATCATTTTTCAAAGTTCTGAAAAATTCCAGGATTTTCCAGAATTCCTGCTTTTCCAAAGCCTCATTTCCACCCTTTTTTCTGGCGACTACTCCTTCCACATTTTTCAACCGTTCCACCGTCAAAATATTCCTCTTAACCAGGACAAAAATACAAAGTTGTTTTTTGAACAGGAAAAATTCCCGGTTTTCCAGGAATTCTGTAATCCAATTCCTTAATTCAACATATTACTACTTCAACATTTCTTCACCGATTTGAAACATTTCAACACCAACCATTTCAACTCCTTCGAACCATTCAAGTTTGATTTTTTTACCGTTTTCAAAAAAAATCCTGTTTTTCCCAAAATTCCCAATTCTTTTTGAAATTCCCATTGAAATTAATGGATCATTCGTCAAATTTCCCCAATTCCCAAATCCTTCAAACCATTCCACCTTTAACACATTCCACCATTCTGGAATTTCAAACTACCTTTATTTCCCAAGTTAAAACAAATTCCTTAAATTCCCTAACACCATATACTAAATCAAAATTTCGATTCCAACAACAACCAAATGAGCTAATTCAGGTAATTCATGCACCTAATCGTTTTTTTTTTAAATCCCGCTTTTCCCAAATTTCCAGGAAATACCCATTGAAATGAATGGGACATTTTTTCCAAGTTGCACAATTCTCTCATTTTTCAACTTATTCAAACCATTCCAAAATTAACACATTCCACTCATCCCGGACATGCACCCTAACACTCTCCCAAGTTCTAAACCAAATTCCCATTTTCCTGGAGATTCCAACTCTCCAACATTCAAACTATTTTTAAATTCATACTACATTCTTTCAGCATTTCACTTCAACTTCAGCATTGGAATATTCCTTCAGGAATTGTCTCTTCCAGTTATATGTATGATTTTCCTGCACATTATAGTTTTTTCCTTGTAACTTAACTCCCGTCTCCTGCCGTTATGTTCCCATGCATACCTTTGTACTGCTCGCTATATTTTAATGGTGCAATATAAAAAATATGGATTTTTCTTCTTTGCAGCTGGATGCCAAGAAGAGTCCTTTAGCTCTGCTGGCTCAGACCTGCTCTCAAATTGGCAAACCGGAGCCTCCCTCCTCTTCTAAGCTGGCCTCCCTGTCCTCAGGCAGTTTGGCAGACAAGGACTCTTCAAGCCGGTCCTCCAAGCCCGGAGAGCAGCACCAGTCCTCCGAGGACAAATCCAGCTTCAAACCTTACTCCAAGTCGTCGGGCGACGGCCGTAAAGAGGTTCAAGGCTCGAAGGGGCCTTCAGAAAAACCCTTCAGAGCGGCCAATGGGAGCTTAAATAATGGCAGCGCCTCTTGTTTGTCTTTTCCTCCCCATTCCAAATCACCGAGCTCCCCTGCGCCGCACGCACAGAACCAGCCCCACAGACAAAGCCATTCCCCTTCCACGCAGCCGCTGCCACACTCTCAGGACAGCAAACCGGCCGGTTTAGAGCAAGCCTGTTCAGACGTTAATGGCGCCGATAAAAAAGACTTGGATGCGGCTAAGTCGGGCATGGATGGCGCTCATTTGGCCAACTCCAGCCACATGCGTGCCAGCGCCAATTCCAGTAACGCCAGCTCCGCCTGCAGTCCGCGGCCTGAGAGCAAGGCCGACCCGCAGGCCTCGTCTCAGGCTAACCTGGTCTCCTCGCACATTGCCCCAGTCTCCCCTTTCAAACAAGGACATTCCGTCTTCCCGTTGCCTCCGGCGTCAATGGGCTACCACGGTTCTATCGTGGGAGCCTACGCAGGTTACCCCTCGCAGTTTGTCCCTGCTTTGGATCATACCAAGACTAGTTTGGGGTTAGGACTTTCAAGTAAACACCCCAGCTCTAGTCCGCCATCGTTGATGCAGGGCTTGTGTCGGGACCCTTACTGTCTGACGTACCCCAACGCACATCACTTGGGAGGAAGTAACTGTTCCACCTGCGTCCATGACCCCTCCAGCCTTAAGTCGGGTTACCCCCTTGTCTACCCATCACACCACTTGCACTCTTTGCACTCCAACACATTTTCTTCCAGCACCACCCCTTCCCTCTCACACCCCCTCTACACATATGGTTTCATGGTCTCCAATGACTCCCTACCCCACGCATGTAACTGGGTGTCTGTGGGAGGCCCTTGCGACAAGAGGTTCTCCACGTCCGAGGAGCTGCTGGCCCACTTGCGTACCCACACAGCTCTGCCAGGAATGGTGGACAGCAAGCTCTTGTCAGCCTATCCTTCTTCCATTTCATCCACAGCCTCTTGCCATCTCCATCTCCCACCACCCAGCAGCCCGGGCTCCCTGCCCAGCTCCTTCGCCCTCAGAGGATCCCCTGGTTTAGGCCTGGCTCGCTATCACCCCTACAGCAAATCCCACCTACCTGGAGCCCCCGGACTTCCCATGCCATCCCTACCCTCCTCATCAGCTTACTACTCCCCCTACGCGCTCTACAGCCAGAGACTGGGCTCAGCTTCAGCCCTTGGATACCAGTGATGTCATAAATAACGTCCGCAGACTGCGGGCTCCGGCTTGAACTTTCCAGAGCCACCCCCGGAAGATAGATTCTAGAGAGCGGTTTCGTTTGCAATACCACCTGTTATATAGCCTCAAAACCGGGACTAGAGCTCCAAAGGCACAAGTGATGGATTTTAATACCACACAGAGTCAGAATAGATTTAAAGATATTAACCATACCAATAAGCAGAGCTTGAACATAAATGTGTCACCAAGAGTGAGGGAAGAGTGGACCGCGAGATCGACAGGCGGATCGATGCGGCGTCTTCAGTAATGCGGCTGCTGTATCGATCCGTTGTAGTGAGGAAGGAGCTGAGCCGGAAGGCAAAGCTCTCAATTTACCGGTCGATCTACATTCCCATCCTCATGTAAGGTCATGAGCTTTGGGTTTTGACCGAAAGGACAAGATCACAGGAATGAGTTTCCTCCACAGGGTGGTGGGTCTCTCCCTTAGAGATAGGGTGAGAAGCTCTGCCATCCGGGGGGAGCTCAAAGTAAAGCCCCTGCTCCTCCACATGGAGAGGAGCTAGATTAAGTGGTTCGGGCATCTGGTCAGGATGCCACCCGAACGCCTCCCTAGGGAGGTGTTTAGGGCATGTCCAACCGGTAGAAGGCCACGGGGAAGACCCAGGACACGTTGGGAAGACTATGTCTCCCAGCTGGCCTGGGAACGCCTCGGGATCCCCCGGGAAGAGCTGGACGAAGTGGCTGGGGAGATGGAAGTTGGGGCTTCATTGCTTAGGCTGCTGCCCCCGTGACCCGACCTCGGATAAGCGGAAAAAGATGGATGGATGAATGGGTGTCACCCAGAACTGAAAGTCTGTATTTATTTTTCACACAAATGCTTGCAATTCCACTCTAGGGTGGATTTTTACCGTCCAAATACATTTAAAACAAAACAAAAAAATATTACCATAATGCCTACAGTATGTCACACTCTAAAAAATAAATGCAACGTAATGCTTTATCCTGGGGGCATCTTTTTTTTTTTTTTTCAACTTTTTTTTTTAAGGCTTTGGAGAAGTGCATGACTCGAACATGGCTGTTATTTTTATTTGTAAATATGCAAAGATGTAATATTTTTTCAAGCCTATGCCGGGGAAATAGTTCGGGTTGAAATATAAAGTCGACAGGTGAAAAACTGTCGATGACGGCTGTACTATCCAAACCAACGGGGCAAAGTCTTATTTTATTAAATAAATGATGATTGCATTGAACTTGTTTTCTCTCATTCTTATACTGACTGCTCTAAAAAGTTATTTATGTCCTACAAATAACTCCTGTATGTACTGTTTTTTTTTTAGGTCTATCCATCATTATGTTGCATTGCATGATAACTTAAAAATAAAGACAACTTCAGATTGTTTTCGCCTGAAAACATACAAATCTTAATATATTTGTTTTTGTTTACACTTACTTGTTGCTGGTCATAGTAGTCAATCTTAATTTGTCCCTATTTATCATTTCTGAATAAATGATGTGATAAAGTTCATCAGTCAAATAGGTGAGTCTGGCCGTTTTAAAATGCTCTTATTGGTGTAACATTGTATTCTATCGGAAGATATAATAAATAGTAATATCAAAATCCAGTTACAGGATGTTATTAATGTACAAACCCCGTTTCCATGTGAGTTAGGAAATTGTGTTAGATGTAAATATAAACAAAATACAATGATTTGCAAATCATTTTCAACCCATATTCAATTAAATGCACTACAAAGACAAGATATTTGATGTTAAAACTCATAAACTTTGTTATTTTTTGCAAATAATTATTAACTTAGAAATTCATGGCTGCAACACGTGCCAAAGTAGTTGGGAAAGGGCATGTTCACCACTGTGTTACATCACCTTTTCTTTGAACAACACTCAATAAAAGTTTGGGAACTGAGAAAACTAATTGTTGAAGCTTTGAAAGTGGAATTCTTTCCCATTCTTGTTTTATGTAGAGCTTCCGTCGTTCTCTGCTGTCGTATTTTATAATGCGCCACACATTTTCGATGAGAGACGGGTCTGGACTGCAGGCGGGCCAAGAAAGTACCCGCACTCTTTTTTTTACGAAGCCACGCTGTTGTAACACATGCTGAATGTGGCTTGGCATTGTCTTGCTGAAATAAGCAGGGGCGTCCATGAAAAAGACGGCGCTTAGACGACAGCATATGTTGTTCCAAAACCTGTATGTACCTTTCAGCATTAATGGTGCCTTCACAGATGTGTAAGTTACCCATGCCTTGGGCACTAATGCACCCCCATACCATCACAGATGCTGGCTTATGAACTTTGCGTCGATAACAGTCTGGATGGTTCGCTTCGGATGACACAATGTCCAAAATTTCCAAAAATGATTTGAAATGTGGACTTGTCAGACCACAGAACAGTTTTCCACTTTGCATAAGTCCATCTTAGATGATCTCGGGCCCAGGCGTTTCTGGATGTTGTTGATAAATGGCTTTCGCTTTGCATAGTAGAGCTTTAACTTGCACTTACAGATGTAGCGACGACCTGTATTTAGTGACAGTGGTTTTCTGAAGTGTTCCTGAGCCCATGTGGTGATATCCTTTAGAGATAGATGTCGTCTGAGGGATCGAAGGTCACGGTCATTCAATGCCGCTTAGCATATTCAACTGGATATGGGTTTAAAAATAATATATTCCGTTTATATTTACATTTAACACAATTTCCAAACTCATATGGAAACGGGGTTTGTAATTTACTAATTTTCCTCAACTGATGTTCGAGCATCATGTGGTTTATTCTGCACTTACGTAGCATCATTTACAACAAAACTTGTGAATTTGGACTCATTTAATGAATCTCACACGAATCCAAGTTATTTTAGCATATTTATGTGCGCCCAGATAATGTTTCCCCAGTCCTTCCTTTTAAAATCATGCACACTCTTGCAAAGAATAGACATTGCGACATCCACACTGCAATAACTGAAATCTAAGTAAGATTAAATATCTCAAATAAGGGTGATACTTGCTAATTTTCTGTCTGATACGATAATTATTGTCAGTAAGAGTGTTTTACTTGTTTTATGGGTTTTGGTCCCTAAATGATCTCAGTAAGATATTACAGCTTGTTGCTGAGATTTGATGACCTATATTGAGTAAAACATGCTTGAAACTAGATTATTGACTTTTGCAAATCTGTGTCATCAACACTAATAAGTATAAAACTACTTTTTTAAAGTAGTAATTTCTTAATTTGAGCATGAAAAAAATAAAATCCTGATGCCGAGCGCATGTCTTTATGTCAAGATAATGGCACTAGCATTTAATAATAATAGTAATACATTTTATTTGTAAAAAGCACCTTACATTGAGCAAACAACCTCAAAATGCTACAGTGTATTAAATAAAGAAATAGATAAAAAATGGAAACAAATAAATAAACAATAGCTAGAACGAGTATGCATACATCTATAAAAAGGCTTTTTTATAAAAAAAGGTTTTTAAGGTTTTTTACTTACTTTATTTACTTAATTTTGTCATGACTTGGACTTGGGCGTGGATTATTTTCCCAAGGTGCAAAGCGAATGGAGTGGAAACGGCGTGAGGGTAAAGACATTTTGTTATTTTAACACTACAACTAAAAAACAAAAAGGCGCACACAATGGCGGAGAACAAACTAGACTAAAGAAAACAAAGACTTGCACAGAGGCAGAAACTGTGCTCTTTTCATCCAATGCAAAAAGTGCATGCGCTGCTGAGCTCTTTTGGGGACCATTTTATACTGCCAGTTATCTCCACCCCCGGGAACTTGGTGCTGCTTACCGTCTCCACTGCTGTGCCGTCGATGGCTGGACTGGTGTCTTATCTATCTATCTAGCTATCAATCGGTCGGCGTGGCGAAGTTGGGATAGGGTTCCTGGTTCGATCCCCACCTCCTAACAACCGTGTCACGTCCGTTGGGTCCTTGAGCAAGACGCTTCACCCTTGCTCCTGATGCGTCGTGGTCAGAGCCTTGCATGGCAGCTCCCGCCATCATTGTTAGTGAATCTATCTATCTATCTATCTATCTATCTATCTATCTATCTATCTATCTATCTATCTATCTATCTATCTATCTATCTATCTATCTATCTATTGTTGCGTCTGACCAGTAACTTAAATTCCCTGGAAGGGAGAACTGGTCAGGCGCAACAATTTTACTATCCATCTATCTATCTATCTATCTATCTATCTATCTATCTATCTATCTATCTATCTATCTATCTATCTATCTATCTATCTATCTATCTATCTATCTATCTACCTACCTCAATCCCTCCCGCCCTCCCTCCCTACCTACCTACCTACCTACCTACCTCCTTCCCTCCCTCCCTCCCTCACTCCCTACCTACCTACCTACCTCTCTCCCTCCCGCCCTCCCTCCCTCCCTACCTACCTACCTACCTACCTACCTACCTCCTTCCCTCCCTCCCTCTCTACCTACCTCCCTCCCTCCCGCCCTCCCTCCCTACCTACCTACCTACCTACCTCCTTCCCTCCCTCCCTCTCTACCTACCTCCCTCCCTCCCTCCCTCCCTCCCTCCCTACCTCCCTCCCTCCCTCCCTCCTGCCCTCCCTCCCGCCCTCCCTCCCTACCTACCTACCTACCTACCTACCTACCTACCTACCTCCTTCCCTCCCTCCCTCTCTACCTACCTACCTCCCTCCCTCCCTACCTACCTACCTACCTACCTACCTACCTCCTTCCCTCCCTCCCTCTCTACCTACCTACCTCCCTCCCTCCCTACCTACCTACCTACCTCCCTCCCACCCTGAGGCGGTGTAGCTCGGTTGGTAGAGCGGCCGTACCAGCAACTTGAGGGTTGCAGGTTCGATTCCCGCTTCCGCCATCCTAGTCACTGCCGTTGTGTCCTTGGGCAAGACACTTTACTCACCTGCTCCCAGTGCCACCCACACTGGTTTGAATGTAACTTAGATATTGGGTTTCACTATGTAAAGCGCTTTGAGTCACTAGAGAAAAAGCGCTATATAAATATAATTCACTTCACTTCACACTTCACTCATTCCCTCCCTACCTACCTACCTACCTACCTAGCTACCTCCCTCCCTACCTACCTACCTACCTACCTACCTACCTCCCTCCCTCCCTCTCTCCCTACCCACCTACCTCCCTCCGTCCCTTCCTCCCTACCTCTCTCCCTACCCACCTACCTACCTACCTCCCTCCCTCCCTCCCTCCCTACCTTCCTACTACCTCCCTCCCTCCCTCCCTACCTACCTACCTACCTACCTAGCTACCTCCCTCCCTACCTACCTACCTACCTCCCTCCCTCCCTCTCTCCCTACCCACCTACCTACCTCCCTCCCTACCTTCCTACTACCTCCCTCCCTCCCTCCCTACCTACCTACCTACCTACCTACCTCCCTCCCTACCCACCTACCTCCCTCCGTCCCTCCCTCCCTACCTACCTACCTACCTACCTCCCTCCCTACCCACCTACCTCCCTCCGTCCCTCCCTCCCTACCTCCCTCCCTACCCACCTACCTACCTACCTCCCTCCCTCCCTCCCTACCTACTTACCTAGCTACCTCCCTCCCTCCCTATTTACCAACTTCCTTACCTACCTAGCTACCTATCTATCTACCTCCCTCCCTACCTACCTACCTACCTACCTCTCTCCCTATATACCTAACTACCTACCTACCTATCTAACTACAGTATCTATCTATCCATTAATCCTGTAAGATGGTCTCCCAGGACTCCTCCGTCACCCACATTGCGTTTCTTGACCCCACCGTCGCTTTTAATTGCCGATTCCTGTTTGCGAGGCCTGAAAAAAGTGCCTTCTCAGCGGAACGGCGCTGCGGCGGGTCACTGGGACTTGAGTAATGACTCGAGGGGAGGTGTTGACCCAGGATCTCCTCTGGCTCTGACGGATCGGCCTGCAACACAAAGGCCGTGGCTGACAAAGGGCTGCAGTTAATAGGGAAATATTCATCAAAATCCTAACCCCCCCCCCCCCCCCCCCCCCGGAACCTCAAACCTGTCACTGTCATCATGTTCCGGCTTTTTTCTTTTTGCTAACACCGGCAATCTTTGTGAGACACTAATTTAACCGGAAGGAGTCGGTCTATCTTCTATTAGAGCCCGGGCGCTGATAATGTGTCTGTGTCTGCACTCTATTTGGCCGACACGCCGTCTGCGGCGCCGTGCAAAGAGTCTCCAAGGTGGCTATTGACCCCGACTCTCAGACTCCTCCACTCTCGCGCTTCATTAGCACTCCAGACCGAGGAAAGGCAAGCACAGGTGTCACTTGACAGGACCATTAACAAAATGGATGACCTTCCCAAAACCCGCATCCAGCCCTTGCTTCACCAGTGAGGTCACGGCACCCCCCACCCCCCCCCCCCCTGCCATCACCACTCTCTGCGACTCCTTTGGAAGACAAGATTTTATTTATTTTTTCCCATTTGGAAAGTGGAGCAGCCCGTTCCAATGTGACAGAAAAGCCCGTCTGCACTCTCCAATAAAATAAAAGCTCAAACATATTTACAAGTTAGTGCTTGTAAGCCTTTTTTAAGTCCTCTTCCTGCTCATTCTGGGAATATTCTGGCTTGTGTCGCCCCCTATAGTTGGGCTGCTGAATTGTGTCACCCTAGTAATGCGTGAAATGTACTCTGTTACATTTGCTTAAGTAACTTTTTGGATACATTTTGCACCTATAGCTCAGGGGTTGCCGACCCAAAATGTTGAAAGAGCCATATTGGACCAAAAATGCTGACTATGAGAAACCTTGGAGAGGACCTCAGATGTGGGCAACCCCCCTCCCTCTAGGGGACCGAAAGCAATGGATGTCGAGCGGGTCTAACATGATACTGTGAAAGTTCAATCCATAGTGGCTCCAACACAGCCGCGAGAGTTCAGTTCAAAGCGGATCCAAGACAGCAGCCAGAGTCCTGTCCACAGGAAACCATCTCAAGTGGAGGCGGATACATTTTGCACCTGTAGCTCAGGGGTCGGCAACCCAAAATGTTGAAAGAGCCATATTGGACCAAAAATAAAAAAAATAAAAATATCAATCAATCAATCAATGTTTTTTTATATAGCCCTAAATCACAAATGTCTCAAAGGACTGTACAAACCATTACGACTACGACATCCTCGGAAGAACCCACAAAAGGGCAAGGAAAACTCACACCCAGTGGGCAGGGAGAATTCACATCCAGTGGGACGCCAGTGACAATGCTGACTATGAGAAACCTTGGAGAGGACCTCAGAAGTGGGCAACCCCCCTCCCTCTAGGGGACCGAAAGCAATGGATGTCGAGCGGGTCTAACATGATACTGTGAAAGTTCAATCCATAGTGGCTCCAACACAGCCGCGACAGTTCAGTTCAAAGCGGATCCAAGACAGCGGCCAGAGTCCCGTCCACAGGAAACCATCTCAAGTGGAGGCGGATACATTTTGCACCTGTAGCTCAGGGGTCGGCAACCCAAAATGTTGAAAGAGCCATAATGGACCAAAAATAAAAAAAATAAAAATATCAATCAATCAATCAATGTTTATTTATATAGCCCCAAATCACAAATGTCTCAAAGGACTGCACAAACCATTACGACTACGACATCCTCGGAAGAACCCACAAAACGGCAAGGAAAACTCACACCCAGTGGGCAGGTAGAATTCACATCCAGTGGGACGCCAGTGACAATGCTGACTATGAGAAACCTTGGAGAGGACCTCAGATGTGGGCAACCCCCGCCTCCCCCCCTCTAGGGGACCAAAAGCAATGGATGTCGAGCGGGTCTAACATGATACTGTGAAAGTTCAATCCATAGTGGCTCCAACACAGCCGCGAGAGTTCAGTTCAAGCGGATCCAAGACAGCAGCGAGAGTCCCGTCCACAGGAAACCATCTCAAGCGGAGGCGGATACATTTTGCACCTGTAGCTCAGGGGTCGGCAACCCAAAATGTTGAAAGAGCCATATTGGACCAAAAATAAAAAATTTAAATATAAATCAATCAATCAATGTTTATTTATATAGCCCTAAATCACAAATGTCTCAAAGGACTGTACAAACCATTACGACTACAACATCCTCGGAAGAACCCACAAAAGGGCAAGGAAAACTCACACCCAGTGGGCAGGGAGAATTCACATCCAGTGGGACGCCAGTGACAATGCTGACTATGAGAAACCTTGGAGAGGACCTCAGATGTGGGCAACCCCCACCCCTCTAGGGGACCGAAAGCAATGGATGTCGAGCGGGTCTAACATGATACTGTGAAAGTTCAATCCATAGTGGCTCCAACACAGCCGCGAGAGTTCAGTTCAAAGCGGATCCAAGACAGCGGTGAGAGTCCCGTCCACAGGAAACCATCCCAAGCGGAGGCGGATCAGCAGCGTAGAGATGTCCCCAACCGATACACAGGCGAGCGGTCCATCCTGGGTCCCGACGAGCGGCCCATCCTGGGTCTCGACTCTGGACAGCCAGTACTTCATCCATGGTCATCGGACCGGACCCCCTCCACAAGGGAGGGGGGGACATAGAAGAAAAAAGAAAAGAAGCGGCAGATCAATTGATCTAAAATGGAGGTATATTTAAAGGCTAGAGTATACAGATGAGTTTTAAGGAGAGGCTTAAATGCTTCTACTGAGGTAGCATCTCGAACTGTTACCGGGAGGGCATTCCAGAGTACTGGAGCCCGAACGGAAAACCCTCTATAGCCCGCAGACTCTTTTTTGGGGCTCTAGGAATCACTAATAAGCCGGAGTCTTTTGAACGCAGATTTCTTGCCGGGACATATGGTACAATACAATCGGCAAGATAGGATGGAGCTAAACCATGTAGTATTTTATACGTAATCATATGTCTGAAGCCGCAAATTAAAAGTCTTATATAAGTGTTATAATGAAGAGAACACATGATGTAAGTGTCTATATCAGCTATATTAGCCTACTATCAAAATTACTAGAAGTCTAATATAACTGTTATAATGAAGACAACACATGATGTACAGTAAGTGTCTGAATTAGTTGTATTAGCCTACTATCAAAATTATTTTAAAAGTATTTTATATATATATACATGGCGTAAGTGTCTATATGAGTTGTATTAGCCTACTATCAAAATGACTTTAAAAGTATTTTATATATACATGATGTAAGTGTCTATATTAGTTGTATTAGCCTACTATCAAAATGACTTTAAAAGTATTTTGTATATATATACATGGTGTAAGTGTCTATATTAGTTGTATTAGCCTACTATCAAAATGACTTTAAAAGTATTTTATATATATACATGGTGTAAGTGTCTATATTAGTTGTATTAGCCTACTATCAAAATGACTTTAAAAGTCCTAAATAAGTGTTATAATGAAGACAACACATGATGTACAGTAAGTGTCTGAATTAGTTGTATTAGCCTACTATCAAAATGACTTTAAAAGTATTTTATATATATACATGATGAAAGTGTCTATATAAGTTGTATTAGCCTACTATCAAAATGACTTTAAAAGTATTTTTTATATATATACATGGTGTAAGTGTCTATATTAGCTGTATTTGCCTACTATCAAAATGACTTTAAAAGTATTTTTTATATATATACATGGTGTAAGTGTCTATATTAGTTGTATTAGCCTACTATCAAAATTATTTTAAAAGTATTTTATATATATATACATGGCGTAAGTGTCTATATGAGTTGTATTAGCCTACTATCAAAATGACTTTAAAAGTATTTTATATATACATGATGTAAGTGTCTATATTAGTTGTATTAGCCTACTATCAAAATGACTTTAAAAGTATTTTTTATATATATACATGGTGTAAGTGTCATATTAGTTGTATTAGCCTACTATCAAAATTACTTTAAAAGTCCTAAATAAGTGTTATAATGAAGACAACACATGATGTACAGTAAGTGTCTGAATTAGTTGTATTAGCCTACTATCAAAATGACTTTAAAAGTATTTTGTATATATACATGATGTAAGTGTCTATATTAGTTGTATTAGCCTACTATCAAAATGACTTTAAAAGTATTTTGTATATATATACATGGTGTAAGTGTCTATATTAGTTGTATTAGCCTACTATCAAAATGACTTTAAAAGTATTTTATATATATACATGGTGTAAGTGTCTATATGAGTTGTATTAGCCTACTATCAAAATGACTTTAAAAGTATTTTATATATATATACATGGTGTAAGTGTCATATTAGTTGTATTAGCCTACTATCAAAATTACTTTAAAAGTCCTAAATAAGTGTTATAATGAAGACAACACATGATGTACAGTAAGTGTCTGAATTAGTTGTATTAGCCTACTATCAAAATGACTTTAAAAGTATTTTTTATATATATACATGGTGTAAGTGTCTATATTAGCTGTATTAGCCTACTATCAAAATGACTTTAAAAGTATTTTTTATATATATACATGGTGTAAGTGTCTATATTAGCTGTATTAGCCTACTATCAAAATGACTTTAAAAGTATTTTTTATATATATACATGGTGTAAGTGTCATATTAGCTGTATTAGCCTACTATCAAAATGACTTTAAAAGTATTTTTTATATATATACATGATGTAAGTGTCTATATTAGCTGTATTAGCCTACTATCGAAATGACTTTAAAAGTCTTATATAAGTGTTATAATGAAGGCAACACATGATGTAAGTGTTTATATTAGCTAAATTATTTAGCTAATATTGATTCCTACTATCAATCTATTACTGGGGCTGCTGAGCTACTACTCACTTTTTTCTAACAGGCAGAGGTCAATTAAGTGTACCGTGGATTTGTGAGCTCTTCCTTCGTGCAAACGCAATTGTTTTAAGTTAAGTTTGGTCATTGGCTTGTTAACGTGTGGTGGGCAACAATGTTATGTGGTCGAAAAGTCAGACTCTTAAACAGGAACAATAGAGAGTTTGTTACAACAGTTTTAATTACTCACAATCAGATAGTACAAAGTTGGATTGAATCGATATGAAAACAGACAATGTCTTCGAAGACGATAGATGGTGCACCCTCATGAATGAATTAAGTAAGAGCGCACACCGGGCTTGGTCTTCCCTTCTTATTTATACGCTCCCTGTTTGCCTGATTTCTATCATAAGAACTTATGTAACTGTGCAATGTTCAGGGTGACTTGACCTCTCATGTCGTGTGTCCCCCCAACTTGGTCAGTGTGACTTGACCTCTTATGTCGTGTCCTTCCCAATGTATCTAGGTGAAAGTTACCCAAAACAGATTTAGGACAGAAATTAGCCACTACAAAGGTAAAAAAAACAACTACAAAATAAACATAAAAAATTCAGACACAGGAATGTATTGAAATGTTTGGTTCATTGAAACAGAAGTAGGCTAATGGGACATTGGCTTGACAGCTATAGGAATGTACTGTATTTATTTTTCCTGTTTCAGTCCCGATGGATCCATCCATCCATCCATCCATCTTCTTCCGCTTATCCGAGGTCAGGTCTCGGGGGCAGCAGCCTAAGCAGGGGAGCCCAGACTTCCCTCCCCCCAGCCACTTCGTCCAGCTCTTCCCGGGCAATACCCGAAGCGTTCCCAGGCCAGCCGGGAGACATAGTCTTCCCAACGTGTCCTGGGTCTTCCTACCGATAGAACCATTCTTTCTCTACTTCTAAGAGATCTTGTCATCATACAGTAGGATATCATTGTCGATAAAGCAGGATGTGGGCCACCCCGTCCCCAGCCCTCTCCTCAAAAACAGCTAAAACGCATCTTGTAAGTACAAAACCCAGAAGCAGTGAAGTTGGCACGTTGTGTAAATGGTGAAGTGAATTATATTTATATAGCGCTTTTCTCGAGTGACTCAAAGCGCTTTAAATAGTGAAATCCAATATCTAAGTTACATTTAAACCGGTGTGGGTGGCACTGGGAGCAGGTGGGTAAAGTGTCTTGCCCAAGGACACAACGGCAGTGACTAGGATGGCGGAAGCGGGAATCGAACCTGCAACCCTCAAGTTGCTGGCACGGCCACTCTACCAACTGAGCTATGCTATAATAAAAACCGAATACAATGATTTGCAAATAATTTTCAACTTGTATTCAGTTGAATAGACTACAAAGACTGGCCCTGCGACGAGGTGGCCACTTGTCCAGGGTTTATCCCGCCTTCCGCCCGATTGTAGCTGAGATAGGCTCCAGCGCCCCCCTGCGACCTTGAAGGGAATAAGCGGTAGAAAATGGATGGATGGATAGACTGCAAAGACAAGATACTTAACGTTCCAACTGGAAAACATTGTTATTTTTTGCAAATAATCATAAATTTAGATTTTTATGGCAGCAACACATTGCAAAAAAGTTGTCACAGGGGCATTTTTTAGCACTGCGTTACATGGCCTTTCCTTTTAACAAGCCGGGTGTTGTTGATAAATGTCTTTTGCTTTGCATAGTAAATGGGTTGTACTTGTATAGTGCTTTTCTACCTTCAAGGTACTCAAAGCGCTTTGACACTACTTCCACATTTACCCATTCACACACACATTCACACACTGATGGAGGGAGCTGCCATGCAAGGCGCTAACCAGCACCCATCAGGAGCAAGGGTGAAGTGTCTTGCTCAGGACACAACGGACGTGACGAGGTTGGTACTAGGTGGGGATTGAACCAGGGACCCTCGGGTTGCGCACGGCCACTCTCCCACTGCGCCACGCCGTCCCTAGTAGAGTTTTAACTTGCACTTGCAGATGTAGCGACCAACTGCAGTTACTGACAGTGTTTTTTTTTATATTGTTCCTGAGCCCATGTGGTGATATCCTTTACACACCGATGTCGCTTTTTGACGCCGTACCGCCTGAGGGATCGAAAGTCCGTAATATCATCAGTGATTTCTCCAGATTCTCTGAACCCTTTGATGATATTACAGACCGTGGATGGTGAAATCCCCTAAATTCCTTGCAATAGCTGGTTGAGAAATGTTGTTCTTAACCTTCCTCTTGTGTTAGCTTTCTGTACCATCTCTTATGTTAACAGGTCGGTTTTGACCCATGTCTTAAATCAGCTGTAAAATACACTAAAAACAATTATCTATCATCCAATTTGTTTCTCATCTCTTGGTTACCTCGTTAGGCTTCCTTATCCTTGAAAATATTGGTTTTAATATTTTTGGTTTGGGCCATTGGGCCTTTTTTTTGTCAGTATACCCCTCGATTTCAATTTTTAAAAATGGTAAAACGAACCTCAAGAGAATCATATACATTAAAAAAAAGGTTGTTGTGTTACCTAACTATTACTAAGGCGTATTAGAACACATCTCTTAAATAAATGTGTTTTATTTATTTTTTCATTTTAAGAATTTTAACTATAGTAACATCTATGGTGTTACGGGTCTATTTCGACCCATATATATTTACTTCAAGAAAAAGGCTAAAAAGTATTTTTTTCAGCAACAGAAATCCAACATCAAACAAACAACAACCAATCAAGCAAATGAAACCAAGAGAAATAGATTACTAGTTCCAAAACTAGTAAAAAACAAAATCAGAGTGGCAAAAAGTGACACTTTTAGTGTCCGTCTTTTGTTTGTTTTTGTACAGGATAACAAGGTAAAATGAGAATCCACTAAAGCTCACATGATTGGGAGAGGAGCTGGCTGTCAGTGTGTTCAGTTTTGGCTTTTATCATTGCTTTATCATCTTGTTTTTATAACTGGGTCGAAACCGACCCTAACAACACCAAGGGCATAATTTCTACCAGAGCATTTTATAATTTAGTGAAAAAAATTAAAATGTTTTATTTTGTTGACAAAGAGGTTCCTGACAAAGTCAAAAAGCTTTGATGCAAAAAAATAAATGTATGTGGTGTTTTTATGCATCTAACACAAGACGAAGGTTAAACTGTTCAACAATTTGCTCACGCGTTTTCCGACAAAGTGGGGACCTCACGCCCCGTCCTTGTCTGTGAATGACTGAGCTTTTCACGGCAGCTGCTTTTAATACACGATCATTCTATTGAATATAAGATTGAATGTTAAAATAAAGCCAGTGATGGCATTTGCTATAGTCCCCTTTGTTTCAAAAAGTATTTGGGCACTAGTAATTTAACAACAACCGTCAAAAAAATAGTTTAGTCCTTTCCCTTTGAGAAATTTTTTTTTTTTTTTTTCATTTCCTATGTTTTTAAATACACCCGAGAAGGTTCCGTCCTCCTACTTAACCACTGCGGACAGATGATTGAGGCCGAGTAGGCACACTTCCACAAGCACACGTAGGCAACATAAATGGAGTGTGTGGGTGTTGACTCAGCTGCAAGACAGTGTGGAGGAGAGAGCGAGATGAGCAAGGGAATTGGGAGGCATTTGAATAACAAGTGCTAACTGCCAACAGTGAAATTAAATCCAACTATTTCAAGGGAATAAGCGGTACAGAATGGATGGATGGATGGATATTTCACCTTCTGAGTAGACCAGACCTGGGCATCCTAGGGCCCGCGGGCCACATCCGGCCCTTTGTTCGTCCCTGTCCGGCCCGCGTGAGGCTAATCATAAATCCCAAAATAAATTAAAAAAAGTATTTAGGTTGAGTAGGGCTTCACGGTGGCAGAGGGGGTTAGTGCGTCTGCCTCACAATACGAAGGTCCTGCAGTCCTGGGTTCAAATCCAGGCTCGGGATCTTTCTGTGTGGAGTTTGCATGTCGTCCCCGTGAATGCGTGGGTTCCCTCCGGGTACTCCGGCTTCCTCCTTCCTCCAAAGACATGCACCTGGGGATAGGCCCCTCCCACCTCCAAAGACATGCACCTGGGGATAGGCCCCTCCCACCTCCAAAGACATGCACCTGGGGATAGGTTGATTGGCAACACTAAATTGGCCCTAGTGTGTGAATGTGAGTGTGAATGTTGTCTGTCTATCTGTGTTGGCCCTGCGATGAGGTGGCGACTTGTCCAGGGTGTACCCCGCCTTCCGCCCGATTGTAGCTGAGATAGGCGCCAGCGCCCCCCGCGACCCCAAAAAGGGAATAAGCGGTAGAAAATGGATGGATGGGTTTAGGTTGAGTGTTTTCTAACGGGGATTTTATTAAGGAGTGTTCATTGGACTGTGTTTCGCTGATACACCCCGGACAAGTCACCACCTCATCGCAGGGCTAGTCTTTGCAGTCTATTCTGTTGTGTTTGTTGTATTCTCCCTGCCTCCTCATCTGGTTTGTGAGTCTTTTTCCCCAGTCTATTGGCCCTCACTAGGCACACCTGCTGCCAATCAAGTCCCGGTAGTATTTAAGCGTTTCACCGCCAGCTGGTCCCTGGCGACTATTGTTCCTCTGACCTGTTCCTCTCGTATTCATCTACCCTGGTATGTTGCTCTCGTATATTCATGTATTTTGACCTTGTTGTGTTTTTGTTTTTTCTAGCCTCCTTGTTTTGAGGACTAGTTTTGCCACGCTGTGTGCGTCCTGGCCTTATCCCTGCCAGCCTCTGAGAGGGACTACCTTTGTTATATTTCCCATGGTGTGCACGTTTGCCCCATCTTCCTTAGTTACCATTTTGACTTATTAAATATTTTATTTTGTCGCTATCGCTAACCTTGCCTCCATTTTCTGCATCTCGGGGTCCACCCTTGAACTATATATATATAGATATATATAATCGTAGCACTATTCAACTGAATACAAGTTGAAAAGGATTTGCAAATCATAGTATTCTGTTTGTATTTACCATTTACACAACGTGCCAACTTCACCGCTTTTGGGTTTAGTACTAACAAGATGCTTTTTCGCATTTTTTGAGGAGAAGGCCGGGGACGGGGTGGCCCACATCCTGCTTTATTGACAATGATATCCTACCGTACGATGACAGGACCTCTTAGAAGTAAAGAAAGAATGTTTCCATCGGTAGGAAGACCCAGGACACTTTGGGAAGACTATGTCTCCCGGCTGGCCTGGGAACACCTTGGGATCCCCCGGGTAGAGCTGGATGAAGTGGCTGGGGAGAGGGAAGTCTGGGCTTCCCTACTTAGGCTGCTGCCCCCGGGACCTGACCTCGGATAAGGGGAAGAAGATGGATGGAAGAATGGATGGATTCATCGGGACTGAAACAGGAAAAATAAATAAATACAGTACATTCCTATAGCTGTTAAAGGGGAACATTATCACCAAACCTATGTAAGCGTCAATATATACCTTGATGTTGCAGAAAAAAGACCATGTATTTTTTTAACCGATTTCCGAACTCTAAATGGGTGAATTTTGGCTAATTAAACGACTTTTATCGGTCTTTTAGCGATGACATCAGAACGTGACGTCACCGAGGTCTCAGCTCTGTTATTTTCCGTTTTTTCGACTATTTTTTGGAACCTTGGAGACATCATGCCTCGTCGGTGTGTTGTCGGAGGGTGTAACAACACTAACAGGGAGGGATTCAAGTTGCACCACTGGCAAGAAATCTGCCGCCAGACCCCCATTGAATGTGCCAAAGTGTCTCCACATTTGACCGGCGATGCTAAGACAGACATGGCACAGAGATGTATGGATAACCTGCAGATGCATTTGCAACGATTAAGTCAACGAAATCACAAAGGGGAGTTTTGTTGATGTTGTTGACTTATGTGCTAATCAGACATATTTGGTCACGGCATGACTGCCAGCTAATCGATGCTAACATGCTACGCTAATCGATGCTAACATGCTATTTACGCTAGCTGTATGTACATTTGAAACTAGATACCCACATTTAATGCGAAACAAACACTTACCAATCAACGGATTTAAGTTGCTCCAGTGTCACAAGATGCGAAAGTCCCGATCGTTTGGTCCGCACATTTTACCGGCGATGCTAATAAGGCAGCCATGCTATGGGCCACTTCATTAGGTACACCCATGCTATGGCCGAATAGCGTCAATAGCTATTCGCTCAATAGCTTCAATTTCTTCTTCAATTTCGTTTTCGCTATCTGCCTCCATACTCCGACCATCTGTTTCAATACATGCGTAATCTGTTGAATCGCTTAAACCGCTGAAATCCGAGTCTGAATCCGAGCTAATGTCGCTATATCTTGCTGTGGTAACCGCCATGTTGTTTGTATTGGCAGCCCTGTATGACATCACAGAGAAATGGACGGGTGGATATAGCGATGGTGAAAATCAGGCACTTTGAAGTAGTTTTTCGGGATATTCCGGGAGGTGTAACATTTTGAAAAAAACTTCGAAAAATAAAACAAGCCACTGGGAACTGATTTTTATTGTTTTTAACCCTTTTGAAATTGTGATAATGTTCCCCTTTAAGCCAACGTGCCATTGGCCTACCTATGTTTCAGTGAACCAAACATTTTGAATACATTCCTGTATCTGAATTGTTTATGTTTATTTTGTAGTTGTTTTTTTTACCTTTGTAGTGGCTAATTTCGGTCCTGAATCTGTTTTGGGTAACTTTCACCTAGATACATTGGGAAGGACACGACATGAGAGGTCAAGTCACATTGACCAAGTTGGGGGGGGGGGGCATGACATGAGAGGTCAAGTCACCCTGAACATTAGACAGTTACATAAGTTATTATGATAGAAATGAGGCAAACAGGTAGCGTATATATAAGAAGGGAAGACCAAGCCTGGTGTGCGCTCTTACTTAATTCCTTCACGAGGGTGCACCAACTTTCGTCTTCGAAGACATTGTCTGTTTTCATATCGATTCAATCCAACTTTGTACTATCTGATTGTGAGTAATCAAAACTGTTGTAACAAACTCTCTATTGTTCCTGTTTAAGAGTCTGACTTTTCGACCACATAACATTGCTGCCCACCACACTTTAACAAGCCAATGACCAAACTTAACTTAAAACAATTGCGTTTGCACGAAGGAAGAGCTCACAAATCCACGGCACACTTATTTGACCTCTGCCTGTTAGAAAAAAAGTGAGTAGTAGCTCAGCAGCCCCAGTAATAGATCGATGGTAGGAATCAAAGATGTAACTGTGACAGACGGTGATGGAGAGGACTAATATTTTCCTCAGTGTGTGATGCAGAGACTTGCCGAGTGCCACTGTGAGGTCCCGAGCAGCCAGCTGACAGAGCCGGTGATTAATGACGACAGGGTGTGGAGCTGCTCTTCAATTAGACGCCAGCTCTTACTCAGCTCACCACTGCTGCTGACAGCCAGGACAGAGAGAGAGAGAGACACACACACACACACACACACACGTATATACACACACACACACACACACACACACACACACACACACACACACACACATTCATATATTTCCGACCTTGTGGAGACCTCCGAATAATTCCCACCTTTTGAGGACCACCCTTACTAGATATAAAAAGAAGTGTATTTACAACATTATTAATATACACAAACTACGCAAACATAAGCTTGTTGTGGAAAATGAATTGGAATTTCACAAGAAAAATGTCAAATTTTGGCAGTATTATAATAAAATTCCTAATTTTACTCAACGCCAGTTAAAATTATACGAGAAAAACTGAACATTTGTGCATTGTTATGATAAAAGTTGGAATTTTACTTAATAAAAATCACACATGCACACACACACACACACAGACACACGCACGCACGCACACACACACACACACACACACACACAGAAACACACGTATACCCACACACACACATTCATGTATTTCCGACCTTCTGGAGACCTCCCAATAATTCCTACCTTTTGAGGACCACCCTTACTAGATATAAAAAGTAGTGTATTTACAACATTATTAATATACACAAACTACGCAAACATAAGATTGTTGTGGAAAATGAGTTGGAATTTCACAAGAAAAACGTCAAATTTTGGCAGTATTATAATAAAAGTCCTACTTTTACTCAACGCCAGTTAAAATTATACAAGAAACACTGAACATTTGTGCATTATTATGATAAAAGTTGGAATTTTACTCAATGACAATCACACATGCACACACACACACACACGCACAGAAACACACGTATACCCACACACACACATTCATGTATTTCCGACCTTCTAGAGACCTCCGAATAATTCCTACCTTTTGAGGACCACCCTTACTAGATATAAAAAGAAGTGTATTTACAACATTATTAATATACACAAACTACGCAAACATAAGATTGTTGTGGAAAATGAGTTGGAATTTCACAAGAAAAACGTCAAATTTTGGCAGTATTATAATAAAAGTCATAATTTTACTCAACGCCAGTTAAAATTGTACGAGAAAAACTGAACATTTTTTACATTGTTATAATAAAAGTTGGAATTTTACTTATAACCATCACACATGCACACACACACACACACACAGACACACGCACACACACACACACACACACGCACACACACACACAGAAACACACGTATATATACACACACACACACATTCATGTATTTCCGACCTTGTGGAGACCTCCCAATAATTCCTACCTTTTGAGGACCACCCTTACTAGATATAAAAAGAAGTGTATTTACAACATTATTAATATACACAAACTACGCAAACATAAGATTGTTGTGGAAAATGAGTTGGAATTTCACTATAAAAACGTCAAATTTTGGCAGTATTATAATAAAAGTCCTACTTTTACTCAACGCCAGTTAAAATTATACGAGAAACACTGAACATTTGTGCATTATTATGATAAAAGTTGGAATTATACTCAATAACAATCACACATGCACACACACACACACACACACACACACACACACACACGCAGAAACACACATATATACACACACACACACATTCATGTATTTCCGACCTTGTGGAGACCTCCCAATAATTCCTACCTTTTGAGGACCACCCTTACTAGATATAAAAAGAAGTGTATTTACAACATTATTAATATACACAAACTACGCAAACATAAAATTGTTGTGGAAAATGAGTTGGAATTTTACAAGAAAAATGTCGAATTTTGGCGATATTATAATAAAAGTCCTGATTTTACTCAACGCCAGTTAAAATTATACAAGAAACACTGAACATTTGTGCATTATTATGATAAAAGTTGGAATTTTACTCAATGACAATCACACATGCATACACACACACACACACACACAGAGAAACACACGTATACCCACACACACACATTCATGTATTTCCGAACCTTCTGGAGACCTCCGAATAATTCCTACCTTTTGAGGACCACCCTTACTAGATATAAAAAGAAGTGTATTTACAATATTATTATAATAAAAGTCCTAATT
>NC_084617.1:71372992-71410492 GCF_033978795.1 Nerophis ophidion
CCTTAGTAGATATAAAAAGAAGTGTATTTACAACATTATTAATATACACAAACTACGCAAACATAAAATTGTTGTGGAAAATGAGTTGGAATTTTACAAGAAAAATGTCGAATTTTGGCGGTATTATAATAAAAGTCCTAATTTTACTCAACGCCAGTTAAAATTATACGAGAAACACTGAACATTTGTGCATTATTATGATAAAAGTTGGAATTTTACTCAATGACAATCACACATGCACACACACACACACACACACACGCACACGCACACACACACACGTATACACACACACACAGATTCATGTATTTCGGACCTTCTGGAGACCTCCGAATAATTGCTACCTTTTGAGGACCACTCTTCCTAGATATACAAAGAAGTGTATTTACAACATTAATAACATACACAAACTACGCAAACATAAGCTTGTTGTGAAAAATGAGTTGGAATTTCATAAGAAAAACGTAGAATTCTGGCAGTATTTTAATAAAAGTCGTAATTTTACTCAACACCAGTTAAAATTATACAAGAAGAACTGAACATTTGTGCTATATTAAGATAAAAGTTGGAATTTTACTCAATAACAAGCGCAATTTTGGGCCGGTATAGCTTGGTTGGTAGAGTGGCCGCCCCAGCAACGTGAGGGTTCCAGGTTCGATCCCCGCTTCTGCAAACCTAGTCACTGCCATTGTGTCCTTGGGCAAGACACTTTACCCACCTGCTTTAAAAATGGTTACTTTAACTTTTTTTTTACTTTAATAGAAGTCTGATTTTTATATGAAAAATGTCAACATTTTGCATTAAAATTTAATAATTTTACATAAAAAAGTGATAATTTTACGAGGAAAGAGTGCAATAATACAGAAACAGAAATAATATGAGAAATTGTTTCCAATTTTATAAGAAAAAAGTCGCCACATTGTGAGAAAAAGACTGCTTTTTGTAAAACATTTATTATTCTTATTTTTATTTATTATTTTCTTTTTTTAATCATTAATTGCTTCAAGTTATTACAGTATGTCTATAAATAAATATTTCTAAAAAAATGTTATTAAATACATTTTGGCCAAAAGGGGTGCTTTTCAATTTCTTACAAACACTTGTTATTTCGTATGTTGACCAGAGGGGAGCACTTTTTAAACCGACACAGTCCATTTCGGAAAACGGTGGAGTGCCATCTCCGGGTTGGGGAGGAGACCCTGCCCCAAGTGGAGTAGTTCAAGTACCTAGGAGTCTTGTTCACGAGTGAAGGAAGAGTGGATCGCGGCGTCTTCAGTAATGCGGACGCTGTATCGATCCGTTGTGGTGAAGAAGGAGCTGAGCCGGAAGGCAAAGCTCTCAATTTACCGGTCGATCTACGTTCCCATTTTCACCTATGGTCATGAGTTTTGGGGTTATGACTATCAATCAATCAATCAATGTTCATTTATATAGCCCTAAATCACTAGTGTCTCAAAGGGCTGCACAAACCACTACGACATCCTCGGTAGGCCCACATAAGGGCGAGGAAAACCCACACCCAGCCAGTGGGACGTCGGTGACAATGAGGACTATGAGAACCTTGGAGAAGCCCAGATATGTGGGTGGCGGGGCTCTCCCTTAGAGATAGGGTGAGAAGCTCTGCCATCCGGCGGGAGCTCAAACTAAAGCCACTGCTCCTCCACATCGAGAAGAGCCAGATGTGGTGGTTCGGGCATCTGGTCAGGATGCCACCCGAACGCCTCCCTAGGGAGGTGTTTCAGCCACGTCCGACCGGTAGGAGGCCACGGGAATGACCCAGGACTCGTTGGGAAGACTATGTCTTTGGCCTGGCCTGGGAACGCCCGGGAAGAGCTGGACAAAGTGGCTGGGGAGAGGGAAGTCTGAGCTTCCCTGCTTTGGCTGCTGCCCCCGCGGCCTGATCTCGTATATCAATCAATCAATCAATGTTTACTTATATAGCCCTAAATCACTAGTGTCTCAAAGGGCTGCACAAACCACCACGACATCCTCGGTAGGCCCACATAAGGGCAAGGAAAACTCACACCCAGTGGGACGTCGGTGACAATGATGACTATGAGAACCTTGGAGAGGAGGAAAGCAATGGATGTCGAGCGGGTCTAACATGATACTGTGAAAGTTCAATCCATAATGGATCCAACACAGTCGCGAGAGTTCAGTCCAAAGCGGATCCAACACAGCAGCGAGAGTCCCGTTCACAGCGGAGCCAGCAGGAAACCATCCCAAGCGGAGGCGGATCAGCATCGCAGAGATGTCCCCAGCCGATACACAGGCAAGCAGTACATGGCCACCGGATCGGACCAGACCCCCTCCACAAAGGAGAGTGGGACATAGAAGAAAAAGAAAAGAAACGGCAGATCAACTGGTCTAAAAAGGGAGTCTATTTAAAGGCTAGAGTATACAAATGAGTTTTAAGGTGAGACTTAAATGCTTCTACTGGGGTGGCATCTCGAACTGTTACCGGGAGGGCATTCCAGAGTACTGGAGCCCGAAATGAAAACGCTCTATAGCCCGCAGACTTTTTTTGGGCTTTGGGAATCACTAACAAGCCGGAGTCCTTTGAACGCAGATTTCTTGCCGGGACATATGGTACAATACAATCGGCAAGATAGGATGGAGCTAGACCGTGTAGTATTTTATACGTAAGTAGTAAAACCTTAAAGTCACATCTTAAGTGCACAGGAAGCCAGTGCAGGTGAGCCAGTACAGGCGTAATGTGATCAAACTTTCTTGTTCTTGTCAAAAGTCTAGCAGCCGCATTTTGTACCAACTGTAATCTTTTAATGCTAGACATGGGGAGACCCGAAAATAATACGTTACAGTAATCGAGACGAGATGTAACAAATATATGCAGAAGAAGATGAATGGATGTATGTATGGACAGTCCATTTGAAAAATCCCTCCTTTTTGATAGATTTCCCCACCAGGGGTGCAAATGAGACATTCTCTTTTAGATGCAATGGTTTTCCGTATTGGGACCATGATTTGTTTCACCGGTCCTCATATGGAAGCTAATTTTCCTTCTTGATGTCTCAGGACGGGTAGAAATACAAGAACACATCAACACACACACAGGACTCTGGGGTTTCTTTTTTCTGTCTCTGTCTATGAAACAAAACGTTAACCTCAACTCCATGACTACCACCTCTGTGTTTAACATCAGGATGCAGTACAGAGCTTTTGGCATCCAACAGTGACCGCAGTGTTAAAGCAGGCCAGATGGCGCAAACACATCCCTCGTCAGGGCCTGTCACACGAACACAACGTCTGCTCTATGTCTCTGTGCAACCCTGCGAATGACTCTTTCAACTGTCTCCGTAGTCCCCTCACTGCTGGTTGTGAATCTATTAGGAGCCACGCTGAGCCAACCTGACTACAGAATCTTCAATATTTTTTTTTACGGGAATGACAGTAGCCCACGGTTTTGGAGACGACACCCTTTTAAAGGCCTACTGAAACCCACTACTACCGACCACGCAGTCTGATAGTTTATATATCAATGATGAAATATTAACATTGCAATGGGTTAGTTTACTAAATTACAATTTCAAATTTCGCGCCGAAGTATCCTGCTGAAACGTCGCGGTATGATGACGCTTGACGTCCCGCTTTGTAGACGACATTTTGTTTCAGCACCGTTCCCAGCTATAAGTCGTCTGTTTTCATCGCATAATTCCACAGTATTCTGGACATCCGTGTTGCTGAATCTTTTGCAATTTGTTCAATGGATAATGGAGACGTCAAAGAAGAAAGCTGTAAGTGGGAAGCGGTGTATTGCGGCCGCCTTTAGCAACACAAACACAGCCGGCGTTTTATTGTTTACTGTGACACCCTTAAAGGCCTACTGAAACCCACTACTACCGACCACGCAGTCTGATAGTTTATATATCAATGATGAAATATTAACATTGCAATGGGTTAGTTTACTAAATTACAATTTCAAATTTCGCGCCGAAGTATCCTGCTGAAACGTCGCGGTATGATGACGCTTGACGTCCCGCTTTGTAGAGGACATTTTGTTTCAGCACCGTTCCCAGCTATAAGTCGTCTGTTTTCATCGCATAATTCCACAGTATTATGGACATCTGAGTTGCTGAATCTTTTGCAATTTGTTCAATGGATAATGGAGACGTCAAAGAAGAAAGCTGTAGGTGGGAAGCTGTGTATTGTGGCCGCCTTTAGCAACACAAACACAGCCGGCGTTTAATTGTTTACTGTGACACCCTTTTAAAGGCCTACTGAAACCCACTACTACCGACCACGCAGTCTGATAGTTTATATATCAATGATGAAATATTAACATTGCAACGGGTTAGTTTACTAAATTGCAATTTCAAATTTCGCACCCAAGTATCCTGCTGAAACGTAGCGGTATGATGACGCTTGACGTCCCGCTTTGTAGAGGACATTTTGTTTCAGCACCGTTCCCAGCTATAAGTCGTCTGTTTTCATCGCCTAATTCCACAGTATTATGGACTGTGTTGCTGAATCTTTTGCAATCTGTTCAATGAATAATGGAGACGTCAAAGAAGAAAGCTGTAGGCGGGAAGCTGTGTATTGCGGCCGCCTTTAGCAACACAAACACAGCTGGCGTTTTATTATTTACTGTGACACCCTTTTAAAGGCCTACTGAAACCCACTACTACCGACCACGCAGTCTGATAGTTTATATATCAATGATGAAATATTAACATTGCAACGGGTTAGTTTACTAAATTGCAATTTCAAATTTCACGCCGAAGTATCCTGCTGAAACATCGCGGTATGATGACGCTTGATGTCCCGCTTTGTAGAGGACATTTTGTTTCAGCACCGTTCCCAGCTATAAGTCGTCTCTTTTCATCGCATAATTCCACAGTATTCTGGACATCTGTGTTGCTGAATCGTTTTCAATTTGTTCAATGGATAATGGAGACGTCAAAGAAGAAAGCTGTAGGTGGGAAGCTGTGTATTGCGGCCGCCTTTAGCAACACAAACACAGCCGGCGTTTTATTGTTTACTGTGACACCCTTTTAAAGGCCTACTGAAACCCACTACTACCGACCACGCAGTCTGATAGTTTATATATCAATGATGAAATATTAAAATTGCAATGGGTTAGTTTACTAAATTGCAATTTCAAATTTCGCGCCGAAGTATCCTGCTGAAACGTGGCGGTATGATGACGCTTGACGTCCCGCTTTGTAGAGGACATTTTGTTTCAGCACCGTTCCCAGCTATAAGTCGTCTGTTTTCATCGCATAATTCCACAGTATTATGGACATCTGAGTTGCTGAATCTTTTGCAATTTGTTCAATGGATAATGGAGACGTCAAAGAAGAAAGCTGTAGGCGGGAAGCTGTGTATTGCGGCCGCCTTTAGCAACACAAACACAGCCGGCGTTTAATTGTTTACTGTGACACCCTTTTAAAGGCCTACTGAAACCCACTACTACCCACCACGCAGTCTGATAGTTTATATATCAATGATGAAATATTAAAATTGCAATGGGTTAGTTTACTAAATTGCAATTTCAAATTTCGCGCCGAAGTATCCTGCTGAAACGTCGCGGTATGATGACGCTTGACGTCCCGCTTTGTAGAGGACATTTTGTTTCAGCACCGTTCCCAGCTATAAGTCGTCTGTTTTCATGGCATAATTCCACAGTATTATGGACATCCGTGTTGCTGAATCTTTTGCAATTTGTTCAATGAATAATGGAGACGTCAAAGAAGAAAGCTGTAGGTGGGAAGCGGTGTATTGCGGCCGCCTTTAACAACACAAACACAGCCGGCGTTTTATTGTTTACTGTGACACCCTTTTAAAGGCCTACTGAAAGCCACTACTACCGACCACGCAGTCTGATAGTTTATATATCAATGATGAAATATTAACATTGCAATGGGTTAGTTTACTAAATTGCAATTTCAAATTTCGCGCCAAAGTATCCTGCTGAAACATCGCGGTATGATGACGCTTGACGTCCCGCTTCGTAGAGGACATTTTGTTTCAGCACCATTCCCAGCTATAAGTCGTCTGTTTTCATGGCATAATTCCACAGTATTATGGACATCCGTGTTGCTGAATCTTTTGCAATCTGTTCAATGAATAATGGAGACGTCAAAGAAGAAAGCTGTAGGTGGGAAGCTGTGTATTGCGGCCGCCTTTAGCGACACAAACACAGCCAGCGTTTCATTGTTTACATTCCCGAAAGATGACGGTGAAGTTTTACTATGGAACAGAGCGGTCAAGCGAACACGGTTGGATTGCACCACACACACGGGGCGGTATAGCTCGGTTGGTTCAGCAGCCGTGCCAGCAACTTGAGGGTTGCAGGTTCGATCCCCGCTTCCGCCATCCGAGTCACTGCCGTTGTGTCCTTGGGCAAGACACTTTACCCACCTGCTCCCAGTGCCACCCACACTGGTTTAAATGTAAAAATTAAATATTGGGTTTCACTATGTAAAGCGCTTTGAGTCACTAGAGAAAATAGCGCTATATAAATATAATTCACTTCACTTCACACAAAGTACAGTGTATTATGCAGCGATCATTTGGAAAGATCGTGTTTCGAAGCGGGTCCCTTGCGAAGGGCAGAGATGGGCATCGCCACCACCCGTCGACTGGTGCTGAAGAAAGGTGCGGGGCCGACCTTCAGGTTGTACAGGTACGACCATATAATCTCACTAAAACCCTAGTAACACAATTAGCAGATAAGGGATTTTTCAGAATTATCCTAGTAAATTTGTCTAATAACATCTGAATCGCTCACACTGTATAGTCTTTTTTTTCTTCTAGTCCTTCACTCTCACTTTCCTCATCCACAAATTGTTCATCCTCGCTCAAGTTAATGGGGAAATTGTCGCTTTCTCGGTCCGAATCGCTCTCGCTGCGGGTGGACAGGCAAGGCTTTTTTATCAGCACCAAATGTTGGGGACATCTCTACGCTGCTGATCCGCTTCAGATGGTTTCCTGTGGACGGGACTCTCGCTGCTGTCTTGGAGCCACTATGGATTGAACTTTCACAGTATCATGTTGGACCCGCTCGACATCCATTGCTTTCGGTCCCCTAGAGGGGGGGGGTTGCCCACATCTGAGGTCCTCTCCAAGGTTTCTCATAGTCAGCATTGTCGCTGGCGTCCCACTGAATGTGAATTCTCCCTGCCCATTGGGTGTGAGTTTTCCTTGCCCTTTTGTGGGTTCTTCCGAGGATGTTGTAGTCGTAATGATTTGTGCAGTCCTTTGAGACATTTGTGATTTGGGGCTATATAAATAAACATTGATTGATTGATTGATTGAACTTTATCGTCGATGTTCTCTACTAAATCCTTTCAGCAAAAATATGGCAGTATCGCGAAATGATCAAGTATGACACATACAATGGACCTGCTATCCCCGTTTAAATGAGAAAATCTCATTTCAGTAGGCCTCTAAACGCGTGCACCAACCAACACCTCAAGTTCCCTGGGTCTAAAAATAGCTAAGATACAAGAAAAGCTACTTGTTCAAAAAGTAGCTAAGCTACCGCCAAGCTACTGAGAAATGTGGTTAAAGGGGAACATTATCACAATTTTTAAAAGGGTTAAAAACAATAAAAATCAGTTCCCAGTGGCTTGTTGTATTTTTTGAAATTTTTTTTTAAATTTTACCGGTCCCCGAATTTCCCTAAAAAAAGCTTTAAAGTGCTTGATTTTCGCTATTTGAGATGCTACTATCCATTTCCCTGTGACGTCACACAGTGCTGCCAATGTAAACAAACAACGGCGAATAGCACTGCAAGATATAGCGACATTAGCTCGGATTCAGACTCGGATTTCAGCGACTTAAGCGATTCAACAGATTACGCATGTATTGAAACAGATGGTTGGAGTATGAAAGTATTGAAGAAGAAACTGAAGCTATTGAGCGAATAGCCATTGACGCTATTCATAGCCATAGCATGGCCGAATAGCTGCCTTAGCATCGCCGGTAAAATGTGCGGACCAAACGATCAGGACTTTCGCATCTTGTGACACTGGAGCAACTTAAATCCGTCGATTGGTAAGTGTTTGTTTCGCATTAAATGTGGGTGGAAGGAAACGTAATATAGTTGTAAATGCATCCGCAGGTTATCCATACATCTCTGTGCCATGTCTGCTTTAGCACCGCCGGTAAATAGCATGTTAGCATCGATTAGCATAGCATGCTAGCATCGATTAGCGTAGCATGTCAGCATCGATTAGCTGGCAGTCAACATCAACAAAACTCACCTTTGTGAATTCGTTGACTTTATAGTTGCAAATGCATCTACAGGTTATCCATACATCTCTGTACCATGTCTGCTTTAGCACCGACGGTAAATAGCATGTTAATGTCGATTAGCGTAGCATGTTAGCATCGATTAGCTGGCAGTCACGCCACAACCAAGTATCTCTGATTAGCACATAAGTCAACATCAACAAAACTCACCTTTGTGATTTCGTTGAATTTATCGTTGCAAATGCATCTGCAGGTTATCCATACATCTCTGTGCCATGTCTGTCATCGCCGGTAAAATGTGGAGACACTCTGGCACATTCAATGGGGGTCTGGCGGCAGACACTTTCCCATCTACGGGCCAGTGGTGAGACTTGAATTCCTCCTTGTTAGTTTTGTTACACCCTCCGACAACACACCGACGAGGCATGATGTCTCCAAGGTTCCAAAAAATAGTCGAAAAAACGGAAAATAACAGAGCTGAGACCCTGTGTTTGTAATGTGTTGCAAATGAAAATGGCGGCTGTATTACCTCAGAGACGTCACGTTCTGACGTCATCGCAAAAAGAGTGATAAACAGAAAGGCGCTTAATTCGGCAAAATTCACCCATTTAGAGTTCGGAAATCCGTTAAAAAAATAGATGGTCTTTTTTCTGCACCATCAAGGTATATATTGACGCTTACATAGGTCTGGTGATAATGTTCCCCTTTAAGCTACGAAGGTTAGCTACATGTTGCTTGTAAGTTGTAACTGTCCATCACCGTCCACAATTTAGATAGACACTAAGACATCTGCGCCAGGAGCTAATTTTCCCATCAAGCTCCTGCCGTCCCTTACCATCCCCTCTTGTCAATGGCTTCAAGTTTCTCTGGACTTTGTCACAGGTCTACCCATCTCCAGGGTTTTTTCTGTCCTCCTCAGAATTGCAGACTTTTCACGCATTTTGTCCCATTTCCCTTCTCCCTGGAAACCGCCAAACTTTGGGTCACCCTTCTAGTTCGCCTTCATGGGATCCCTGTGGATGTGGTCTCAGACAGAGGTCCTGTATCAGTTATTGTCCGCCATGTATGTCGCGGAATCAACGTCTAGGTCCAGAGTAGATTCCTCCCCATTGCAGACTTTTCACGCATTTTGTCCCACTTCGTTCGACTTCTTTCCTCCCTGAAAACCGCCAAACTTTGGGTCACCCATGTGGTTCGCCTTCATGGGATCCCTGTGGATGTGGTCTCAGACAGAGGTCCTGTATCAGGTATTGTCCGCCATGTATGTCGCGGAATCAACATCTAGGTCCAGAGTATATTCCTCGCCATTGCAGACTTTTCACGCATTTTGTCCCACTTCGTTCGACTTCCTTCCTCCCTGGAAACCGCCAAACTTTGGGTCACCCATCTGGTTCGCCTTCATGGGATCCCTGTGGATGTCGTCTCAGACAGAGGTCCTGTATCAGTTATTGTCCGCCATGTATGTCGCGGAATCAACATCTAGGTCCAGAGTATATTCCTCGCCATTGCAGACTTTTCACGCATTTTGTCCCACTTTGTTCGAATTCCTTCCTCCCTGGAAACCGCCAAACTTTGGGTCACCCTTCTAGTTCGCCTTCATGGTATCCCTGTGGATGTGGTTTCAGACAGAGGTCCTGTATCAGTTATTGTCCGCCATGTATGTCGCGGAATCAACATTTAGGTCCAGAGTTTATTCCTCGCCATTGCAGACTTTTCACACATTTTTTCCCACTTCGTTTGACTTCCTTCCTCCCTGGAAACTGCCAAACTTTGGGTCACCCATGTGGTTCGCCTTCATGGGATCCCAAGTGGATGTGGTCTCAGACAGAGGTCCTGTATCAGTTATTGTCCGCCATGTAAGTCGCGGAATCAACATCTAGGTCCAGAGTATATTCCTCGCCATTGCAGACTTTTCACGCATTTTGTCCCACTTTGTTCGACTTCCTTCCTCCCTGAAAACCGCCAAACTTTTGGTCACCCATGTGGTTCGCCTTCATGGGATCCCTGTGGATGTCGTCTCAGACAGAGGTCCTGTATCAGTTATTGTCCGCCATGTATGTCGCGGAATCAACATCTAGGTCCAGAGTATATTCCTCGCCATTGCAGACTTTTCACGCATTTTGTCCCACTTTGTTCGAATTCCTTCCTCCCTGGAAACCGCCAAACTTTGGGTCACCCTTCTAGTTCGCCTTCATGGTATCCCTGTGGATGTGGTTTCAGACAGAGGTCCTGTATCAGTTATTGTCCGCCATGTATGTCGCGGAATCAACATCTAGGTCCAGAGTTTATTCCTCGCCATTGCAGACTTTTCACACATTTTTTCCCACTTCGTTTGACTTCCTTCCTCCCTGGAAACTGCCAAACTTTGGGTCACCCATGTGGTTCGCTTTCATGGGATCCCAAGTGGATGTGGTCTCAGACAGAGGTCCTGTATCAGTTATTGTCCGCCATGTATGTCGCGGAATCAACATTTAGGTCCAGAGTATATTCCTCGCCATTGCAGACTTTTCACGCATTTTGTCCCACTTCGTTCGACTTCCTTCCTCCCTGGAAACCGCCAAACTTTGGGTCACCCTTCTAGTTCGCCTTCATGGTATCCCTGTGGATGTCGTCTCAGACAGATGTCCTGTACCAGTTATTGTCCGCCATGTATGTCGCGGAATCAACATCTAGGTCCAGAGTATATTCCTCGCCATTGCAGACTTTTCACGCATTTTGTCCCACTTCGTTCGACTTCCTTCCTCCCTGGAAACCGCCAAACTTTGGGTCACCCATGTGGTTCGCCTTCATGGGATCCCTGTGGATGTGGTTTCAGACGGAGGTCCTGTATCAGTTATTGTCCGCCATGTATGTTGCGGAATCAACGTCTAGGTCCAGAGTAGATTCCTCCCCATTGCAGACTTTTCACGCATTTTGTGCCACTTCGTTCGACTTCTTTCCTCCCTGGAAACCGCCAAACTTTGGGTAACCCTTCTAGTTCGCCTTCATGGGATCCCTGTGGATGTGGTCTCAGACAGAGGTCCTGTATCAGTTATTGTCCGCCATGTATGTCACGGAATCAACCTCTAGGTCCAGAGTATATTCCTCGCCATTGCAGACTTTTCCCGCATTTTGTCCCACTTCGTTCGACTTCCTTCCTCCCTGGAAACTGCCAAACTTTGGGTCACCCATGTGGTTCACCTTAATGGGATCCCTGTGGATGTAGTCTCAGACAGAGGTCCTGTATCAGTTATTGTCCGCCATGTATGTCGCGGAATCAACATCTAGGTCCAGAGTATATTCCTCGCCATTGCAGACTTTTCACGCATTTTGTCCCACTTCGTTCGACTTCCTTCCTCCCTGGAAACCGCCAAACTTTGGGTAACCCTTCTAGTTCGCCTTCATGGGATCCCTGTGGATGTGGTCTCAGACAGATGTCCTGTATCAGTTATTGTTCGCCATGTATGTCGCGGAATCAACATCTAGGTACAGAGTATATTCCTCGCCATTACAGACTTTTCACGCATTTTGTCCCACTTTGTTCGACTTCTTTCCTCCCTGAAAACCGCCAAACTTTGGGTCACCCAGGTGGTTCGCCTTCATTGGATCCCTGTGGATGTGGTCTCAGACAGAGGTCCTGTATCAGTTATTGTCCGCCATGTATGTCGCGGAATCAACATCAAGGTCCAGAGTATATTCCTCGCCATTGCAGACTTTTCACGCATTTTGTCCCACTTCGTTCGACTTCCTTCCTCCCTGGAAACCGCCAAACTTTGGGTCACCCATGTGGTTCGCCTTCATGGGATCCCTGTGGATGTGGTCTCAGACAGAGGTCCTGTACCAGTTATTGTCGGCCATGTATGTCACGGAATCAACATCTAGGTCCAGAGTATATTCCTCGCCATTACAGACTTTTCACGCATTTTGTCCCACTTTGTTCGACTTCTTTCCTCCCTGGAAACCGCCAAACTTTGGGTCACCCTTCTACTTCGCCTTCATGGTATCCCTGTGGATGTGGTCTCAGACAGAGGTCCTGTATCAGTTATTATCCGCCATGTATGTCGCGGAATCAACATCTAGGTCCAGAGTATATTCCTCGCCATTGCAGACTTTTCACGCATTTTGTCCCACTTTGTTCGACTTCTTTCCTCCCTGAAAACCGCCAAACTTTGGGTCACCCATGTGGTTCGCCTTCATGGGATCCCTGTGGATGTGGTTTCAGACAGAGGTCCTGTATCAGTTATTGTCCGCCATGTATGTCGCGGAATCAACATCTAGGTCCAGAGTATAGTCCTCGCCATTGCAGACTTTTCACGCATTTTGTCCCATTCCGTTCGACTTCCTTCCTCCCTGAAAACCGCCAAACTTTGGGTCACCCTTCTAGTTCGCCTTCATGGTATCCCTGTGGATTTGGTCTCAGACAGAGGTCCTGTATCAGTTATTATCCGCCATGTATGTCGCGGAATCAACATCTAGGTCCAGAGTATATTCCTCGCCATTGCAGACTTTTCACGCATTTTGTCCCACTTCGTTCGACTTCCTTCCTCCCTGGAAACCGCCAAACTTTGGGTCACCCATGTGGTTCGCCTTCATGGGATCCCTGTGGATGTGGTCTCAGACAGAGGTCCTGTATCAGTTATTGTCCTCCATGTATGTCGCGGAATCCACATTTAGGTCCAGAGTATATTCCTCGCCATTGCAGACTTTTCACGCATTTTGTCCCACTTCGTTCAACTTCCTTCCTCCCTGGAAACCGCCAAACTTTGGGTCACCCATGTGGTTCGCCTTCATGGGATCCCTGTGGATGTGGTCTCAGACAGAGGTCCTGTACCAGTTATTGTCGGCCATGTATGTCGCGGAATCAACATCTAGGTCCAGAGTATATTCCTCCCCATTGCAGACTTTTCACGCATTTTGTCCCACTTCGTTCGACTTCCTTCCTTCCTGGAAACCGCCAAACTTTGGGTAACCCTTCTAGTTCGCCTTCATGGGATCCCTGTGGATGTGGTCTCAGACAGAGGTCCTGTATCAGTTATTGTCCGCCATGTATGTCGCGGAATCAACATCTAGGTCCAGAGTATATTCCTCGCCATTGCAGACTTTTCACGCATTTTGTCCCACTTCGTTCGACTTCCTTCCTCCCTGGAAACTGCCAAACTTTGGGTCACCCATCTAGTTCGCCTTCATGGGATCCCTGTGGATGTGGTCTCAGACAGAGGTCCTGTATCAGTTATTGTCCGCCATGTATGTCGCGGAATCAACATCTAGGTCCAGAGTATAGTCCTCGCCATTGCAGACTTTTCACGCATTTTGTCCCACTTCGTTCGACTTCCTTCCTCCCTGGAAACTGCCAAACTTTGGGTCACCCATGTGGTTCGCCTTCATGGGATCCCTGTTGATGTGGTCTCAGACAGATGTCCTGTATCAGTTATTGTCCGCCATGTAAGTCGCGGAATCAACAACTAGGTCCAGAGTATATTCCTCGCCATTGCAGACTTTTCACACATTTTGTCCCACTTTGTTCGACTTCTTTCCTCCCTGGAAACCGCCAAACTTCGGGTCACCCATGTGGTTCGCCTTCATGGGATCCCTGTGGATGTGGTCTCAGACAGAGCTTCTGTATCAGTTATTGTCCGCCATGTATGTCGCGGAATCAACATCTAGGTCCAGAGTATATTCCTCGCCATTGCAGACTTTTCACGCATTTTGTCCCACTTCGTTCGACTTCCTTCCTCCCTGGAAACCGCCAAACTTCGGGTCACCCATGTGTTTCGCCTTCATGGGATCCCTGTGGATGTGGTCTCAGACAGAGGTCCTGTACCAGTTATTGTCAGCCATGTATGTCGCGGACTCAACGTCTAGGTCCAGAGTATATAAAGTCACCAAAAAAGAATGGACAATGAAGGTGAAGGCAAAAAAATGAGGAGTGTTCTGACCAGATATCTAGTTCCTAGTTTGATGTACAATGTTATTATCACATTGTGTACATGTCCAATAAAGATTTGATTAATTTAGGATATCTCAGGTGTGTTTCACTACAGTAGGTCCCCATAGTACACTGGATTCCAGTTAATAGTTATACCAAAACACTGGATATTGTTCAGATAAGTTACATTTAAGAACTTGCACACAAAGCAACACCGGAGGTGACTATGACCTGTGCATTTTCCGTGAATGCGTACTAGGTCGCGTCACACCTGCCGACAAAGGGGGGCGGGGATCTTAAACAGTGCCATTGTTGTGTATGGACTCGGATAAGGTTCGGTATGTTTTACCCTGGATAACCTTATCCAGATTTTTGTAAACGGGGCCTTAGTGTAGACATAGCCTAAACCCCTTTGGCCTAACGTTAGGGACTTGGCTTCTAGACGATGCTTGGCCTTTAATCATTGAATTAATCACGGCCAACAACAGCTCTTATCTTCAAAGAGTGACTTTGATGACAGCAATATTACCCGACTGTCTGCTCTCATTTTCTCGCACAATTGACCCTCTGATGTTCTGTGTACCTACACTCTGTCCTCCTCCTGTCTAGGCCTGCTGTGTGTGTGTGCGTGCGTGCTTTTGTGTGTGTGTGTGTGTGTGTATTTTTACCCCTCTTGAGACATCAACAAGAAAAAGTAGCTTCCGTATGACAGTGTTTTTTAACTTTATCTGAGCCAAGGCACATTTTTTTATTGAAAAAAATCCAGAGGCACACCACCAGCAGAAAAAAAACAATAAAACTCAGTAGCCGATATTGACAGTAAAAAGTTGTTGTCACAATTGTTGGATATGACTTCCAACCATAACCAAGCATGCATCACTATAGCTCTTGTCTCAAAGTAGGTGCACTGTCACCACCTGTCACTTCACACCCTGAGTTATTTAGATTTTTTTGCTGTTTTCCTGTGTGTAGTGTTTTAGTTCTTGTCTTGCGCTCCTATTTTGGCGTTGATTGTCATGTACGGATGTACTTTGTGGACGCCGTCTGCTCCACTTGCTGTAAGTCTTTGCTGTCGTCCAGCAGTCTGTTTTTGTTTACTTTTCAGCCAGTTCAGTTTTACTTTGGTTTTGCTTAGCTATCCCCAAGCTTCAATGCCTTTTGTTTACTTTTTGTTTGAGCATTAGATACCACCTACTGCGGGCTTCATGGTGGCAGAGGGGTTAGTGCGTCTGCCTCACAATACGAAGGTCCTGAGTAGTCAGGGTTCAATCCCAGGCTCGAGATCTTTCTGTGCGGAGTTTGCATGTTCTCCTCGTGAATGCGTGGGTTCCCTCCGGGTACTCCGGCTTCCTTGATTGGCAACACTAAATTGGCCCTAGTGTGTGAATATGAGTGTGAATGTTGTCTGTCTATTCTGTGTTGGCCCTGCAATGAGGTGGCGACTTGTCCAGGGTGCACCCCGCCTTCCGCCCGATTGTAGCTGAGATAGGCGCCAGCGCCCCCCGCGACCCCAAAAAGGGAATAAGCGGTAGAAAATGGATGGATGGATACCACCTATTGCCACTTACTGATATGGAAGAGTATTACTCGGTTACTCCGCTGAGCTTTCGACAGCACAGAAAATAATTACTGGTTTGCAAAAAATAATTTTATCCCACTTAGGTGAAATTACATAATTTCCTGGGGCACACCGAGCAATATCTCACGGGACACTAGTTGGCACCAAGTTTTCATTTCAGTCAGTTTGTCATCAGGGTACCACCGACCATCTGAGAGAGACAACCAGTGGTTCGATGAATACACTTTGTTACACAAAACATAATTGACCAGTTTTAGTGACTTTTTTCCAGATTAAAAAAGACTAAATCAGTGTCCTGGAATTTTCCAGCAGTCCAAATACTCTCTGAGATGTGTTGTGAACAACATTAGTAGACATACTTGCCCAGCTCTCCGTTGCCAGAATGATTATGTACAGTCAGGTGAAGAACATCATAAGGCAGCTGGGCTGTGCATTCATCTGGTTTCTATTTGTTGCTGCGCTGAGAGATCGTAGCAAAGATGTCACGAGTCTTCGGAAATGAGCGTGCCCTGGCAGGAAATGAGGAGGAAGTTCTGATTGTCCTTGATCCGTGCTCTGACTCACAACTTGGTCTTCCAGTTTCAAAATGTAACCTAATTATTCATTCTAGGTTATGTGTCGGCTTTGCTTTCCTGCAGGATATCGAAGCTAAGATATCATGTCTTGTTTGGCTATGTTCTGTTGACCTTTGGACTCTTCAAGTTCCTGTTATTTTTTTCACTCCCTTGTTTGGTCGCCATGGTTACTCGTGTCCACCTGTCTCTGATTAGTACTCACCTGCTTCCCGAGCACTAGTCAGAGGCAGTATTTAAGTATGTTTTTGCCAGTCAGTCACCCTGGCGTCATTGTGTTCATTCCATGCTCTGTTCTTGCCACAGTAAGTCATACTCGTTTTTCATGCCAAGGTTCATGCTGTTCTTTTCAAGTCACAGTAAGTGTTGTTTGCGTTATGTTCATAGTTTATGTTAAAGTCTTAGTTTTGTTTCTTTTGCCAGTGAGCGCCTTTTGTTTATACCTTTTTAGTCACAATTAAATCATGTTTTTACCTGAACGCCATGTTTCGAGTAGTGCGTCCGCCTTCCTGGGAGAACGACCCCGCAGCAAGCTGCTCTGATTAGTGCTCACCTGCTTCCCCAGCACTAATCAGAGGCAGTATTTAAGCACGTCTTTGCCAGTCAGTCGCCCTGGCGTCATTGTGTCCGTTCCATGCTCTGTTCTTGCCACAGTAAGTCATACTCACGTTTCATGCCAATGTTCATGCTGTTCTTTTCAAGTCACAGTAAGTGTTGTTTGCGTTATGTTCATAGTTTATGTTAAAGTGTTAGTTTTGTTTCTTTTGCCAGTGAGCGCCTTTTGTTTGTACCTTTTTAGTTACAATTAAATCATGTTTTTACCTGAACGCCATGTTTCGAGTAGTGCGTCTGCCTTCCTGGGAGAACGACCCCGCAGCAAGCTGCTCTGATTAGTGCTCACCTGCTTCCCGAGCACTAATCAGAGGCAGTATTTAAGCACGTCTTTGCCAGTCAGTCGCCCTGGCGTCATTGTGTTCGTTCCATGCTCTGTTCTTCCCACAGTAAGTCATACTCGTTTTTCATGCCAAGGTTCATGCTGTTCTTTTCAAATCACAGTAAGTGTTGTTTGCGTTATGTTCATAGTTTATGTTAAAGTGTTAGTTTTGTTTCTTTTGCCAGTGAGCGCCTTTTGGTTGTACCTTTTTAGTCACAATTAAATCATGTTTTTACCCGAACGCCATGTTTCGAGTAGTGCGTCTGCCTTCCTGGGAGAACGACCCCGCAGCAAGCTGCTCTGATTAGTGTTCACCTGCTTCCCGAGCACTAATCAGAGGCAGTATTTAACCACGTCTTTGCCAGTCAGTCGCCCTGGCGTCATTGTGTTCGTTCCATGCTCTGTTCTTGCCACAGTAAGTCATACTCGCTTTTCATGCCAAGGTTCATGCTGTTCTTTTCAAGTCACAGTAAGTGTTGTTTGCGTTATGTTCATAGTTTATGTTAAAGTGTTATTTTTGTTTCTTTTGCCAGTGAGCGCCTTTTGTTTGTACCTTTTTAGTTACAATTAAATCATGTTTTTACCTGAACGCCATGTTTCGAGTAGTGCGTCTGCCTTCCTGGGAGAACGACCCCCCCCAATCATGACAATCTGCTGAAATAGAGCACCTGGAACTTGATGTCTCAATGTCAGAGCCTCACACTGATATCGGTTGTCCAGAAACTATGAAACGCAGTACGGTAAGGACAGTAAGACGTCCACGTTTATGCTCTGAAAATTGATTATGAGCAGAGGAGCATGTTCAGAAGCGCACAATCACAGAGTACTTACAAGCAGACACGGTGTGTAGACTGAAAAGGGAGAATGGACGCATTTTTGCTTAAAAACTAAAGATAAAGGTGAAGTTATAACACTGAAAGGCCCTCAGGATGCAATGCTTTAAAACATGGCTAGCGAGTTAGCGGCTAACGTCCATTTGCAGTCGGCAATGTTTTATCTACTTCTAAATCATTAATCCTCGCCTCCATGGCGACAAATAAAGTATGTTTCTTATAAGTACTATTATCACTGCAGGACGAAGAATTGCTAAATATGCTTCACTCAACACCTTAGTAAGATACCATAGCTAACCGCTAACAGCAAGCTGGCACATTGAAAGTAAACAAATGCCATGGGTGGATGTACACCTGACATCAATCAATCAATCAATGTTTATTTATGTAGCCCTAAATCACAAGTGTCTCAAAAGGGCTGCACAAGCCACAACAACATCCTCGGTTCAGAGCCCACAAAGGGGCAAGGAAAAACTCAAAACCCAGTAGGCCATCGATGAGAATGACTATGAGAAGCCTTGTAGAGGACCCCAAATGTGGGTTTCTTTTAACAACACTCAATAAATGTTTGGGAACTGAGGAAACTAATTGTTGAAGCTTTGAAAGTGGAATTCTTTCCCATTCTTGTTTTATGTAGAATTTCAGTCGTTCAACAGTCCGGGGTCTCCGCTGTCGCCACACATTTTCGATGGGAGACAGCTCTGGACGGCAGGTGGGCCATGAAAGTACCCGCACTCTTTTTTTACGAAGCCACGCTGCTGTAACACGTGCTGAATGTGGCTTGGCATTGTCTTGCTGGAATAAGCAGGGGCGTCCATGAAAAAGACTGCGCTTAAATGGCAGCATATGTTGTTCCAAAACCCGTATGTACCTTTCAGCGTTAATGGTGCCTTCACAGATGTGTAAGTTACCCATGCCTTGGACACTAATGCACCCCCATACCATCACAGATGCTGACTTTTGAACTTCGCGTCGATAACAGTCCGGATGGTTCGCTTCCCCTTTGGTCCAGATGACACGATGTCGAATATTTCCCAAAAAACAATTTGAAATGTGGACTTGTCAGACCACAGAACACTTTTCCACATTGCATCAGTCCATCTTAGATGATCTCGGGCCCAGAGAAGCCGGCGCCGTTTCTGGATGTTGTTGATAAATGGCTTTCGCTTTGCATAGTAGAGCTTTAACTTGCACTTACAGATGTAGCGACGAACTGTATTTAGTGACAGTGGTTTTCTGAAGTGTTCCTGAGCCCATGTGGTGATATCCTTTAGAGATTGATGTCGGTTTTTGATACAGTGCCGTCTGAGAGATCGAAGGTCACGGTCATTCAATGTTGGTTTCCGGCCATGCCGCTTACATGGAGTGATTTCTCCAGATTCTCTGAACCTTTTGATGATATTATGGACCGTAGATGTTGAAATCCCTAAATTTCTTGCAATCGCACTTTGAGAAACGTTGTTCTTAAACTGTTTGACTATTTGCTCACACAGTTGTGGACAAAGGGGTGTACCTCGCCCCATCCTTTCTTGTGAAAGACTGAGCATTTTTTGGGAAGCTTGTTTTTATACCCAATCATGGCACCCACCTGTTCCCAATTAGCCTGCACACCTGTGGGATGTTCCAAATAAGTGTTTGATGAGCATTCCTCAACTTTTTTAGTATTTATTGCCACCTTTCCCAACTTCTTTGTCACGTGATGCTGGCATCAAATTCTAAAGTTAATGATTATCTGCACAAAAAACAATAAAGTTTATCAGTTTGAACATCAAATATGTTGTCTTTGTAGCATATTCAACTGAATTTGGGTTGAAAATGATTCGCAAATTATTGTATTCTGTTTATATTTACATCTAACACAATTTCCCAACTCATATGGAAACGAGGTTTGTATTAGTTTTCCTAAAAATAGATATACCGGCCCCCCCGACACATTTTTTTCTCTAACTTTGGCCCCCGACTCAAAATAATTGCCCAGGTCTGATGTAGAGAGACCCCTCACTCACCTTTACAGCAATGGTTCACCTTGTTCTTCTATAAAAAAAATTGCATTATTGGTTTTATTTTAACAAAAATTCTTAGGGTGTGGCAGACCGGTATTTTTCAGAGGCGGTATGGTAGCGAATATGATTCATTAGTATCGCGGTACTATACTAATACCGGTACACCGTTCAACCCTACTAGTTACTATGGTAATGTAAGTCCCAGCAGGTCAGACGAGGCACCAAGCAGTGTGGGTGGGGAGCGTTTCCACAGAGTGTTTCCAGAGCCTGAAATGTGAGTGTCAGGGAGATACGTGGAAAGACGTTTTTACAAGAAAGTTCTAAAGCTTAGTGATATATCACATATATCAGATTGTAGATGTTGTTGTTGTTTTTTTTACCCTTCACGTTCATATTTCGCTGTGTTTGTTGCATTTGGTTTGATTATAAAATATGTTGATTGAGAGGGGCTGACATGTTCTCAATATTCTGGGTTTTATCCTTCGTAGAAAAAAAAAATTCCATTCCGTTTTTAAGGCGATGTCAGAACATTTTTAACTTTCAATCCGACATTATTGTGAGGTTTTGTATTAGTTTTCCTAAAAATAGATATACCGTGTGCCCAGGTCTGATGTAGAGAGAGCCCTCTCTCACCTTCACAGGCACCGATTCACCTTGTTCTTCCATAAGTGTGCGTTAGCCCCATAGCGTCGAAAAAGTCCAAATCCCCCTTCCCCACGTAGCAGCTGAGGGGAGCGAGGAGGGGGCGGGAAGGGAAGAGAGCTGATTATCCAAATACAGTCATTAAAGGGGAAATGTGTTTTTCAACCTGTCAAGATGATTAATGGGCGAGGGTAAATCCTCACAAATGCTCTTGTTTAGTCTAACTGGCAGACACGATCCTGCCCATTGATTTATGGCAGGCCTGCTGTGTGAGACCATGGTGAGGTTAGAGGCTGCGAGTGTGTGTGTGTGTGTGTGTGTGTGTGTGTGTGTGTGTGTGCGTGCGCACACATACGGTGTGCAAGAAGGAGAACGCACAATGTTATCGTGCGTTCCTTCCAAAGGCTCCGACTATTATTTAACCTCTTAAGGCCCAAGCTGTTTGTTTACATTTCATTTCTCTTTGTTATTCAGGTTTATTGGATCCTCACAAGAATAAAAACTAAGAAAATCGTCTTTTTAATATGATGTACTTAGTCCGTAAGTACACAAACGTGTACAAACACTGTTTCCATATGAGTTGGGAAATTGGGTTGGATGTAAATATAAACAGAATACAATGATTTGCAAATCATTTTCAACCCATTTTCAGTTGAATATGCTACAAAGACAACATATTTGATGTTTAAACATTTTTTTTAATGCAAATAATCATTAACTTTACGTGACAAAAAAGTTGGGAAAGGTGGCAATAAATACTGATAAAGTTGAGGAATGCTCGTCAAACACTTATTTGGAACGTCCCACAGGTGTGCAGGCTAATTGGGAACAGGTGGGTGCCATGATTGGGTATAAAAACAAGCTTCCCAAAAAAATGCTCAGTCTTTCACAAGAAAGGATGGGGCGAGGTACACCCCTTTGTCCACAACTGCGTGAGCAAATAGTCAAACAGTTTAAGAACAACGTTTCTCGAAGTGCAATTGCAAGAAATGTAGGGATTTCAACATCTACGGTCCATAATATCATCAAAAGGTTCAGAGAATCTGGAGAAAATCACTCCACGTAAGCGGCATGGCCGGAAACCAACATTGAATCACCGTGACCTTCCATCCCTCAGACGGCACTGTATCAAAAACCGACATTAATCTCTAAAGGATATCACCACATGGGCTCAGGAACACTTCAGAAAACCACTGTCATTAAATACAGTTTGTCACTACATCTGTAAGTACAAGTTAAAGCTCTACTATGCAAAGCGAAAGCCATTTATCAACAACATCCAGAAACGCCGCCGGCTTCTCTGGGCCCAACATCATCTAAGATGGACTGATGCAAAGTGGAAAAGTGTTCTGTGGTCTGACGAGTCCACATTTCAAACTGTTTTTGGAAATATTCGACATCGTGTCATCCGGACCAAAGGGGAAGCGAACCATCCAGACTGTTGTTGACTCAAAGTTCAAAAGCCAGCATCTGTGATGGTATGGGGGTGCATTAGTGCCCAAGGCATGGGTAACTTACACATCTGTATGCTGAAAGGTACTTGCAGGTTTTGGAACAACATATACTGCCATCTAAGCGCTGTCTTTTTCATGGACGCCCCTGCTTATTCCAGCAAGACAATGCCAAGCCACATTCAGCACGTGTTACAACAGCGTGGCTTCGTGAAAAAGGAGTGCGGGTACTTTCCTGGCCCACCTGTCTCCCATCGAAAGTGTGTGGCGCATTATGAAGCGTAAAATACGACTGAAGCTCTACATAAAACAAGAATAGGAAAGAATTCCACTTTCAAAGCTTCAACAATTAGTTTCCTCAGTTCCCAAACGTTTATTGAGTGTTGTTAAAAGAAAAGGTGATGTAACACAGTGGTGAACATGCCCTTTCCCAACTACTTTGGCACAGGTTGCAGCCATGAAATTCTAAGTTAATTATTATTTGAGTTTGAACATCAAATATGTTGTCTTTGTAGCATATTCAACTGGATATGGGTTGAAAATGATTTGCAAATCATTGTATTCTGTTTATATTTACATCTAACACAATTTCCCAACTCATATGGAAACGGGGTTTGTATGAAGAAAAAAAAACCTGACAGTGCGCCTTATAGTCCGGTGCGCCCTATAGCACTTTTATCTCGTGTTGTTTTAAGCAAATTTAGCGATTAGCAGGCATTCTCGTCTGCTACTGCTTGTTCTTACTTGCTGCATAACATGTTTAGCCTCATTCTCCAGCCCTTTGGTGATAATGAGAGTTATTATTCGCAGTGGAGGTGATAATTATGAGCTTAGAGGAGTGGCTCCGCACTTTGTCGGGAGATACACAGTTAGCCTCTACCCAGCTCTGTAAGCCGGGGGCCCAAAAACAAATAAAGTGTCAGCCAGGGAGGATCGGCTTTTGTGATCAGCCTTGAAAGGCATCAATGGGTGTTTGTGGATGAAGTACTTTTTCACCGAAATTGGTCAATACTGATAGGTGGTGCATGATTATATAGTGAGGAAAATATGTATTTGATCCCGTGCTAATTTTATAAGTTTAAACCCTTAATCGAGATATGAAAAGTCCACAATTTAAAACACCAAATGATTACCGAGTGTGGCCACCACTGTTGCTCACTGCTCCCCTCAACTCCTAGGAAGGGTGAACATGGGGATGGGTCAAATGCAGTGGAAATTTCACCACATCTAGTACGGGATAATTCTGGTTTTGCTTGACGACTTCGAAGCAATTTTATTTGCTACGTGGTGTAATGTATAGTGTGACCGGTAGATGGCAGTCAAACATAAGAGATATGTGTAGACCGCACCATGATGGCAATATGACGCAAGTTTATAACACCAACACATACTTGGAAATCTTGAGACCTCCGGATTCCGGAGATGGGGGGTTCGGGGTTTGGTGTATATTGTAGCGCCCCCGGAAGAGTTAGTGCTGCAAGGGGTTCCGGATATTGGTTCTGTCGTGTTTATGTTGTGTTGTAGTGCGGATAGTCTCCCAAAACGGCGTGGCGTGGCGCAGTGGGAGAGTGGCCGTGCGCAAACCGAGGGTCACTGGTTCAAATCCCACCTGGAACCAACCTCATCACGTCCGTTGTGTCCTGAGCAAGACACTTCACCCTTGCTCCTGATGGGTGCTGGTTGGCGCCTTGCATGGCAGCTCCCTCCATCAGTGTGTGAATGTGTGTGTGAATGGGTAAATGTGGAAGTAGTGTCAAAGCGCTTTGAGTACCTTGAAGGTAGAAAAGCGCTATACAAGTACAACCCATTTATTTTATTTATTTAAATGTGTTTGTCATTCTTGTTGAACCCACACAACCCCCAAAAATCGTCCCCTCGCCTGCATTACTTGAACAAATTAAGACTCTAGACCGGGGGTGCCCATTACGTCGATCGCGAGCTACCAGTCGACCGCGGGGGGTGTGTCAGTCGATCTCCAGCCAGGCTTTAAAAAAAATAGACCTAAAAATTAGTGATCATCAATCTTCACCAAGACGTCACTTAAATGACATTCACGGTACCGGAGGGTCTTGTGAGATGACGCTGGCTGCTGCAAGGTCATTATTATGAAAATATGACCGAGAGGAAGGCGAGAAACACTTTTTATTTCAACAGACTCTCGCGCCGTCCCTTCCGTCAAAACTCTAAAGGCCGACTGCACATTTCCTATCTTCACAATAAAAGCCCTGCTTCATGCTGACTGCGCTAACTAAATACAGAGTCTCGGAAAACTGGCGTGCACAAGCGATCCCTCAGAAAGCTGGCGTGCACATCACTTGTGCACGCCAGCTTTCCGAGACTCTTATTTTGTTAGCGCAGGCAGCATGAAGCAGGGCTTTTATTGTGAAGATAGGAAATGTGCAGTCGGCCTTTAGAGTTTTGACGGAAGGGACGGCGCGAAAGTCTGTTGAAATAAAAAGTGTTTCTCGCCTTCCTCTCTGTCATTTTTTCATAATAATGAACTGGCAGCAGCCAGCGTCATCTCACAAGACCCTCGGGTGCCGTGAATGTCAATCAAGCAAGCTACGGAATTTGCCGCCAATGTTTTTCTTGTAAAGTGTATGGAAGCTGGATGAATTAGATGCCAAAAAACAACCACTTTCATGTGGTATTGTACAGAAAGGACAACTTTTTTTTCTCCTCCATTTGAAAATGTGGGCGTTATCATCATTACTGTCTGATTCCAATCAATGCAAGTCATCAGAATCAGGTAATACACCAACTTATATTCTTGTCTTTGTGAAAGAAAGACATCTATATGTGTTACACATGCTTGTATTATCATTAAACACATTTAACTTGTTTACAAAAATGTCTCTTTCATAAATAAATAAATATAAATGATATATATAAATGAGGTAGATCCCCTCGAGTTGGTCAATTGAAAAGTAGCTCGCCTGCAGAAAAAGTGTGGGCACCCCTGCTCTAGACCCAAAAATAGTCCTTTATTGGGTGAATGCTGATTGTTAGCGCGCTAGCTTTTTTTTTTTTAACAACTTGGTAGCCGCGCACTTTGGCGTCACATGACTGAGCACGTAACATATGCTGTTAGCTTGTTAGCGTTAGCACGCAAATCTTTTGAATAAATTTTACACATCTTTAGTTATATGACACTTTAACTCTTAGCCTGTCAGCACTTTAACATGAGCAAGCTAACTTTTTTTTGCTGATTTTGTTACTGTTTACCACACTCGGTACTTGACATATGTTAACCCTTAGCATGCAAATTTTTCCAGCCGTACACCGAAGTCTTAGCTAACATTGACATTTAATTTTTTTTTTTTTACGACAAATTTTACACTTTTTAGCTGATTTTTCAGGTGTACACCTTAGTTATATAAATTGGCACTTGACATAGATTAACCTTAAGCATGCTAACTTTATCAGCCATACACCTCAGAGTCATTAACCTAGATATGTGATATCTGCTAACTGTTAGCATGCTAACTTTTTTTGGGCAAATTTTACACTTTTTAGCTGATTTTGCAGCCTTACACAGTAGTCATGTGACTTGTTGCTTGACACGTTAACTGTTTGCATGTTAGCATGTTAACATGAGCAAGCTAACTTTTTTATTTTTTTGCTGATTTTGTTACTGTTTACCACACTTTGTACTTGACATAAGTTAACTGTTAGCATGCTAATTTTTCCAGCCGTACACCGAAGTCTTAGCTAACGTTGGCATGCAATTTTTTTATAATTTTTTTTTTACAACAAATTTTACACTTTTTAGCTGATTTTTCAGGTGTACACCTTAGTTATATAACTTGACACTTGACATGGATTAACCTTAAGCATGCTAACTTTATTAGCCATACTCTTCAGAGTCATTAACCTATATACGTGATATGTGCTAACTGTTAGCATGCTAACTTTTTTTTAGCAAATTTTACACTTTTTAACTGATTTTGCAGCCTTCCTCAGTAGTCATATAACTTGTTGCTTGAGACACGTTAACTGTTTGCATGTTAGCATGTTAACATGAGCAAGCTAACTTTTTTATTTTTTATTTTTTTGCTGATTTTGTGACTGTTTACCACACTTTGTACTTGACATAAGTTAACTGTTAGCATGCAAATTTTTCCAGCTGTACACCAAAGTCTTAGCTAACGTTGGCATGCAATTTTTTTTTTTTTTTTACATCAAATTTGACACTTTTTAGCTGATTTTTCAGGTGTACACCTTAGTTATATAACTTGGCACTTGACATAGATTAACCTTAAGCATGCTAACTTTATTAGCCATACACCTCAGAGTCATTAACCTAGATACATGATATGTGCTAATTGTTAGCATGCTAACTTTTTTTTTAGCAAATTTTACACTTTTTAGCTGATTTTGTAGCCTTTCACAGTAGTCATATAACTTGTTGCTTGACACGTTAACTGTTTGCATGCTAACATGTTAACATGGCCAAGCTAACTTTTCTTTTTTCTTTTTTTGCTGATTTTGTTACTGTTTACCACACATTGTACTTGACATAAGTTAACTGTTAGCATGCTAATTTTTCCAGCCGTACACCGAAGTCTTAGCTAACGTTGCCATGCAATTTTTTTATAATTTTTTTTTTACAACAAATTTTACACTTTTTAGCTGATTTTTCAGGTGTACACCTTAGTTATATAACTTGACACTTGACATAGATTAACCTTAAGCATGCTAACTTTATTAGCCATACACCTCAGAGTCATTAGCCTAGATACGTGATATGTGCTAACTGTTAGCATGCTAAAAAAATTTTTAGCAAATTTTACACTTTTTAGCTGATTTTGCAGCCTTTCACAGTAGTCATATAATTTGTTGCTTGACACACGTTAACTGTTTGCATGCTAGCATGTTAACATGAGCAAGCTAACTTTTTTATTTTTTATTTTTTTTGCTGATTTTGTTACTGTTTACCACACTTTGTACTTGACATAAGTTAACTGTTAGCATGCTAATTTTTCCAGCCGTACACCGAAGTCTTAGCTAACATTGGCATGCAATTTTTTTATTTTTTTTACAACAAATTTGACACTTTTTAGCTGATTTTTCAGGTGTACACCTTAGTTATATAACTTCACACTTGACATAGATTAACCTTAAGCATGCTAACTTTATCAGCCATACACCTCAGAGTCATTAACCTAGATACGTGATATGTGCTAACTGTTAGCATGCTAACTTTTTTTTAGCAAATTTTACACTTTTTAGCTAATTTCGCGGCCTTACACAGTAGTCATGTGACTTGTTGCTTGACACGTTAACTGTTTGTATGCTAGCATGTTAACATGAGCATGCTAACTTTGTGTGGCTGATTTTGCTACCGTCCACCCCAGAGTCATATAACTTGGTACCTGACATTTGTTAACTGTTAGCATGTCAGGATAATATATATAAATATATATATATATATATATATATATATATATATATATATATATATATTGGAGACGGCATGACGCATTTGGGAAAGTGGCCGTGCCAGCCAGCAAACTGAGGGTTCCTAGTTCAATCCCCACCTTCAACCAACCTCGTCACGTTCGTTGTGTCCTTGAGCAAGACATTTCACCCTTGCTCCTGATGGGTCCTGGTTAGCGCCGTGCATGGCAGCTCCCGCTGTCAGTGTGTGAATGGGTGAATGTGGAAATAGTGTCAAAGCGTTTTGAGTACCTTGAAGGTAGAAAAGCACGATACAAGTATAACACATTTACCATTTACCACTTAATAGTTATATTGTAACAGAGATACAGAACGTCAAGTAAAAGATTTTAGGCATTATAATGAGTTAATTCCACATCTGTAAATATCTGTATCGATTGATATCTAAATCTGCAATTAAGAGTTGGAAAATATCGGCAAAAAAGCTGTTATCGGACATCTCTAGTTGGGATCTTTTTTTTTTTTTTTAATTTTGAAGTCACTTCACTGGAGGTTTTTCCAATGATTTTCCTTCATGGTTGATTGAATTGTTGACGGACAAATGTGCCTGCACGATTATTAGAATAATTCTGTGTAAGTTATCACACAACTTTAATATGCTTAAAAGCCGTTGCTATAGTTATTAGCTATTATGCTCAAGCTGTACTTTTTCTATCTGTGCAAGGACAAAAATTCAGTGGCCCCAGCCGCTGATGTTATCTTTGGTTTAGCCTGCTAACAGCCAAGGACTTCAAGGACCTCAACGCAGATGAGACGGCAGCACGCAGACGAAGCAGAGACGAGGCAAAATCACAAGGCCCCCAGCACATTCCGTCACGTATTGTGCGTACTGGACCTGCTTTGCATGATATGTGTGACCGCTCCTTTTAGAGGCGGCTTCAGTGATGCTGACTGGGGGAAATCCTGAATAAATAGAGAGACGCGGGAGCTGTACCTTAGAGCGTAGGGCGAGACTGTGACTAAGTGTGCAGCTCCCTGCGTTCTCCTCATGAGCTAAATTGAACTCTGTCTCTGCATGGTTCCTTGCTTCTTGTCTGTTTAATAGATGTCATCAGTGTTTGAACCTGAGAACGATGAGGCACCGAGACATTGACTATTCATCCACCCCTTTACACAAACATTGCTTATATGTTATATAAGTGGAAAAGGTCGGGTAAAACCTTCTTCACAAATTATGATGACTCTTGTCTGACAGAAATGTTGTCATTCCAAGAAGTCAAAGAAGAAATATTTCAGTCCGGTCCGTAGCAGGTTTCTGATGAATGGCTAGCAGCTGTTGGCGCAGCAACCCCCTCCCTCAGAACCGCCAATAGGCCTATCTGTCTGCGATTTCCTCATTCTTCCTCAGTTGCCTATGAAGTCCACTGTGATGGCTTTCCCACACCCCCACAGCTCAGCACAACGCTGTACTGTACGTCCACAGAGGCCATGTTTGGCCCTTCCACCCACCCACACACACACATACTGGAATATTTCTTCACAAAGCAAAGCCAGGCAGTCACCCGTGAGGGAGATGTTAAAGCTTGATTTGCGCAGCCTGAAGATTAATATTACGCCCCGGCGTGAGGTCGTTTTTTCGAAACTGGAGCTGCAACAGTAAAGAGTGTAATTGGTCCAAATTTGGCAGAAATTTCATGCTCATTTGAACTCAATGGAGGCAATTCATCAACACTGAACGCCTCATAACCACGACACTATTAATACGTTTGCTTCATTGTCTGAATGCTTGGCAATCAGACCAGTTTTGCCCTGCCTCTCTCCCCAATTCAGCTGGGATAGGCTCCATCACCCGCAAACATTTTTTTTTTTAAATGGACGTACAGTACATTCAATGCGTTTTCTTTATTTTCCTGACTATTTACATTGTAGATGTCATGTCTATGAGATCATGTTTTATTTTAGTCATGTTCTGTTTGTTTTTTGGCCTGTTTTTGCACTTCCTGGTTTATTTGGTCACCATGACTACCCGTTAGTTTTCACCTGTCCTCATGTCTCACACCTGTTTTCACTAATCACCACAGTATTATTTAAGCCTGTCTGTTTCTGTTGTTTATTCTGGCAACATCACCCTCCATCGCCTGCTACGCACCTTGTAATCCATGCCAATGATCCATGTCCCGTTCTCGTTCCGTTCCAAGTAAGTTTTCTCGTTATTTATGCCACAGTGCAAGTTTTTGTTTTATGTTCATAGTTTTGCCTTAGTAGGAGTTTTGTTTTGTCCAAATTTGGCAGAAATGTCATGCTCAATTGAACTCAATGGAGGCAATTCATCAACACTGAACGCCTCATAACCACGACACTATTAATACGTTTGCTTCATTGTCTGAATGCTTGGCAATCAGACCAGTTTTGCCCTGCCTCCCTCCCCAATTCAGCTGGGATAGGTTCCATCACCCGCAAAAAAAAAAAAAAAAAGGACGTACAGTACACGCCTTCTCCTCATTCAATGCGTTTTCTTTATTTTCCTGACTATTTACATTGTAGATGTCATGTCTATGACATCATGTTTCATTTTAGTCATGTTCTGTTTGTTTTTTGGCCTGTTTTTGCACTTCCTGGTTTATTTTGTCACCATGACTACCCGTTAGTTTTCACCTGTCCTCATGTCTCACGCCTGTTTTCACTAATCACCACAGTATTATTTAAGCCTGTCTGTTTCTGTTGTTTATTCTGGCAACATCACCCTCCATCGCCTGCTACGCACCTTGTAATCCATGCCAATGATCCATGTCCCGTTCTCGTTCCGTTCCAAGTAAGTTTTCTCGTTATTTATGCCACCGTGCAAGTTTTAGTTTTATGTTCATAGTTTTGCCTTAGTAGGAGTTTTGTTTTGTCCAAATTTGGCAGAAATGTCATGCTCATTTGAACTCAATGGAGGCAATTCATCAACGCTGAACGCCTCATAACCACGACACTATTAATACGTTTGCTTCATTGTCTGAATGCTTGGCAATCAGACCAGTTTTGCCCTGCCTCTCTCCCCAATTCAGCTGGGATAGGCTCCATCACCCGCAAAAAAAATTTTTTTAAATGGACGTACAGTACACGCCTTCTCCTCATTCAATGCGTTTTCTTTATTTTCCTGACTATTTACATTGTAGATGCCATGTCTATGAGATCACGTTTCATTTTAGTCATGTTCTGTTTGTTTTTTGGCCTGTTTTTGCACTTCCTGGTTTATTTTGTCACCATGACTACCCGTTAGTTTTCACCTGTCCTCATGTCTCACACCTGTTTTCACTAATCACCACAGTATTATTTAAGCCTGTCTGTTTCTATTGTTTATTCTGGCAACATCACCCTCCATCGCCTGCTACGCACCTTGTAATCCATGCCAATGATCCATGTCCCGTTCTCGTTCCGTTCCAAGTAAGTTTTCTCGTTATTTATGCCACAGTGCAAGTTTTTGTTTTATGTTCATAGTTTTGCCTTAGTAGGAGTTTTGTTTTCACAGCAAAGTTGTTGTACGCCATTGTGCGCGCCTTTTGTTTGCCTTTTTTGTGCAGTTATAGAGTTAAAATAAAAGATGTCTTTACCTTCATGCCATCTCCGGTCCAAGTTCACTTGCATCTCGGGAAAACAACCACCTCATAGACCAAGTATCGACAGTAGATTGTCACATCAAAACTAGGAATGGACACATGTAGAGTTATGCACTTAACAAAAAGAGGTGAAATAACTGGAAACATGTTTTATATTGTAGTTCATAATTTAGCACAAATGTTCAGTTTTTCTTGAAAAAATGTTGATTTGTGCTGAGTAAAATTACGACTTTTATTATAATACCACCAATGTTCTAAGTTTTTCTTGTGAAATCTTACCTTTTTATTTTCAAATTCCAAGAAATTTTTCACAACAAGCTTTTTCATGGTTGCATAGTATGTATATATTACTTATATTGTAAATAAAAATCTTTATATATCTAGAAAGGGTGGCCCTCAAGAGGTGGTCTCAAGAATGTCAGAAATACAAGAATATGTGTGTGTGCGTGTGTGCGTGTGTGTGTGTGTGTGTGTGTGTGTGTGTGTGTGTGTGTGTGTTCTGGCAGTGCTGACTTAATGGGGACATCGCTCTTCTTACACAGTCACCTTTAGGGGACCTCTGACGGTATGGGGACAAAAAAAACAGGTCCCCTAAAAGGAAACCTTTTTAAATAATAATCAGATCCATTCTGGAGATGCTCAAGTGATTTTTAACTTTTTTATTTTATTTTTTATTTTTTTTTAATGGTCCTCAGTAGTCACGAACAAATGTGTGTGAATTATGCAAAATCATTGAAATGTGGACCCCATGAACCATATTAACACTTTTTCCCCAGGGTCCCCAGTAAGAATGATCAGCACATTACTTCATCAATCCAAAGATTTAAAGACGTGTATGAGCTAACTGGGCAGTGGCAATTTTACCTAATTATTTTTATGCCTCCACAACTTGTAGAAAGGGTGGTCCCCACAAGTCATGAAAAACTTGGTCCCCATTCCAAATGATGATATGTGTGTGTGTGTGTGTGTGTGTGTGTGTGTGTGTGTGTGTGTGTGTGTGTGTGTGTGTGTGTGTGTGTGTGTTCTGGCAGTGCTGACTTAATGGGGACATCGCTCTGTTTACACAGTCACCTTTAGGGGACCTCTGACGGTATGGGGACAAAAAAAGCAGGTCCCCTAAAGGGAAACCTTTTTAAATAATAATCAGATCCATTCTGGAGATGCCTAAGTGATTTTTTATTTTATTTTTTTATTTTTTTAATGGTCCTCAGTAGTCACGAACAAATATGTGTGAATTATGCAAAATCATTGAAATGTGGACCCCATGAACCATATTAACTCTTTTTCCCCAGGGTCCCTAGTAAGAATGATCAGCACATTACTTCATCAATCCAAAGATTTAAAGACGTATATGAGCTAACTGGGCAGTGGCCATTTTACCAAATTATTTTTATCCCTCCACAACTTGTAGAAAGGGTGGTCCCCACAAGTCATGAAAAACTTGGTCCCCATTCCAAATGATGATATGTGTGTGTGTGTGTGTGTGTGTGTGTGTGTGTTTGTGTCAAAAAGTGATGATTGATGACTTACACTCTTTCGCTTCCTTCCTCTACGGTCCAGTTGTGTCACACATATCAACACGTGTTGCCATAATGGACGGCGGCAGACAGCTTCAGCAGCTCCTGCTCAGACTCAAGCATGCAAACGGACCATAACTTCTTCCACATGCAAACACAATCGTACATTTACAACCAAAAGAAAAATAACACACACCCTGCACAGACGAGACTTTTACACGTGATGGAGTGCAGCATTAACTACGCGGTTGTTTTCTTGTTATTCAAAGTATGTCTGTGATCAGACAAGGTCATCTTGCCAGTTCAGAAATGATGAATCTGGTACATCTGGAGCTGTCAAAAAAATATGACTGAACCAAGCACTGAGGAAATACTGTAGGTGTGATGACTACCAGAAGCAGCTGCGATATACTGAACAATGGCGACCACCGAGGAGATGAACCGTGCCAATTAAGCGGTTTTACTTGACAACTTCTTTTTATGTCGGGTTAAGAGCAATCTTTTCTTGACTCCGCCAAGGCTGTCCTTTGTCACCGATTCTATTCATAACTTTTATGGACAGAATTTCTAGGCGCAGTCAAAGCGTTGAGGGGTTCCGGTTTGGTGACCGCAGGATTAGGTCTCTGCTTTTTGCAGATGACGTGGTCCTGATGGCTTCATCTGACCGGGATCTTCAGCTCTCACTGGATCAGTTTGCAGCCGAGTGTGAAGCGACCGGAATGAGAATCAGCACCTCCAAGTCCGAGTCCATGGTTCTCGCCCGGAAAAGGGTGGAGTGCCATCTCCGGGTTGGGGAGGAGACCCTGCCCCAAGTGGAGGAGTTCAAGTACCTAGGAGTCTTGTTCACGAGTGGGGGAAGAGTGGATCGTGAGATCGACAGGCGGATCGGTGCGGCGTCTTCAGTAATGCGGACGTTGTACCGATCCGTTGTGGTGAAGAAGGAGCTGAGCCGGAAGGCAAAGCTCTCAATTTACCGGTCGATCTAAGTTCCCATCCTCACCTATGGTCATGAGCTTTGGGTCATGACCGAAAGGATAAGATCACGGGTACAAGCGGCCAAAATGAGTTTCCTCTGCCGTGTGGCGGGTCTCTCCCTTAGAGATAGGATGAGAAGCTCTGCCATCCGGGAGGAACTCAAAGTAAAGCCGCTGCTCCTCCACATCGAGAGGAGCCAGATGAGGTGGTTCGGGCATCTGGTCAGGATGCCACCCGAACGCCTCCCTAGGGAGGTGTTTAGGGCACGTCCAACCAGTAGGAGGCCACGGGGAAGACCCAGGACACGTTGGGAAGACTATGTCTCCCGGCTGGCCTGGGAACGCCTCGGGATCCCCGGGTAGAGCTAGACGAAGTGGCTGGGGAAAGGGAAGTCTGGGTTTCCCTGCTTAGGCTGTTGCCCCCGCGACCCGACCTCGGATAAGCGGAAGAAAATGGATGGAAATAAAGCAGCACATGTACCAGAAAGGTTGGTAATAAAAGTTAAAAATAGCGTCTGACTTTAAGTGACTTCTTCTGTAGGGCTACAATACATTATCCATCTATCCATCCATTGTCTACCGCTTGTCCCTTTTGGGGTCGCTGAAGCCTATCTCAGCTGCATTCGGGCGGAAGGCAGAGTACACCCTGGACAAGTCTCCACCTCATCACAGGACCAACACAGATAGACAGACAACATTCACACACTAGGGCCAATAAAGTGTTATAAAATGATAAATGGGTTGTACTTGTATAGCGCTTTCCTACCTTCAAGGTACTCAAAGCGCTTTGACACATTTACCCATTCACACACACATTCACACACTGATGGAGGGAGCTGCCATGCAAGGCCCTGACCACGACCCATCAGGAGCAAGGGTGAAGTGTCTTGCTCAGGACACAACGGACGTGACGAGGTTGGTACTAGGTGGGATTTGAACCAGGGAGCCTCGGGTTGCGCACGGCCACTCTTCCACTGCGCAACGCCGTTGCCAATCAACCTGTCTTTGGAGGTGGGTGGAAGCCGGAGTACCCGGAGGGAACCCACGCAGTCACGGGGAGAACACAGAAAGATTCCGAGCCCGGAATTGAACCCAGGACTGCTCAGGGCCATTATACCCTTACTTTCAAGATGTGGCGGCATTGAAACTGTGGTTATAAGGCACACTGTTGATCTTTGAGAAAATGAAAGAAGTGCACCTTATAGTCTAAAAAATATGGTGTATATATATATATATATATATATATATATATATATATATATATATATATATATATATATATATATATATATATATACATATATATATATTAGGGATGCACCGATTAATCGGTAACCGAATATATTCGGTCGAATATGGCAAAAAAAAAGCCACATTCGGCCTTCGGTGGAATGAGTTAAGAACAAGGCCGAATAGTGGCGTGTGCCGCAATTTTTTGACGCGGTGACGCAATCAACCAACGTGCCGTGACGTTGGGATATGTTGTGTACCTGTATAAGTGTATGAGGTTACAAGCACACACTTATTGAGATTTAGTGGGGCCTCTGTTTACATTATTAGCCTGTTGTGTAGGCTACCTGTATAAGTGTAAGAGGTTCATCAATCAATCAATCAATGTTTATTTATATAGCCCCAAATCACAAATGTCTCAAAGGACTGCACAAATCATTACGACTACGACATCCTCGGAAGAACCCACAAAAGGGCAAGGAAAACTCACAGGGAGGGAGGGAGAATTCACATCCAGTGGGACGCCAGTGACAATGCTGACTATGAGAAACCTTGGAGAGGACCTCAGATGTGGGCAACCCCCCCCCTCTAGGGGACCGAAAGCAATGGATGTCGAGCAGGTCTAACATGATACTGTGAAAGTTCAATCCATGGTGGCTCCAACACAGCCGCGAGAGTTCAGTTCAAAGCGGATCCAAGACAGCAGCGAGAGTCCCGTCCACAGGAAACCATCTCAAGCGGAGGCGGATCAGCAGCGTAGAGATGTCCCCAACCGATACACAGGCGAGCGGTCCATCCTGGGTCCCGACGAGCGGTCCATCCTGGGCCTCGACTCTGGACAGCCAGTACTTCATCCATGGTCATCGGACCGGACCCCCTCCACAAGGGAGGGGGGGACATAGGAGAAAGAAAAGAAGCGGCAGATCAACTGGTCTAAAAAGGAGGTCAATTTAAAGGCTAGAGTATACAGATGAGTTTTAGGGGTGAGACTTAAATGCTTCTACTGAGGTAGCATCTCGAACTGTTACCGGGAGGGCATTCCAGAGGACTGGAGCCCGAACGGAAAACACTCTATAGCCCGCAGACTTTTTTTGGGCTCTGGGAATCACTAATAAGCCGGAGTCTTTTGAACGCAGATTTCTTGCCGGGACATATGGTACAATACAATCGGCAAGATAGGCTGGAGGTTATAAGCACACACTTAATTGAGATTTACTTAAGCCTTCTGTTTACATTATTAGCATATCTACTGTGGCTAAGCAGACTTTTGCCAAAAGGACAATAATTCATTTGTTGTTGGTTTATCCACTTTAATGCACTTTATTTTTATTTTGGAATGCATGTTTTGTTTGAAGGCCTAATATAAATGAAAAACTTTGTGCTTTTTTGGAAAAGCAAAGGCTACTGGAATATAAAAAAAATGTCAATATCCAATAAAAAATTACTTTATTTGAAAAACATGTCTAAATATTGGCTTCACGGTGGCAGAGGGGTTAGTGCGTCTGCCTCACAATACGAAGTTCCTGCAGTCCTGGGTTCAAATCCAGGCTCGGGATCTTTCTGTGTGGAGTTTGCATGTTCTCCCCGTGAATGCGTGGGTTCCCTCCCGCGTACTCCGGCTTCCTCCCACTTCCAAAGTGGGAGGAAGCCACTAAATTGGTCCCTAGTGTGTGAATGTGAGTGTGAATGTTGCCTGTCTATCTGTGTTGGCCCTGCGATGAGGTGGCGACTTGTCCAGGGTGTACCCTGCCTTCCGCCTGATTGTAGCTGAGATAGGCGCCAGCGCCCCCCCCGCCACCCCAAAAGGGAATAAGCGGTAGAAAATGGATGGATGGATGGATGTCTAAATATTTATTCTAGGCTATTTATGCAATATAAAAAAATTGTGAAAAACTGCATTCATTATTCGGTATTCGGCCTTCGGCCAAGCGTTTAAGTTTTATTCGGCTTCGGCCACAAATTTTCATTTCGGTGCATCCCTAATATATATATATATATGTATACTCTAGCCTTTAAATAGACTCCCTTTTTAGACCAGTTGATCTGCCGTTTCTTTTCTTTTTCTTCTATGTCCCCCCCTCCCTTGTGGAGGGGGTCCGGTCCGATTCGGTGGCCATGTACTGCTTGCCTGTGTATCGGCTGGGGACATCTCTGCGCTGCTGATCCGCCTCCGCTTGGGATGGTTTCCTGCTGGCTCCGCTGTGAACGGGACTCTCGCTGCTGTGTTGGATCCGCTTTGGACTGGACTCTCGCGACTGTGTTGGATCCATTATGGATTGAACTTTCACAGTATCATGTTAGACCCGCTCGACATCCATTGCTTTCCTCCTCTCCAAGGTTCTCATAGTCATCATTGTCACCGACGTCCCACTGGGTCATTATTGTCACCGACGTCCCACTGGGTGTGAGTTTTCCTTGCCCTTATGTGGGCCTACCGAGGATGTCGTAGTGGTTTGTGCAGCCCTTTGAGACACTAGTGATTTAGGGCTATATAAGTAAACATTGATTGATTGATTGATTGATTGATATTGTGTGTGTTTGTGTGCGTGTGCATGTTTCTATGTATGTGTATGGGGGGAGGGGGAGGGGGGGTAATCCCTGTTTAAGTGCATGCTGCCTGAGCTGTCAGTGTGCAATGTGC
>NC_084617.1:71415492-71455492 GCF_033978795.1 Nerophis ophidion
GTACAGAAAGGACAACTTTTTTTCTGCTCCATTTGAAAACGTGGGCGTTATCATCATTACTGTCTGATTCCAATCAATGCAAGTCATCAGAATCAGGTAATACACCAACTTATATTCTTGTCTTTGTGAAAGAAAGACATCTATATGTGTTACACATGCTTGTATTATCATTAGACACATTTAACTTGTTTACAAAAATGTCTCTTTCATAAATAAATAACTATAAATGATATATATAAATGAGGTAGATCCCCTCGAGTTGGCCAATTGAAAAGTAGCTCGCCTGCAGAAAAAGTGTGGGCACCCCTGTACTATGTAGTATGAGGTCCTGGAACTATCAGTGTGGTGTTCAGTGAATAATCTGGCACTGAACACCACAAAAACCAAGGAACTCATCTTTGACTTCAGGAAAAACACTGTAGACACGCGCCTCCCTCTACATCAACGGCGAGGAGGTTGGAGAGAGTCAGTTCCTTCAAGTTCCTCGGCACCCTCATATCTGCCGACCTCTCCTGGACCCAAAATACAACTGCGGTCATCCGGAAGGCCAAGCGGAGACTCCACTTCCTGAGGGTGCTGAGGAAGAACAGACTGGAGAGACAGCTGATGGTGACCTTCTATCGCTCGGTTGTCGAGAGCCTGCTGACGTACTGCAGAACAGTGTGGTACGCCAGTTGCACTGAAGCAGACAAACAGGCGATTCAGAGTCTGCACAAAAAAAAAAAAATCAGCGGCCCCCTGCCTTCCCTGAAGGATTTACACAACACCCGTTGCCTCAACAAAGCAAAAAGCATCACCAAGGACAGCACACACCCTGGCTTCCACCTGTTCGACCTGCTACCATGGGGCAGGGGCTACAGGTGCATCAGAGCCAGAACAAATAGGCTCACAGACAGCTTCTTTCCCAGAGCTGTCACCATGTTGAACTCTAATTTATAATAATAATTCACCCCTATACACTATCCTACCCTAATACCCTACTATACTACCTACCCCTAAAGACCTAATACCCTAATACCCTACTATCCTACCTACCCATAGGTAGGTAGGTAGGGGTAGGTACTATCCTACCTACCCCTACCTACCCCTAAAGAGCTCTTTGAGCTGTAATTTGACCCACTTAACATGCTTCAAAACTCACCACATTTGACACACACATCAGTACTGGCAAAAATTGCGATCTAATCAAAAAAACAAACCCCAAAACTCAAAATTGCGCCCTAGCTCCCCCTAGGAAGAAAACAGAGACAAAACTGTCTGTAACTTCCAAAAGAAACGTCGTGGAAACATGAAACAAAAACCACTATGTAGGTCTCAGTTAGACCTATATTTCATACATTCACATCCCCCGGCTACAATCAACAGGAAGTTTGCTATTCGCACTTCAATAAAAAAGTTGGCGAAAAAAATTCACTTTTTTCAAACATTATCTCCTCTGAGGCCGCTCGTCGTTTCGGCTTCAAACTACCACAGAGAGATTGAACCCTTCTGATTAAAAGTTAAAGAAATAGTTTTAATTACGGGCGGTATAGCTCGGTTGGTAGAGTGGCCTTGCCAGCAACTTGAGGGTTGCAGGTTTGATTCCCGCTTCCGCCATCCTAGTCACTGCCATTGTGTCCTTGGGCAAGACACTTTACCCACCTGCTCCCAGTGCCACCCACACTGGTTTAAATGTAACTTAGATATTGGGTTTCACTATGTAAAGCGCTTTGAGTAACTAGAGAAAAGCGCTATACAAATATAAAAAATATAATTCACTAATTCACTGTGCAATACTACCCTTCAAGTGCAATACGTCCGACACTGATTGTTATTAATTACTCCGGTACTATTGTCTTGTTCTGTATAATATACAGTATTTTGTATTTCTAGAGTGTTTTGTATATTGTACAGGATTGCTTATTATTTTCATTGGATAGTAGTCTGTTTATTTCAATTGTTAGTTTTTCCTTTATTACCTCTTGTGTTATTTATGTTTACCCCATATTTGTTCCCACTACTGCACCTTAAACTGGAGTCCTTAATCTCGTTATATGCAAAATATAATGACAATAAAGGCCATTCTATTCTATTCTAGTGTCCATCCATCCATCCTTTTTCTACCGTTTATTCCCTTCGTGGTGGCGGGGGGGCGCTGGAGCCTATCTCAGCTACAATCGGGCGGAAGGCGGCGTACACCGTGGACAAGTCACCACCTCATCAACACAGATAGACAACATTGACACTCACACACTCAGGCCAATTTAGTGTTGCCGATCAACCTATCTCCAGGTGCAAGCCTTTGGAAGTGAGAGGAAGCCTGAGTACCCAGAGGGAACCCACGCACTCACGGGGAGAACATGCAAACTCCACACAGAAAGAACCCCGAGCGCAGGATCGAGCCCAGGACCTTCGTATTGTGAGGCAGACGCACTAACCCCTGTCCCACCATGCTCAGTATCCATCCATCCATCCATTTTTACCGCTTATTCCCTTTCGGGGTCGCGGGGGGCGCTGGAGCTTATCTCAGTTACAATCGGGCGGAAGGCGGCATACACCCTGGACAAGTCACCACCTCACCAACACAGATAGACAACATTGACACTCACACACTCAGGCCAATTTAGTGTTGCCTATCAACCTATCTCCAGGTGCAAGCCTTTGGAAGTGAGAGGAAGCCTGAGTACCCAGAGGGAACCCACGCAGTCACGGGGAGAACATGCAAACTCCGAGCGCAGGATCGAGCCCAGGACCTTCGTATTGTGAGGCAGACGCACTAACCCCTGTATCCACCATGCTCAGTAGTGTCTTGTATTACAGCTTGTAGTACAGTCTTTCCTCCACTAGAGACCGATAGCGCTCCGAGTAACCCCAGGACAGCAACACGGCGAAAGTGTGAAGAAGTTATCAGGTGCTTGAGGTGCGTTGTGCTTTTCTCCTAGTCGGCGTCATTTTGGAGCAAATCAAAGGTAAAGAACATTCTAGCAAAGGACGCTTACACTCTGTAGCCTGCATGCGCTGATATAACTTGTACTTCTTGTCAACTTGTCTGGGGAACATGTTTGTTACAATCTAGCCTTAGCTCAGTTTAAATTACTCCAAATAGTAACGTGGAAATAATAGCGAACATTCGAGCAAAAACATTAGAATATGAAGATATAGTTGACGTAAAACGCCTACAATGGTGTCATTTTGACAGTTTAGTTCCGTTCCTAATGGTTCTGTCGTTACCGGAAGTGACGATGGCATGTTTCCGCTCGCTGTTCCGCTTGTTATTTGGTGGATATAAAATATTTAAAGCTCTCAAAATAAATCCACTTCAAAGAAAGTATGGATAGTTAATTAAAACATTTAATAAGACCAAGTAATGAATTATTTTTAAAACAATTATTACAACCACAATAAACGTGAACATTAAGATTTTCGTACAGGCAGAATTTTGGACACACCCATCCATCCATGACTACCGCTTGTCCCTTTACATTACACTGCAAAAAGTCAGTGTTCAAAAACAAGAAAATATAAAATTCAAATAATGTGGGGTATTTTACTTGATCTAAGCAAAATGATCTGCCAATAGAACAAGAACATTTGGCTTGTCAAGACTTTACGAAATAAGTAAAATTAGTTAACCACAATGAACCCCAAAATACCTTTTAAATAAGTATATTCTCACTAATAACAAGTGCACTTTTCTTGGTAGAAAAAAAAATTAGACCTTTTTCCTTAATATGTTAAAAAACCCTGCCTTCCGCCCGATTGTAGCTGAGATAAGCGCCAGCGCCCCCCGCGACCCCACAAGGGAATAAGCGGTAGAAAATGGATGGATGGATGTTAAAAATATTCTTAAATTAAGTAAATGCTAGTGCCATTATCTTGACATTATGATATCGCCCGGCATTTAATTTCTTGAAACCAGCAAACTTACACTGAAAACTGGTTTATTATTATACATACATATATATATATATATATATATATATATATATATATATATATATATATATATATATACACATGTATGTATATATATATATATATATGTATATGTGTATATATATATATATACATATGTATGTATATATATATATGTATATGTGTATATATATATATGTATATATATATAATACATATATATGTATGTATATGCATGTATATACATATATATTTATGTATGTATATACATATATATACATATATATGTATATATACATATATATGTATATATGTATATATATATATATATATATATATATATCTCTACATATATATATCTACATATATATATATGTATGTATATATTTATATATATGTATATACATACATAAATATATAGATATGTATATTTACATATATATATGTGTGTATATATGTATGTATATATGTATGCATATGTATATATGTGTATATTTATATATATATATGTATATATATGTGTGTATATATATATATATGTGCGTGTGTGTGTATATATGTATGTATATATGTGTATATATATGTGTGTGTGTATGTATATATGTATGCATATGTATATATATATATATATATATATATATATGAGTATATTTATATATATATGTATATATATGTGTGTATATATTTATGTGTGTATATATGTATGTATATATGTGTATATATATATATGTGTGTGTATATATATATATATATATATTTGTGTATATATATATTTGTATATATATATGTATGTATGTGTGTGTATATATATATATATACATATATTTGTGTATATATATATATATATTTGTATATATATATGTATGTGTGTGTATATATATATATATATATATATATATATATACATATATTTGTGTATATATATATATATATATATATATATATATATATATATATATATATATATATATATATATATATAAACTAAGGCCCAGCCTTAATTTAGTGCAACATCCAGGTACTGGCTGTCCACTCAAGTACACTATAAATGCACTAATGCATGTAAAATAGTAAGTGTGAACTGAAATATAGTCAGTTATGCTGTTTTAATAATGCTTCACAGAGGTTTTAACCCGCTGACTTGTTTTTTGTTGACCAAACAAAAAAATAATTGTCTAATGAGGAGAAAGGTCATCCAGATCTAATGTGTCCATGTCACTAAACATGACCTCATCAAGCATCAGAGCTAGGACTTAATATTAATACTCTCTATATGATTCCTTGTACTTTTAAAGGTATTGTGAGTTCCTTTTACCACCATAAATGACCATCTCTCATACTTTAGGCTGAAATCCTCTTTAAGGGTGACAAAGGTCAGCTGATGCCAGGATAAGCCTTAGCCTAGAGGAGATAACCAGGTTGCAAGAAGCCGGCATACATGCGCTACTACACAGACTGCTGACTAAATGCAGGTCAGATTTTTCTCTTGACATTGTATTCAGGATTCTAGCTACTGGCCGCCGATTATTACATGCTGATCCGTCTGTTTTGTTCACCAGGATGGCACAGTGGGGTGCCATATTCTCAATTATTGTGGCTCTTGCTGGGGCAGCACTTTTGGCTTCCGTGCACAAGATCGATGAAGGCCACACTGGAGTTTACTACAGGTGGGTGAGCAGCACGCTTGGATGTTTTTTGCCTGACATATCAAGAGGTGTTTAGTCTGTTTAGCTGTGAAACTGAGCCATCTGCTTCAAATCTGTTTTTGAATTAGGACTGGGCGGTGGCAGAGGGGTTAGTGCGTCTGCCTCACAATATAAAGTTCCTGCAGTCCTGGGTTCAAATCCAGGCTCGGGATCTTTCTGTGTGGAGTTTGCATGTTCTCCCCGTGAATGCGTGGGTTCCCTCCGGGTACTCCGGCTTCCTCCCACCTCCAAAGACATGCACCTGGGGATAGGTTGATTGGCAACACTAAATTGGCCCTAGTGTGTGAATGTGAGTGTGAATGTTGTCTGTCTATCTGTGTTGGCCCTGTGATGAGGTGGCCACTTGTCCAGGGTGTAGCCCGCCTTCCGCCCAATTGTAGCTGAGATAGGCGCCAGCGCCCCCCGCAACCCCAAAAGGGAATAAGCGGTAGTAAAAATGGATGGACTGGGCGATATATCCTTTTTTTCAATATCTCGATATTTTTAGGCCATATCACGATATGCGATATGTATCTCTATATTTTTGCCTTAGCCTTGAATGAACACTTGATGCATATAATCACACCAGTATGATGATTCTGTGTCTACAATAAAACATTCTTCTTCATACTGCATTAATATATGCTCATTTTAAACTTCCATGCAGAGAGGGAAATCACAACTAAGTCAATTGACCAAAACTGTATTCTTTAAACAGTTATTAAAGGCCTACTGAATTGAGATTTTCTTATTCAAACGGGGATAGCAGGTCAATTTTATGTGTCATACTTGATCATTTCGCGATATTGCCATATTTTTGCTGAAAGGATTTAGTAGAGAACATCGACGATAAAGTTCTCAACTTTTGGGGCTGATAAAAAAGCCTTGCCTGTACCGGAAGTAGCAGACGATATGCGGGTGATGTCACGGGTTGTGGAGCTCCTCACATCTGAACATTGTTTACAATCATGGCCACCAGCAGCGAGAGCGATTCGGACAGAGAAAGCGACGATTTCCCCATTAATTTGAGCGATGATGAAAGATTTATGGATGAGGAAAGTGAGATTCATGTCATTGCAAAACAGAAAGTGCAAGATTGTCAGAGACATTTTACAACAAGCTATTAGTGCACTTTTGTGCATGATGTCACTAAGATGAAATATCAAAACAATACTAAATTAAAGTGCACTGTTTGTACAGAACGCCACTACAATGGTTTGAAACAAATAAAGTGCACTTTTGTGCATGATGTCACACAAGATATTTCAATACCTGTTAAATAAAAATGAGCTGCATAATCAGAAATCAAATCTCTATGTGGTGGGTTACTGCAGACGTTATCTCCTTATGTTGTTGACTATTTTTTTCATACGATGTTGATGTGGAAATGGTTGCCTCGGCATTTTGTTGGTGTGGCACCGAATGGAGATGTTGACATGCGGAGTAAGAACTCTTCATTCTCTAGCAGGTGACATTTCAAATGATACCACACATTAGCAGTAATGCAACTTTTTTGTAGCAACGCTTTTGCCCCACGCTTGACAAATTACGGTTGTCTGTTCGACATATTCCCGCTTGAAGCCAAACCACCGCCAGACGATGGAGCCCCTGTTGTTTTTCTTGGGAATGAATTCTTCCTTCATTTGTTACCAGATTCGCACCTTCTTTCTCTCGTATTACCGCTCGCACCACAGCTAACGTTACCCATGCTGCTACCTCTCTGCTCCGCGATGGCGTATACGTATGTGACGTATGTAAGAAGGTGGGCTTGCTGTCTGTGAGAAGGAGGGACAATAAAGAGTGGGAAGAGCCTGTAGTTCAGTTTTGAAACCAAGAGCTACATCTTGGGTACTGATTAATGCCAAGGGCTACCAGTTTGATACAATTTTAAATACATTTCCAGAAATAGCCAATTTGCTCAATTTACTTTTAACTCTTAAGTTATTATTAATAATTAATGATATTTATCTTTGTGGAAACACTGATCATCTTAATGACTTCTCACAATAAATATATATATAAAGAGATAAATATTTTTATAAATATATTTCGACTCTTTAAAATTCAAAATTCAACCGAAAAAAAGAAGAGAAAAACTAGCTAATTTGAATCTTGTTGAAAAAATTAAAAAAATAATTTATGGAACATCATGAGTAATTTTTGCTGATTAAAATTCATTTTAGAATTTTGATGACATGTTTTAAATTGGTTAAAATCCAATCTGCACTTTGTTAGAATATATAACAAATTGGACCAAGCTGTATTTCTAACAAAGACAAATAATATTTTTTGAATTTTAATCATAATAAGTTTGAAGAAATATTTCACAAATATTCCTCGTCGAAAAAACAGAAGCTAAAAATGAAGAATTCAATTAAAATGGATTTATTATTCTTTACAATTAAAAAAATAAATTTACTTGAACATTGATTTAAATTATCAGGAAAGAAGAGGAAGGAATTTAAAAGGTAAAAAGGTATATGTGTTTAAAAAAGTCCAAAAATCATTTTTAAGGTTGTACTTTTTCGCTAAAATTGTCTTTCTGAAAGTTATAAGAAGCTAAGTGAAACAATAAATGAATTTATTTAAACAAGTGAAGACCGAGTCTTTAAAATATTTTCTTTGATTTTCAAATTCTATTTGAGTTTTGTCTCTCTTAGAATTAAAAATGTCGAGCAAAGCGAGACCATCTAGTAAATAAATAACATTTAAAAAATAGAGGCAGCTCACTGGTAAGTGCTGCAATTTGAGCTATTTTTAGAACAGGCCAGCGGGCGACTCATCTGGTCCTTACGGGCGAGCTGGTGCCCGCGGGCACCGCTTTGGTGACCCCTGCTGTACTGTAATGCCAGCAGCTAAAAGCAACTGCGTGAGAACATATACTCGAATATCACGATATAGTCATTTTCTATATCGCACAGAGACAAATATATCGATATATCGAGTATATCGATATATCGCCCAGCCCTTTTTGGGCTTTTGATGAAATTCCTTTTTTAGACTTACACATTTAACAAGTTCATAGTTATCTGCGAGCTTGCGTCATGTGAATTAGACTTAAAGATAATTTGTGTATTGATTCTAGAAAATACTAAGAATTCGGCAGAACACTAAATAGTCTCTGTAGAATTTAGTGTTATTTTTCTCTGTGATTATTGTAATCGAAAACATATAATAATAATAATAAATGGGTTGTACTTGTATAGCGCTTTTCTACCTTCAAGGTACTCAAAGCGCTTTGACACTACTTCCACATTTACCCATTCACACACACATTCACACACCGATGGAGGGAGCTGCCATGCAAGGCGCCAACCAGCACCCATCAGGAGTTCATCTATAATTTCAAGGTTTTTTGTTTGTGTTCAAAAAGTTGTAAGAATTAGTGTTTTTAAAGATAAAATTGCATCTTCATATTTTATGATTTCTTATTTGTTTTTTCAAAGTGTTTTGTGTGACACTATGTAATGTGCATTCACATTAAGTAATTATTTTCCGAGCGTTTATGTTTTTTGACATGAATGTTGGGAGTTGTATCTCCAGTTTACCACCAGGTGGCGTTCCCATCCCAGCATGTTGGTTGATATTGTAGACATTCTGCATCACACACGGAAGCAGGGAAGCCTTATCATTTCTGTGTCCTTTTTACAGGACCACGCAAAATCTGTCCGAGGCCTGATCCATGTTTCATCTTTGACAGCTACGACAAGCGTGCTTTTATTTTGAAAGCTGATTTTACTGGCTGGAAGATGCATTACGTTGCTTTAGCGGTCTGCAGAATCTTAGCAACGATTTAAAATGGCGAAAATAAGGATTATTGTCTAAAATGTGTGAGGTATATGACAAAAGTGCAAGGTGGAGCTTTTGTCAAGGATTTGGCGCACATTTTAAATTTGGATACACACGTCTGTTTTTGCTGCTCTCCAGGTAGGGCTGGCCGATATGGCCTTTTTTTAATATCTCGATATTTTTAGGCCATATCGCGATACACAATATTTATTTCGATATTTTGCCTTAGCCTTGAATTAACTCTTGATGCATATAATCACAGCAGTATGATGATTCTATGTGTCTAAATTAAAACATTCTTCTTCATACTGCATTAAAGGCCTACTGAAACCCACTACTACTGACCACGCAGTCTGATAGTTTATATATCAATGATGAAATATTAACATTGCAACACATGCCAATACGGCCTTTTTAGTTTACTAAATTGCAATTCAAAATTTCCCGCGAAGTGTCGTGTTGAAAACGTGGTGGTATGATGACATTTGACATTATTTTCCAGCCCGATTCAAGCTATAAATAGTCTGCTTTAATCGCATAATTACACAGTATTCTGGACATCTGTGTTGCTGAAGCTTTTGCAATTTGTTCAATTAATAATGGAGAAGTCAAAGTGGAAAGATGGAGGTGGGAAGCTTTTAGCCTTTAGCCGCACAAACACACGGTGTTTCCTTGTTTAAAATTCCCGTAGGTGAAGCTTTACTATGGATCAGAGCGGTCAAGCGAACATGGATCCCGACTATATGTCTACCGGTAGTTTTCGGTGAGAAAATTGTGGTATAAAGTCGCCTCTTACCGGAGATCAGCGGAGCTTGCGCCGTCCATTCAGCTGCGTGACTTCCCTCAGAGACTCTGGCGTCAAGACACCCGTGGCCACACCCCTCCGACTTTCAGGTACTATTAAATCTCACTAAAACACTAGCAACACAATAGCAGATAAGGGATTTTCCAGAATGATCCTAGTAAATGTGTCTAAAAACATCTGAATCGCTCTCACTTGCCCTTGCCTGTTTTTTTTGTTTTTTTTACTTGTCCTTAACTATCAATATCCTCATCCAAGAATCTTTCATCCTCGCTCAAATTAATGGGGAAATTGTCGCTTTCTCGGTCCGAATTGCTCTACTGCTGGTGGCTCACATTGTAAACTATGTGAGGATGTGAGGAGCCCTACAACCCGTGACGTCACGCGCACATCGTCTGCGACTTTCGGTAAAGGCAAGGCTTTTTCATTAGCAACCAAAAGTTGCGAACTTTATCGTGGATGTTCTCTACTAAATCCTTTCAGAAAAATATGGCAATATCGCGAAATGATCAAGTATGACACATAAAATGGACTTGCTATCCTCGTTTAAATAAGAAAATCTCATTTCAGTAGGCCTTTAAGTGCGACCCATGGCTCATTTATTTATTGGCACGTTATATCCAAGGTGTATTCCAACTGCCCTAGATACTTTCGGTAACAATTTTGTTTGCCAATGGAAGGAGATTTTTCTTGTATAATTGTGGCCAAATTTAAAAATCTCAGGAACGTTCGACTGGTGCTGTTGTATTTTTTATTTGTCTTCTCTGTTATGTCTTTGTTGAGTTTGTTTTACAATCTGTCTTAAATGACTTGGGTCACTTGTGTTTGCAATCCAGGGGAGGAGCTCTCTTGACCGCCACCAGTGGACCTGGTTTCCATCTTATGCTTCCATTCATCACCACCTACAAGTCTGTTCAGGTGATCCAAGTAGTGACAATATTATGTATTGTACAAACCCCGTTTCTATATGAGTTGGTAAATTCTGTTAGATGTAAATATAAATCATGTGTATGTACATATGTATATGTATGTATATACCTGTATATCAACTTTGTATGGTTTGTTGCTGTGTGTTTTTATTTTGTCAAATTTTAACACTGTCTCTGTACTGTTTTTCATGCAGCGTCTTCAATTGTTGTAGACATGTTGAAGTCATTCATAATTACTTTTTTGGCGTCTTGTTTTGCACATCACCATTGTTCGGTCGATGAATAACCTTTTTAATCCAAACTAAATCCAAACAAAGATGTTCCTCTACCCCAGGGGTCGGCAACCTAAAATGTTGAAGAAGCCATATTGGACCAAAAATACAAAAACAAATTTGTCTGGAGCCGCAAAAAAATAAAAGCCATATTACATACAGATAGTGTGTCATTAGATATAAATTTAATTAAGATGACCAAATCAGCTCAAATATAGCTACAAATGAGGCATAATGATGCAATATGTACATATAGCTAGCCTAAATAGCATGTTAGCATCGATTAGCTTGCAGTCATGCAGTGAACAAATATGCCTGATTAGCACTCCACACAAGTCAATAACGTCAACAAAACTCACCTTTGTGCATTAATGCACAACATTAAAAGTTTGGTGGACAAAATGAGACAGAAAAAGAAGAGGCATAAAACACATCTTAGAAAGTTGGAGAAAGTTGTACATGTAAACCAGGGGTCACCAACGCGGTGCCCGCGGGCCCCAGGTTGCTCGTAAGGACCAAATGAGTCGCCCGCTGGCCTGTTCTAAAGATAGCTCAAATAGCAGCACTTACCAGTGAGCTGCCTTTCTTTTTAAACTTGTATTTATTTACTAGCAAGCTGGTCTCGCTTTGCTCGACATTTTTATTTCTAAGAGAGACAAAACTCAAATAGAATTTGAAAATCCAACAAAATATTTTAAAGACTTAGTCTTCACTTGTTTAAATAAATTCATTTATTTTTTTTACTTTGCTTCTTATAACTTTCAGAAAGACAATTTTAGAGAAAAAGTACAACCTTAAAAATTATTTTAGGATTTTTAAACCATTTTAACTTTTAAATTCCTTTCTCTTCTTTCCTGACAATTTAAATCAATGTTCAAGTACATTTTTTTTTTTTAATGTAAAGAAAAATAAATAAATTTTAATTTAATTCTTCATTTTAGTTTCCGTTTTTTCGAAGAAGAATATTTGTGAAATATTTCTGCAAACTTATTATGATTAAAATAAAAAAAATATATATTCTGGCTAATCTAGAAAATCTGTAGAAACAAATTTAAATCTTATTTCAAAATCTTTTGAATTTTAAAACTTTTGTTCAAAATCTAGAAGAAATACAGCTTGGTCCAATTTGTTATATATTCTAAAAAAATGCTGATTGGATTTTAACCTGCTTAAAACATGTCATCAAAATTCTAAAATTAATCTTAATCAGGAAAAATACTAATGATGTTACATAAACTCTTTTTTAAATTTTTTCAAAAAGATTCAAATTAGGTATTTTTTCTCTTCTTTTTTTCGGTTGAATTTTAAAGTGTCGAAATTGAAGATAAACTCTGTTTCAAAATTAAATTTTAATTTTTTTTCCTGTTTTCTCCTCTTTTAAACCGTTCAATTAAGTGTTTTTTTCATCATTTATTCTCTACAAAAAAACCTTCCATAAAAGGAAAAAAATGTACGACGGAATGACACACAGAAATACCCATTTTTACATATATATATTTACGTATTAAAGGTAAATTGAGCAAATTGGCTATTTCTGGCAATTTATTTAAGTGTGTATCAAACTGGTAGCCCTTCGCATGAATCAGTACCCAAGAAGCTCTTGGTTTCAAAAAGGTTGGTGACCCCTGATGTAAACAAACTAGGGTGAGTTCAAGGACCGCCAAAAATAGTAGGACAAAACGGCGCTCGCCAAATACTCGAATCAGTGAAGCATGTTTAATATAAACAGTGTGCTTTGTAACAATTAGGGAGGTTCGTGTCATGTTTGTCCTCCTACAGAAACTATAATAAAACAAAAAATATATTTTTTTCCCCTCATCTTTTTCCGTTTTTCATACATTTTTGAAAAGGCTCCAGAGAGCCACTAGGGTGGCGCTAAAGAGCCACATGCGGCTCGCCGACCCCCACTCTACACTCTTTTTGGCGCCAATTGTTCTTTGGGTTTTGTTGGTTTGGCTTCCGTTGTGCTCGCCGACTTCGCTGTAATGGCAGACTGCTTTCGTCGTGAAGGTATTTCAAGTGACAAAAAAATGCAACTGCAATGCTGCTGTAATTACATTAGCTGTAGCCCCGATGTTAAAATGACAATATTAACAATAGAAAATAATATCGTACCATAGACCATTTTGTCGTACTACAATATATGTATATTGTTGTATTGCACAGCATTACTGGGTTCCCTCACCATTAATTAGTCATGAATTTGACTAAATTTCTCCTAGCATCTGTAAAATGGTATAAATTGTATTATTCCTGCCTTGTAGACGACACTGCAGACCGATGAGGTGAAGAATGTCCCCTGTGGCACGAGGTAGGCTTCCTATTTTGTTATTTTCAGTAGTATCACATTTTACACTCCATGCATGCATGTGTAATGATACACTCTGTATCGAATAGTTTTAGGTATTAGTAGTTTGACTAACTTTAAATATTGAAACTCTCGCTCAGTGGAGGAGTGATGATCTACTTTGATCGCATCGAGGTGGTCAACTACCTTGTTCCTTCAGCAGGTAGGAAATGCAATCATGTATAAAACAAGTGTGGATGTTGAGTGTCGGCCATCACGCCTGCCTCTTCCTTCTCTGCAGTGTTTGACATAGTGAAGAACTTCACTGCAGACTACGACAAAGCTTTGATATTCAACAAGGTGCACCACGAACTCAACCAGTTTTGCAGCGTCCACTCTCTGCAGGAGGTCTACATTGGCCTGTTTGGTATGTACAGAATGGGCCACTACTGCTTTAATGGAAGCACCTAATACTTAAAGTCAATCCTAAAAAGAATACACCCTTTGCTTTTCAGTGAATTTCCACTAAGTAGGAATATTTTCATAGCTGGAACAAAAAGAAAGCGGTTTACTACCTTCTAAATACGGTTTTCAACATTATGAGTGCGCTCAAGACATGAAATAACACCCTTTAGTCACCTCGGCACTCTTTTAATGTAATATAATAATACGGCTTGAGGTTCAGCCAATCAGTGGCCACAATACTGAGCAGTGTGATCGGACTGGTTTGCTCTCATCTAGAGACCAATACTACTGTAGTATCGCTTTTTTTTTTCAGTTCATTTAGTCATTTTTATGCTTGGCGAGGGATGACTAATAAAAATGGTTCTTGGAAGGTAAGTAGTGTTCCACTCTTACTGTTAAAACATACACTTTATGGACTCAAGTCTGGGGGGACATTTAAGGACTGCATCACATTTTTTATATGATTCATGGGTTTAGTTGCAGTGGTTCAGTCCAAAGTGCATTCTTATCTAACATCCTCCATCTTTTTCACAGACCAAATTGATGAAAACCTCAAAATAACATTGCAAGAAGATCTAACAAGCATGGCACCTGGTCTCATCATACAGGTACTGTAAAAATCTTTGAAAATACACTGACCCGAAAAGCTTTGTTTAGTTTGATATTTTGTAATTACTGTGCTGCCTTGAATTGCCGCTGGGGCGCTAATTAATTTAAAGCCTCTTCTCACTCCGGCGTTTACCAAAGGCATGCGGTAAAGGCAAGCCTGGTGTAGGCTCGTGTGTTTCTAGTTGTCACAGCAGCAGCAGTAAATTGGACAAAGTGCTTAAGTGGCGCTGGTGCAGTGTTATTTAGGATTCGATGGGCCATTCGTGTTGATGCTAATCTTTGAATGTTAGCGGAGTTTAACAATCTATATTTTTGGAGATTTAAACAGTGATGGTGGTGTTGTGGTTTTCGGTAAAAGATTTTGAGCGATTGTGCAAAGTTTTCAATGGCCTCAGTGTCATTTTGCTTGCCTGCAACCAACATGTTATACAATAATAAAAACTACCGTATTTCCTTGAATTGCCGCCGGAGCGCTAATTAATTTAAAGCCTCTTCTCACTCCGGTGTTTACCAAAGGCATGCGGTAAAGGCAAGCATGCGCTAATTATTTTAAAACCTCTTCTCACTCCGGCACTTAACAAAGGCATGCAGTAAATGTAGGACGGTGCTTAAAAATTTGAGTGTGATGTAAGGATACCACCATGAAAAGCACATTTAATTAAAAAAAACTTTATTTTGGCCTTACTTTTACTCTTAAATGAAGTCCATGCACAGCTCCTTCTGATCAAAAGCATCAATAACTTGTTTATAAAAGTCTTCCTTTCTTCAGTTTTAAAAGTCTCTCTGTCTCGATGGAGATCTTCCTTTATTACCTCCTGCTTCGATTGAAAGTCCAGTTTAGAAAACTGTTTTATTTTAGATATGTAATCCTCCATGTTAAAAGTGCAAGCGAGAGGAATAAATAAACACACGCGCTCACTCTTGCTGCTTGTTGTCACTTCTTCTGCAGCCGAGTAGTCGCAAGAAGGATCACGAGTGCCCTCTACAACCAGGAGGCGGGAGTCATTTAATGACTCATATTTGACACACGCAGCTACGGTATATTAATAAAACATAGCTGCTTACTGTTCTTTTTTGCATATTCAGTAGCTTGGACCTTAAATCCTACCGAATAGCTCTTAGTCTTCTTCCCTTTATGCGATTTCAAATTATTGAAATCAGCCTTCTCCATTTTGAAAATGATGACAGGTGAAGTGTCACTCGTGACGTGACGAGTTTGACCCGGCGGAAATTCTAGGCCAGGGGTGCCCATTACGTCGATCGCGATCGACTGGTCGATCTCGGAGGGTGTGTCAGTCGATCTCAAGCCAGGCATTAAAAAATAGACATAAAAATGAGCAATCATCAATCATACCAAGACTTCACTTTCGTCAGTTGTTTGACATTCTCGGCACCCGAGGATCTTGTGAGATGACGCTGGCTGCTGCGAGCTCATATTTAAGAAAAAAATCACTAACAGGGCGGACGCAGAGAAACACATTTTATTTCTAGAGACTCCGTACCTACTGTCAAAACTCTAAAGACCGACTGCACAGTTCCTGTCTTCACCATAAAAGACCTGTTTCATCCTGCCTGTGCTAACAAAATAAGAGTCTCAGAAAGCTAGCGTGCACAAGCTAGCAAGCTAGGGAGTTTGATGCCAATGTATTTCTCCCCCGCCCTCAGCGACCGCTTTCTCACTTGCTTGCCCACCCGCACACTCACTGACGTCACTCACCTGCTGCCAGACATTAAAGGGCCACACACATATGCTACTCTCATAACAAAGTGTTTAAAAACGAGTATGCAAGTTGGACAAATGAGATGCCAAATCCAACCACTTTCATGTGGTATTGGACAGAAAGGAGGACTTTTTTTTTCCTCCATTTGAAAATGCGGACGTTATCAGCACCACTGTCTAATTCCAATGAATGCAAGTCATTAGAATCAAATACACCAACTTATATTCTTGTCTTAATGAAAGAAAGGAATCTATGTGTGTTAAACATGCTTGTATTATCATTAAACACCATTAACTTGTTAACAAAAATGTCTCTATCATAAATAAATAAATATAAATTATAAATAGGAATGAGGTAGATCTCCTCGACTTGGTCAATTGAAAAGTAGCTCGCCAGCAGAAAAAGTGTGAGCGCCCCTGTTCTAGGCATATGCTAACTATTTTGCGAAACGAGTTTGACCCGGCGGAAATTCTAGACTTGCGCTAATAAAAATAATATTTTGCTTAACGTGTTTGACCCGGCATTAATCCTGAGCCGGCAGTAATGCTAAGCATGTGCTAATTATTTAGCAAAACAAGATTGACCCGGAAGTAATTCTAGGCAGGCGCATACTATATACCCGGCGTCAATTCAAGGAAGTACGGTATCTATTTCAATAATGTGTTTTGCCAAGTAAGTAGAACCTCCTCCAATCACAAACCTAATTGGCTGTTAGTCAGGGTTCCTAATTGGGAAAGTTAGTATTTGGAAACAAGCTTTTCCATAAAAAAAGAGGATGCAACATGTTTACTAGAAACATTTACATGACAGTTCGATTGTAACTTCACTGGCCACTGCTTTATCCGGGATGGAGTTAATCCCATAATGGTAAATGTTCTCCCAACTACCACACATTTTCCTTCATCATTGATGAATTGATTTCATTATAACGACACGTTGATGTGTAAAAATTCTGGTGTTTGTAAACGTACCTTGCCTCACCTCTCCCTCACCTCATGTGTGGGAGGTTATATAAGGTGTCAAACTCAAAACAGCTGTAGGAGAATTAAGATTGGCTATAAACTGTGTCGGACTGCTACACCATTATTATACATATGTTACAAAACATTAACAACTTCAGACAAGTACACAAATACAAAAAATTCAAATAAGTCAAAAGTGTTCGGAACTGAACTATTTCCACTGTATTTATCTGTATTCTTTAAGTGCAATAGGTGTCTGAAGCAGCATTTTCAGAATCAGAAATACTTAGGGGAAATTCAACTTTTCAGCACAATCCTATTCAAGATCAGAAAAATATTACAGGAAGACAGAACAGGATCAAACATTACAGGAAGACAGAACAGGATCAAACATTACAGGGAGACAGAACAGGATCGCTGACGGGTCTGCCAACTTCCGGCGCCCCTTACAAAAAAAGTGAGATACAGGTAAACAATGGGGGGTGAGGAAAAATAAGCCTTGGCCTTTGGAGAGGGGGTCCAGACTGAGACCAAGGGGAAAAACAACTCATAGCCATAGCCCACATCCCTCTTACATGATTGTAAGAGGGAAGCATCAAAGAACACAAAGAACATTAAAGACATTAAAAGAGGAGAATTGATGCAACCAGCCATTTCTACATACAGCTATGTATAAAAAGTAAAAAAAACATATACACTCGTGGGCTCTGCGGTGTTCCACACCTTCGTCTGCTGGGGTGGAGGGAGCATGGCCAGAGACAGGAGCAGACCCAACAAAGCAACTAATAACTCTCGGCCGCCCACTAACTCGGCCAGTGTCCAGTCCGCATGGATGAGCGAGGATGCGTCTAAGGAGACCTGCTCATTCAGCCAAGACACTGTGAAGCTTGTCCGCTCCGCAGCCCTGTCTCTTCATCGACATCTCCTCCAGTCTCTCTAAACGGACTCTGGTGTGGCATAGACCCAGTAGCTGGTCTATGCCACACCAGGTCTGGTGTGGCTGGTCTAACCCTAACCCATGGCCTAAAGGCTCCCGGGAGGCAGATCCAGAAGTCCACAAAAAAACCACCGCAAAAGTCATGAAAGTGCCACCTCTTGTCACACAGTCTCAAAGGGTCCCGAACTAAAAGGCAAAAAAATATATATTCGGATTATAACTCGCAGTTTTTTTCATAGTTTGGCCGGTGGTGCAACTTATACTCAGGAGCGACTTATGTGTGAAATTATTAGATAGTACTTTATTTATTCCGTCAGGAGAGTTTCTTCAGGAACTAACACATTACCGTAAAATATTAAATAATATTATGTATCTCATTCGCGGAAGAGACGAAGAAAATGTCACCAATCGTCACACACACGTCAACCAATAACAATTCGGCGGGGGAGGGTCATGGCAGAAGTGCATTGTGGGTCATGGAATGCTAACTGCTATATGCTACTGCCGTAGCTATTAAAATGCATCATTACATCGTTGGCGGTAACTTATAAAAACTGAGAAGGGCTGAACAAAAATGGCACCGAAAAGGAAATAATGTACTGCAGATTACAAGCTGGACGTAGTGAAATATGCAGCAGAAAACGACAAGAGGAAGCGGCGCATACCTTTTGGAGTTAGCAGAGTTGTTTAGAAGCGACATCGAGGAAGAAGATTTCATCGGATTTAGCGATTAGGAGTGACAGATTGTTTGGTAAACGTATAGCATGTTCTATATGTTATAGTTATTTGAATGACTCTGACCATATTATGTTACGTTAAAGGGGAACATTATCACAATTTCAAAAGGGTTAAAAACAATAAAAATCAGTTCCCAGTGGCTTGTTGTATTTTTTGATGTTTTTTTCAAAATTTTACCGGTCTCGGAATATCCCTAAATAAAGCTTTAAAGTGCCTTATTTTCGCTATCTTCGAAACCACTAGCCATTTCCCTGTGACGTCACACAGTGCTGCCAATGTAAACAAACAATGGGAATACCACAGCAAGATATAGTGACATTAGCTCGGATTCAGACTCGGATTTCAGCAGTTTAAGCGATTCAACAGATTACGCATGTATTGAAACAGATGGTTGGAGTATGAAAGTATTGAAGAAGAAACTGAAGCTATTGAGCGGATAGCTATTGACAGCTATTCATAACCAAAGCATGGCCGAATAGCTGCGTTAGCATCGCCGGTAAGATGTGCGGACCAAACGATCAGGACTTTCGCATCTCGTGACACTGGAGCAACTTAAATCCGTCGATTGGTAAGTGTTTTTTTCGCATTAAATGTGGGTGGAAGAAAACGTAATATAGTTGCAAATGCATCTACAGGTTATCCATACATCTCTGTGCCTTGTCTGCTTTAGCACCGCCGGTAATTAGCATGTTAGCATCGATTAGCGTAGCATATTAACATCGATTATCTGGCAGTCAACATCAACAAAACTCACCTTTGTGATTTCGTTGACTATTGTAGCAAATGCATTTGCAGGTTATCCATACATCTCTGTGCCATGTCTGCTTCAGCACCGCCGGTAAATGGCATGTTAGTATCGATTAGCATAGCATGATAGCATCGATCAGCTAGCAGTCACGCCGCGACCAAATATATCTGATGAGCACATAAGTCAACATCAACAAACTCACCTTTGTGATTTAGTTGACTTTATCGTTGCAAATGCATCTGCAGGTTATCCATACATCTCTGTGCCATGTCTGTCATCGTCGGCAAAATGTGGAGACACTTTGGTACATTCAATGGGGGTCTGGCGGCAGACACTTTGGCATCTTCGGGCCAGTGGTGCAACTTGAATCCCTCCCTGTTAGTGTTGTTACACCCTCCGACAACACACCGTCGAGGCATGATGTCTCCAAGGTTCCAAAAAATAGTCGAAAAAACGGAAAGTAACAGAGCTGAGACCCAATGTTTACAATGTGTTGAAAATGAAAATGGCGGCTGTGTTACCTCGGCAACGTCACATTCTGAAGTCATCGCCTCCAGAGCGATAAACAGAAAGGCGTTTAATTCGCCAAAATTCACCCATTTAGAGTTTGGAAATCGGTTAAAAAAATGTATGGTCTTTTTTCTGCACCATCAAGGTATATATTGACGCTTACATAGGTTTGGTGATAATGTTCCCCTTTAACATACCAGGCACCTTCTCCGTTGGTTATTTATGCCTCATATAACGTACACTAATTCAGCCTGTTGTTCACTATTTTTTATTTATTTTAAATTGCCTTTCAAATGTCTATTCTTGGTCTTGGATTTTATCAAATAAATTTCCCCCAAAAATGCGACTTATACTCCATTGCGACGTATATATGTTTTTTTTCCTTCTTTATTATGCATTTTCATCCGGTGCGACGTATACTCCGGAGCGACTTATAATCCGAAAAATACGGTAATAACACATGAAAACAAGAGGGAAACACAAAAGGATGACACAAGAGCACAGAGCTCCTGGCCTCATTTTGGAGAAAAAAAGATTAGTATAGTCTACTTTTTCCCCCTGAAAACTTGGCATCTTTTGGTTTACACAAGTGCATCATTATCAGGTGTCCTTTTCTTACTAGCAGCCAATTTTAGAATCTCATTTAAAAGTTGCCTTGCAGTTGGCTTCAAATCCAAAAAATATTCACGCAAAAACTAGCAAGAACACCACCGACCAGGGTTGTTTTAGAACAGTTGATAATTTGATTCAAAGGAGTCTGAGTCGACTATCAACCTCGCAGTCAAATTGTCAGACATTGAACCCCCTCTTTTCTCAGTGGGAACGAGGTGAGTTGAGCACCTGTGCCCCCCACGTACACCTTGGGTGTTGGAAGAATGTGCTTAGATGGGGCACGCAGGGCGTATCCGAACACGCCGTCGTCAAACACTGCGTCATTCGAGGGAGCTGAAGCTAGCCGTCGTCTCGTCTGAATTTTTAGACATGCGCTGACTTACCCCGAAGGTGTAATTTCGACAAGTTCACTCGGGCAGAAGGCCGACTTCACTGCTCCCATCTGGCAAAGGTAATGGTCCTTCTGCCTTCTACCTACGGAAAACATTGTTTTGGCTATTACTTCCTCTGGATCACAGATGTCAAACGCCAGATCCTGGCCGCAGGACTATTTAAAAAAATAATGTGCATCTTGCCTCCAAAGGGAATTTCAGTAAATAAGAACAGCAATACCGTCCCATTTTGACGCAATTTTTTTTCCATTTCAACCCCCATTATTTACTTTTTACTTTTTTCTTTAAATTGATCTCAACTCTGTACACTGCTGCTGGAATTTTAATTTTCCTGAAGGAACTCTCCTGAAGGAATCAATAAAGTACTATCCATCCATCCATGTAGCTCATACATACTTACTGTGTTACAATTGACACTAGAGGCTGCACTGGTATCAATAGGATGCATTGCAACAAAACTAACAAACAAGAGAAGAAATAATTAGGGACCGATGTCCCTTTGGGGCAGAGGGCCCCATTGAATTTATAAAGTTTTATTCCATCCCATCCATCCATTTTCTACCGCTTATTCCCTTTCGGGGTCGCGGGGGGCGCTGGCGCCTATCTCAGCTACAATCGGGCGGAAGGCGGGGTTACACCCTGGACAAATCGCCAGCTCATCGCAGGGCCAACACAGATAGACAGACAACATTCACACTCACATTCACACACTAGGGACCATTTAGTGTTGCCAATCAACCTATCCCCAGGTGCATGTCTTTGGAAGTGGGCGGAAGCCGGAGTACCCGGAGGGAACCCACGCATTCACGGGGAGAACATGCAAACTCCACAAAGAAAGAACCCGAGCCTGGATTTGAACCCAGGACTGCAGGACCTTCGTATTGTGAGGCAGACGCACTAGCCCCTCTGCCACCGTGAAGCCTAAAGTTTTATTATTATTCTTTATTATACTGTCGCTCTTTGAGCTGTAATTTGACCCCCTTAACATGCTTCAAATTTGACACACACATCAATACTGGCGAAAATTGCGATCTAATCAAAAAACCAAACCCCAAAACTCAAAATTGCACCCGAGCGCCCCATGGGAAGAAAACACAGACAAAACTGTCTGTAACTTCCAGTAGGAATGTCGGAGAAACATGAAACAAAAATTACTATGTAGGTCTCAGTTAGACCTATATTTCATACATTCACATCCCCCGGCTAAAATCAACAGGAAGTTTGCTATTCGCACTTCAATACAAAAGTTGGCTGAAAAATTTCGCTTTTTTCAAACATTATCTCCTCTGAGGCCGCTCGTCGTTTCGGCTTCAAACTACCACAGGAGAGAGATTGAACCCTTCTGATTAAAAGTTAAAGAAATAGTTTTAATTACGGGCGGTATAGCTCGGCTGGTTAGAGTGGCCGTGCCAGCAACTTGAGGGTTGCAGGTTCGATTCCCGCTTCCGCCATCCTAGTCACTGCCGTAGTGTCCTATGGCAAGACACTTAATCCACCTGCTCCCAGTGCCACCCACACTGGTTTAAATGTAACTTAGATATTGGGTTTCACTATGTAAAGCGCTTTGAGTCACTTGAGAAAAAGCGCTATATAAATACAATTCACTTCACCTCACTTCACTACTGCTGGGGTTTTGATTTTATCAGCCTTCAAAGAACCGCTGCGCTGAAAACCATTTCAAATATAGCCGCCGTACGCAGTCACAGTGAGGGAGAGGTTTTTTATTTATTTTTTCGTTTTTTTACATACCTTCTGCTGCTGTTGCGCACGCACCAACATTCGTGAGGGAGGGGCTGTGATCGTTTATACCAAGATGGCTGCCAGGTGCCGTAGCTAAGCCGGTATGTTTTAAAGTTGTCGTTTGCCTGCATATCGTAAAAACATCCGTCCGACATTCTTTATTTTGGGTGCCTGACTGTTGTGGCGTTTTAAGGCCATCTGCTATTTTTATGCTATGGTAAAGACAATGAATGGTCCGGTTTTGATTTTATTAGCCTTCAAAGAACCGGTTTAGATTTTATTAGCTTTCAAAGAACCGCTGCGCTGAAAAACATTTCTAAGACGGCCGCCGTGTGCTCACACAGAGAGCTAGACGTTTTTTTTCTTGTTTTTTTTCTTACCACTCCCAGTATGTAATCTTATAAATGGCATAAACGCGCCAGTGACACAATATTTGAATAATATTAACATTAGTTGTGCTTCACCCTCGTGTGAAATATTTGTTAAGATAGCTGCCGGCTAGGTAACGCTTATCCGGGCTTGGGTCGCGGAGGCAGCAGCCAAAACGGTCCCGTCCATCGCTGCTTGCAGCTTTAATTCAACTTAAAGTGGTCTTATTGTGCAAAAAACACTTTTCTGACCTGTTTGGTGTATTTATGGTCCGCATAAGTCACAAAAATTTGAAATCAAACCATGAAGGCAAGGTGGAAATATTTACAGGTACAAAACAATCTTGCCTTTTTCCAAGCTGTTTGGAATTTGAGACGATAAAGGGACAAGCGGTAGAAAATAGATGGATGGATGTTCATTTGTGAGTTCAAACCCCGGCCGAGTCACACCAAAGACTATAAAAATGTGACCCATTACCTCCCTGCTTGACACTCAGCATCAAGGGTTAGAATTGGAGGTTAAATCACCAAAAATGTGTCCCGGGTGCGGCCACCGTTGCTGCTCACTGCTCCCCTCACCTCCCGGGGGATGATCAAGGGTGATGGGTCAAATGCAGAAGAACAATTTGGCCACACCTCGTGTGTGTGTGTGACAATCGTTGGTACTTTAACATATTTGGAAGAGGTTTACCTGAAGAGTGAAGTGAAGTGAATTATATTTATATAGCGCTTTTCTCAAGTGACTCAAAGCGCTTTACATAGTGACACCCAATATCTAAGTTACATTTAAACCAGTGTGGGTGGCACTGGGAGCAGGTGGGTAAAGTGTCTTGCCCAAGGACACAACGGCAGTAACTAGGATGGCACAAGCGGGAATCGAACCTGCAACCCTCAAGTTGCTGACACGGCCACTCTACCAACTGAGCTATGCCGCCTCAGAGCTTTGCGTGAGTTCACCATTTTTATTCAGTTGTTGTCCTAAGTTGTAGTCAATAAATTCCTTAATTTTCTCTTTCCTCCAGTTTTGGAGAAGACTGGCTTGTACATGCACATACATCCGCCACTGTTGCCATTTCTAATAAAAAGTAGCGTAATATTAGTAACTTACTGTATATTTGTCAATGGACTCTTAATAGAAGCGCTACACTGCAAAAACTGAAATGTAAATAAGATTAAATATCTCAAATAAGGTCTGATATTTGCTTATTTTCTGTCTGATAAGATAATTCTTCTCACTAAGCAGATTGTATGATAGTGTTTGATGTTAGTGTTTTACTTGTTTTAAGGGTTTTGTTCCTAAATTATCTCAGTAAGATATTACAGCTTTTGGCTGAGATTTGATGACCTATAATGAGTAAAACATGCTTGGAACTAGAATATCAACTGTTGCAAAGCTAATGATAGTAATAATAATAATGGATTACATTTTATATAGCGCTTTTCCATTAGATACTCAAAGCACTCACAGAGAAGTGAAACCCCATCATTCATACACACCTGGTGGTGTGTATGAATGATTTGTAGCCACAGCTGCCCTGGGGTAGACTGACGGAAGCGAGGCTGCCAGTTTGCGCCTACGGCCCTTCCGATCGTCACCTATTATACATTCATCATTCATTCACCAGTGTGAGCGGCACCTGAAGCAAGGATGAAGTGTCCTGCCCAAGGACACAACGGCAGCGATTTGGATGTAAAGAGGCGGGGAGCGAACCTGCAACCCTCAGGCTGCTCCAAATGACAATATAAATACAAACCCCGTTTCCATACGAGTTGGGAAATTGTGTTAGATGTAAATATAAATGGAATACAATGATTTACAAATCATTTTCAACCCATATTCAGTTGAATGTGCTACAAAGACAACATATTTGATGTTCAAACTGATAAAAATTTATTTTTTTTTGCAAATAATTATTAACTTTAGAATTTGATGCCAGCAACACGTGGCAAAGAAGTTGGGAAAGGTGGCAATGAATACTGATAAAGTTGAGGAATTCTCATCAAACACTTATTTGGAACATCCCAGAGGTATGCAGGCTAATTGGGAACAGGTGGGTGCCATGATTGGGTATAAAAGCACCTTCTACTAAATGCTCAGTAATTCACAAACAAGGATGGGGTGAGGGTCACCACTTTGTAAGCAAATTGTCGAAAAGTTTTAGTGAAGTGAATTATATTTATATAGCGCTTTTCTCAAGTGACTCAAAGCGCTTTACATAGGGACACCCAATATCTAGGTTACATTTCAACCAGTGTGGGTGGCACTGGGAGCAGGTGGGTAAAGTGTCTTGCCCAAGGACCCAACGGCAGTAACTAGTATGGCACAAGCGGGAATTGAACCTGCAACCCTCAAGTTGCTGGCACGGCCACTCTACCAACCGAGCTATGCCGCCCTTTTAGAACATTTCTCAACGAGCTATTGCAAGGAATTTAGGAATTTTACGGTCCGTAAAATCATCAAAAGGTTCAGAGAATCTGGAGAAATCACTGCACGTAAGCGATGATATTACAGACCTTTGATCCCTCAGGCGGTACTGCATCAAAAACCGACATCAGTGTGTAAAGGATATACCACATGGGCTCAGGAACACTTCATAAAACCACTGTCCGTAACTACAGTTGGTCGCTTCATCTGTAAGTGCAAGTTAAAACTCTACTATGCAAAGCCAAACACGTTTATCAACAACACCCACAAACACTGCCCGCTTCGCTGGGCCTGAGCTCATCTAAGATGGATTGATGCAAAGTGGAAAAGTGTCCTGTGGTCTGACGAGTCCACATTTCCAATTATTTTTGGAAAGTGTGGACGTGGTGTCCTCCGGAAACCAAGAGGAAGATAACCATCCGGATTGTTATAGGCGCAAAGTTCAAAAGCCAGCATCTGAGATGTTATGGGTGTGTATGAGTGCCCAAGGCATGGGTAACTTACACATCTATGAATGCACCATTAATGCTGAAAGGTACATACAGGTTATGGAGCAACATATGTTGTCATCCAAGCAACGTTATCATGGACGCCCCTGCTTATTTCAGCAAGACAATGCCAAGCCACGTGTTACAACAGCGTGGCTTCGTAGTAAAAGAGTGCGGGTACTTTCCTGGCCCGCCTGCAGTCCAAACCTGTCTCCCATGGAAAATGTGTGGTGCATTATGAGGCATAAAATACGACAGCGGAGACCCCAGACTGTTGAACGACTGAAGCTCTACTCAAAACAATGGGAAAGAATTCCACCTTCAAAGCTTCAACAATTATTTTCCTCAGTTCTCAAACGTTTATTGAGTGTTGTTAAAAGAAAAGGTGATGTAAGACAGTGGTGAACATGCCCTTTCCCAACTACTTGCAGCCATGAATTTCTAAGTTAATTATTATTTGCAAAAAAAAAATAAAGTTTATGATTTTGAACATCAAATATCTTGTCTTTGTAGTGCATTCAACTAAATATGAGTTGAAAATGATTTGCAATTCATTGTATTCAGTTTATATTTACATCTAACACAATTTCCCAACTCATTTGGAAACGGGGTTTGTACATTAAATAAAGTCAAATACAAAAAGGGCAACAAGAAGAGAAGTATCCTATACTTCTCTTTTGTAAAGTAAATCTGAACAGCCTAAAAAGCTGGACAGGACAAAAAAAAAACTTATTCTAGACGCAAATACTTGCCAAACTTAGCATGGCAGTATGTCAACAGGATTCTAAGTGTAACTTGCATATTACTCTAAAGATGATAATTAAGTTGCGTGTATGTCAGTCTCCAGATAAAAAGCAATGTTGCATACTCAAAGACAAATAACTATTACGCAATGATTGTTTTGAGTCAGGGCGGTGTGTCATTACAGTGAGTCAAGCAATGGCAAAAGTAAGATCTGGTACACCTTGTAACAATGAAAGGTGACTCTGACATGACAACATCGCCTTTGCATTCATAACTTCAAGGGCCAGTGAAAGTGCTGCTTCGGTCAATGTTATTATCTTTATATCTCGCAGATGTCAGAATTCATGCTTTGAACTATCACTTTTATTGTCATGTTTAATTGTCCGACAACAACAAAATGAGCCGGATTCCTACTTGTGTTTATTTTCATGATGTGTCTTGTTTAAATAAACGTACAGTTGAACTGACATTAATGTGAAACATTTTGAGATGAATTGACTGCAATGCAGAGCAGCAGAAAAGGTGAGTAGGTCAACCATGACTTGGTTCCCTCCTTTAGCAGCTTTAACAACTTCCTCTTTTCACCTACATTTAAAAAGCTGTGGGAATGTAATTCATCGAGAAGAACATTTATGAATTCACTGTTTATTTAAAAGACCCTCGCTCAGAGATATTCAACTGTTTTTGGGGGCCGCATTTCCAGAAATGTTAAGACTTTTCCCTTCACTTTCAGTCTTACTTTGTATAACCCAGCTTCCTTTACGGTTCACATGTATTTATTTTGTCAGAGTTACAGGATCGCTCTGCTGTTTTTAAAAATCGTCTGCCAAAAACTTTGTGAAATATCATCTCAATGACTGCACTCTTTCTGCAAAAATGTCAGTCCCACAAGTCTTTAAACTGAACTCATAGGGCACCATTTTAAAGAGCTCAAATGATGAAAAATTGAACCTTGGGAAACACTACTAGTATAAATAAAGAAGTTGAACAAATGACTCGTGACTGCATCTGAAGTTAACAAGCTAGAACAACACCGTAGTTACACAATTCACATGATGAAGAAATTTCGTAACCGCCAAAAAGGACCGGACTTAAAACAATGCCTTGAAGAATGCGTCAGTTGTGTAAATCGCAAGTTTGGATCCCAAAATGTTAAGTATTGGCCAATGTGTTTAGTATACAACAGAAAAACTGTGTTTTTAAGAGTTTGCTGCAAAAATGCTTGTCTCTAAAGTTTTGAACTGAAGCCGGGGGGCTCTGTGGTGTCATTCCTGGTTTGGATTTGGCCTCCGGACCGCCAATTGAAAAGTATTCGCCGAGGTCATAGTCTAGCTAGCTCATAATATTGTGGTTCATCTCAATTGTGTTTGACACAGTTTAAGTGACGCTTGCTTCCATTTTTTAGATTCAGTTACCTTTTTTTTTCACTTTCACGTTACTGGAAGTGTTTTTAGGTGGAGGGGCAGAACGGCAATGAGTGTTAGAATTCCCATCTGGTTTTCAGTAGTGAAGTGAAGTGAATTATATTTATATAGCGCTTTTTCTCTAGTGACTCAAAGCGCTTTACATAGTGAAACCCAATATCTAAGTTACATTTAAACCAGTGTGGGTGGCACTGGGAGCAGGTGGGTAAAGTGTCTTGCCCAAGGACACAACGGCAGTGACTAGGATGGCGGAAGCGGGAATCGAACCTGCAACCCTCAAGTTGCTGGCACGGCCACTCTACCAACCGAGCTATGCCGCCCCAGTAGAGTTTGTTTGTGTGTGTGAATGGGCATTAAAAAGGTGCCATGTGTATTAATGTGGCCAGAAATAGTACTGCAATTACGGATAAAAAATGTTGTAGTCCCCTCCCACTCTCCATGACTGAGGTTGCCAGATGCGCAGCCAAATCTGAATCCTACTCAAAGTAACTTTAAATGGCAATCAACAAGTCCTACACTCCAGGTTTCTCTTGTTTATGCTTTTTGCAATATGGTTTATTAAGTAATCATGGCACATTAACTTGTGTCGATTAGCCAAATGTATTTGTAAAGTTACACAGCAATATTTTGTTCAGGAGTCGGGACAGATTGTTGTCATCACCCTGCTAAAATGTCTAGTTCGACCGCGGCCATCGCTGCTGCTCCGCTCACCTTCCAGGGGGTAAGGGTGATGGGTCAAATTCAGAGGATAATCTCACCACACCTAGTGTGTGTGTGGCAATCATTGGTACTTTAACTTTTATAATATATTATATATGGCAAGCCAAGGCTTGTCTTCAAAGTTGACATATCAGGGCCATTTAATGATGACTTGACGTAAAAATGATTACACATGACACTTTTAAATTGAATCATGTTGTTAAAAAATCACAACCCTCACATTTCCAGTGAGGGTTGGACTCCGCCAAGGCTGCCCTTTGTCACCGACTCTGTTCATAACTTTTATGGAGAGAATTTCTAGGCGCAGTCAAGGCGTTGAGGGGTTCCAGTTTGGTGGCCGCGGGATCAGGTCTCTGCTTTTTGCAGATGATGTGGTCTTGAGGGCTTCATCTGGCCGGTATCTTCATCTCTCACTGGATCGGTTCGCAGACGAGTGTGAAGCGACCGGAATGAGAATCAGCACCTCCAAGTCCGAGTCCATGGTTCTCCCCCGGAAAAGGGTGGAGTGCCATCTCTGGGTTGGGGAGGAGACCCTGCCCCAAGTGGAGGAGTTGAAGTACCTAGGACTCTTGTTCACTAGTGAGGGACGAGTGGATCGTGAGATGGACAGGCGGATTGATGCGGCGTCTTCAGTAATGCGAACGTTGTAGCTATCCGTTGTGGTGAAGAAAGGAGCTGAGCCGGAAGGCAAGGCTCTCAATTTACCGGTCAATCTACGTTCCCATCCTCACCTATGGTCATGAGCTTTGGATCATGACCGAAATGACAAGATCACGGGTACAAGCATCTGGCTCCTCACCGAGAGGAGCCAGATGAGGTGGTTCGGGCATCTGGTCAGGATGCCACCCGAACGCCTCCCTAGGGAGGTTTTTAGGGCACGTCCAACCGGTAGGAGGCCACGGGGAAGACCCAGGACACCTTGGGAAGACTATGTCTCCCGCCTGGCTTGGGAACGCCTCAGGATCCCCCTGGAAGAGCTGGACGAAGTGGCTGGGGAGAGGGAAGTCTGGGTTTCCCTGCTTAGGCTGCTGCCCCCGCAACCTGACCTCGGATAAGCGGAAGAAGATGGATGGATGGATGGGATTGCCTTCAAAGTTGACATATCAGGGCCATTTAATGATGACTTAACATGAAATTATTACATATGGCACTTTTAAATTTAATCACGTTGTTAAAAAATCGTTTAAGGAAGTGGGGTCATTTCAATCAATCAATCAATGTTTACTTATATAGCCCTAAATCACTAGTGTCTCAAAGGGCTGCACAAACCACTACGACATCCTCGGTAGGCCCACATAAGGGCAAGGAAAACTCACACCCAGTGGGACATCGGTGACAATAATGACCCAGTGGGACGTCGGTGACAATGATGACTATGAGAACCTTGGAGAGGAGGAAAGCAATGGATGTCGAGCGGGTCTAACATGATACTGTGAAAGTTCAATCCACAATGGATCCAACACAGTCGCGAGAGTCCCGTTCACAGCGGAGCCAGCAGGAAACCATCCCAAGCGGAGGCGGATCAGCAGCGCAGAGATGTCCCCAGCCGATACACAGGCGAGCAGTACATGGCCACCGGATCGGACCGGACTCCCTCCACAAAGGACAGTGGGACATAGAAGAAAAGGAAAAGAAACGGCAGATCAACTGGTCTAAAAAGGAAGTCTATTTAAAGGCTAGAGTATACAAATGAGTTTTAAGGTGAGACTTAAATGCTTCTACTGAGGTGGCATCTCGAACTGTTACCGGGAGGGCATTCCAGAGTACTGGAGCCCGAAATGAAAAAGCTCTACAGCCCGCAGACTTTTTTTGGGCTTTGGGAATCACTAAATTTGCATTATTATTTTTTTTTTAATCGAAAAACTTAATGAACAGAACAAGGAACTTTCAATTCCTCGCATTAGTTAACGGGGCGGGTCTGCTTCTACCGATGCAGTCAATGCTGTGTCTATGTATACACATGTCTACACGCTGAACTCTGAGGGCGCTAAGCTCAGCCCACGTCCTTCCTTCCTTCCCTCTCCAAGTTGAAATTGGAAAAATAGAAAACTGAGGAATGAAAAAGGGAAAGTTAGGAATTAAAACGTGTAACACTTCAAAAACAAACTGGCAGCACAATAAACAAAATGGTTCAACATATGGAAACTTTGCCTATGTTTTCATATGTTGAAAGTTATTTTTTTAGGGGGATGGGAGTGTTGGCTCTGTTGGTAGAGCGGCCGTGCCTGCTACTTGAGGGTCCCGGGTTCGATCCCCGCTTCTGCCGCCCTAGTCACTGCCGTTGTGTCCTTGGGCAAGATACTTTACCCACCTGCTCCCAGTTCTACCCACACTGGCTCAAATGTAACTTGGAAAATGGGTATCACTATGTAAAGCGCTTTGAGTCACTAGAGAAAAGCGCTATATAAATATAATTCATTTCACTTAAAGGGGAACATTATCACAATTTCAAAAGGGTTAAAAACAATAAAAATCAGTTCCCAGTGGCTTGTTGTATTTTTGGAATTTTTTTTCAAAATTTTACCGGTCTCGGAATATCCCTAAATAAAGCTATAAAGTCCCTAATTTTCGGCTCTCTGCGAAGGCACTGGCCATTTCCCTGTGACGTCACACAGATAGATAGATAGATAGATAGATAGTACTTTATTTATTCCGTCAGGAGAGTTCCTTCAGGAAAATTACAATTTTCAGCACAATCCCATTCAAGATCAGGCAAACATTACAGGGAGACAGAACAGGATCGCTGACGGGTCTGCCGGCTTCCAGCGCCCCTTACAAAAAAGATGACATACAGGTAAACAAGGGGGGTGGGGGGGGAAGAAAAAAATAGAAGATTAAAATAAAATTAAAAAATCGGTCTTAGCCGAGGCCCTGGAGCGGGGGTGCAGACTGAGGCCAAGGGGGGGAAAAAAAAAACCTCATAGCCATAGTACACATCCCTCTTCCATGTGTGTAAGAGGGAAAAATCGAACATCAAAGAACACAGAGGACATTAAAGGCATTAAAGCAGCAGATACAAGCAGACACTTCTACATACAGCTATGAATAAAAAGTAAAATAAACATATCCAGTGTGGTGGCTACCAATGTAAACAAACAATGGGAATACCACAGCAAGATATAGTGATATTAGCTCGGATTCAAACTCGGATTTCAGCGACTTTAGCGATTCAACAGATTACGCATGTATTGAAACAGATGGTTGGAGTATGAAAATATTGAAGAAGAAACTGAAGCTATTGAGCGAATAGCTATTGACGCTATTCATAGCCATAGCATGGCCGAATAGCTGCGTTAGCATCGCCGGTAAAATGTGCGGACCAAACGATCAGGACTTTCGCATCTTTTGACACTGGAGCAACTTAAATCCGTCGATTGGTAAGTGTTTTTTTCGCATTAAATGTGGATGGAAGGAAACGTAATATAGTTGCAAATGCATCTACAGGTTATCCATACATCTCTGTACCATGTCTGCTTTAGCACCGCCGGTAAATAACATGTTAGCATCGATTAGCTGGCAGTCAACATCAACAAAACTCAGCTTTGTGATTTCGTTGACTATCGTTGCAAATGCATCTGCAGGTTATCCATACATCTTTGTGCCATGTCTGCCTTAGCATCGCCGGTCAAATGTGGAGACACTCTGGCACATTCAATGGGGGTCTGGCGGCAGACACTTTCGCATCTTCGGGCCAGTGGTGCAACTTGAATCCCTCCCTGTTAGTGTTGTTACACCCTCCGACAACACACCGTCGAGGCATGATGTCTCCAAGGTTCCAAAAAATAGTCAAAAAACGGAAAATAACAAAGCTGAGACCCGGTATTTGTAATGTGTTGAAAATGAAAATGGTGGGTGTGTTACCTCGGCGACGTCACATTCTGACGTCATCGCCTCCAGCGCGATAAACAGAAAGGCGTTTAATTCGCCAAAATTCACCCATTTAGAGTTCGGAAATCGGTTAAAAAAATAGATGGTCTTTTTTTTGCACCATCAAGGTATATATTGACGCTTACATAGGTCTGGTGATAATGTTCCCCTTTAAAATAATCGGCAAAAATGTTTGTTGAAGACCGAATCCTACCAGAAGTGGAGCAGACAAAAAACAAGATGCAGGTGTATGTGAGAAAATTCATATTTAGATGCCTGAGATTTGTCTTGCTCAACAATTTGATGTATGAATTTATACATAAAGTAGGTTTGTGAATTTAGTGTATAACCGACATCTGAACACCTCTTGAGTTTCATGTCAACATTGTGTACAGTGTCATAGAAAGACAGAAAGCTTTTTTAAGTTAGCGTCCCACAGGAACCAACCATCAGTACAAGACTGTTTATTTAGGAAGTTTTAATAAAGAAACCCAGCGGATAAACACATTTTATTGCCAAGTGTTCGACTCTCCCTTGAGTGATATTTCTCAGGCTTTGAGTTTCCTATAAATAACTAGGACAATTTAAAACAATCGCAACTCTTTCTGGGAAACCAATACTCTTACCAATTGGAGATTTTGCATCTAAGCTGACTAGGAACTAACTGATCCTTTTTTGTGTTTGGTTTGGACTTTTTGCAGGCAGTCCGGGTCACAAAGCCTAACATCCCAGAGAGCATCCGCAGGAATTACGAACTGATGTAAGATTTTTTTATTTTTTTCCCCTTGTGTCAACAAAGAATGTTCTCTGCCTTCCTAACTTTGTGTTGTGTACACCCTCCACCCACCCAGGCCAATTGGATTGACTTATTGTTATTCTAACTTTCCCTGCCAAGTACTGTAAAGGAAACCACAGCTGGTTCATGTCAGTCTTTGAGCATCTTGCAGTGACTTCATGTGCTCTCTCACACACACTGTAAAAATCTGACTTTAGTTTATAGATGACATCCAGAGTGGGATAAATGCCAGATGTTTTGATCACATTTTGATTCAGTTTTCACGGACACATGCATCAGCCTGCAGGTGTTGCTTAGTCATCATAGAGGCAGTTTCCATTTTCCAATCTTCGTGCGGGCAAGCAGTGTCAAAGCAAGATGGAATAAGCGCACACAGAACTTTTTAAAATTGCGCAATTTGAACAATAAATGAGCAAAGAATGCAGTCCTTCTTAAATAGAGTGTACCAAGGCTTGTTACGTCAATGGAAAGGTGATTTTTTTTTTAGGGTCTTGATAACAAACTAAAAGCAACTTATTGTTGAAACCAAGGGACATAATTTTCTATTTAGACTCCGTAGACCAGGGGTGTCCAAAGTTTTTCCACTGAGGGCCGCACACTGAAAAATGAAGTGAAGTGAATTATATTTATATAGCGCTTTTTCTCTAGTGACTCAAAGCGCTTTACATAGTGAAACCCAATATCTAAGTTACATTCAAACCAGTGTGGGTGGCACTGGGAGCAGGTGGGTAAAGTGTCTTGCCCAAGGACACAACGGCAGTGACTAGGTTGGTAGAGGCGGGAATCCAACCTGCAACCCTCAAGTTGCTGGCACGGCCACTCTACCAACCGAGCCACTCTACCAACCGAGCTAAAAATCAAAGCAAGCGGGGGGCATTTTGATATTTTTTATGTTAAAAACCAATACTATACTGTATATGTACATAAAATATACATTTGGGGCTCCACTCAGGCTTGATCCTGTGGACCTTAAAGGGTTTTGGTCAAAAAAATACAAAAAATGTGTCATTATTAAGTATTATTATTTTTATTATTGTTCAAAGTTTAAATCTCTAGGTCAGGGGTAGGGAACCTATGGCTCTCGAGCCGGATGTGACTCTTTTGATGACTGCATCCGGCTCTCTGATAAATCTGAGCTGACGTTGTTTAACACGATAAGTAATGAATAATTCCACTTGTAATCACAGTGTTAAAAATAATGTTCAAAATATAAAACATTCTCATGCATTTTTAATCCATCCATCCGTTTTCTACCGCACCTGTTCAAGAAGTCGCGTTAATGGTAAGAAGTTATTTATTTATTATTGGTTAGTGTGGGGCTTGCCCTCCTGGGTGTTCTTCAGACCCCCAAGCACCGACATGAGAGCCTGTTTCAGGGTTACAATATTGTTTTATTAATAGTATTTTCAGCCCCAACCCAGTCTCTCCTCCTGGCTGCTGCTTATAACAGAGCGACAGGTGATTAGATAACAAGGCCCAGGTGGGCCATCTACGCACCTGTCGCTGCAGGCCCGCAGACCACGCCTCCTCCACAGTTAGCTTCAGAATAACAATGTTATTACAAAGAATAAGAGACCTATTATACTCTAGAAATGTTGGTCTTACTTAAAAATGCACGTGTTTAGTTGTGTTCAGTGTTAAAGAAAATATTATATGGCTCTTACGGAAATATATTTTAAAATATTTGGCTTTTTGGCTCTCTCAGCCAAAAAGGTTCCCCGACCCCTGCTCTAGATCAACATTAGGTCTATCTGTCAATATAACGTTACCAAAAGATTTAAGTTGTATGCTGTTTTTGTCAAAGAAAACCCAGTTTTTAATGGAAAAAAACACAAAATATGTAATATTTTCACCCAATAAAATTTTAAGTGGAATATTTGAGATTATATAATATTTGGGGCCTTAAAAAGGTCAATAACATTGATTTTAATTCATTATTTTTTTTTTTTTTGCAATGACACTTAAAAACAAGTTACACAACAATTATTGGGGATCCAAAAGGTTCCTACTCATTAAAGTGTTAAAAAAAATATATTAATTTTATTAACTGTTTACTTTTAACTAAATAACCTCCAGATCAACTTCAGATTTATAAGTTTTATTGTTGTTTATGTTTTTTGTTTGTTTGTTTTAGGCCCTTTTTAAAACAAATTAAAAAAAAAAAAAACTTTTTTACATAGCAAACACAAAATATGCAACATTTTCCCCAAAGAATATCTGAAATTGGAATATTTAATGTGACGTTATTGGAGCCTTGAATAGGTCAATAACTCATATTGTCAGGATTTTGATTCATTATTATTTTTTAAAGACAGAAACAGCCTGCATGATAGATTTGTGTTATTAGTCAACATTGCAACATTTTCTTGTTAAATTTCACCCGTTGGCTCTTTTATAACACTTTTTCTGTTTTGTTTTTTTGTTTGTTTTTTTTATAGTATTTTTACAATGTGCCGTGGGGCCGTTAAAAAATGACTCGTGGGCCGCAAATGGCCCCCGGGCCGCACTTTGGACTCCCCTGCCGTAGACAAAAAGATACACATTTTCCATTGATTAGGTTTCTGGCCTAATTTCAACTGAAGCAGTAAGTTAACATATCATGTCCATATGCTCCAACATTTCAGCTGTCATTGATGGCAACTGATTAAAGGGGAACATTATCACAATTTCAAAAGGGTCAAAAACAATAAAAATCAATTCCCAGTGGCTTGTTGTATTTTTTGAAGTTTTTTTCAAAATTTTACCGGTCCCGGAATATCCCTAAATAAAGCTTTAAAGTGCCTTATTTTCGCTATTTTCGAAACCACTATCCATTTCCCTGTGACGTCATACAGTGCTGCCAATACAAACAACATGGCGGTTACCACAGCAAGATATAGCGACATTAGCTCGGATTCAGACTTGGATTTCAGCGGCTTAAGCGAGTCAACAGATTACGCATGTATTGAAACAGATGGTCGGAGTATGGAGGCAGATAGCGAAAACGAAATTAAAGAAGAAATTGAAGCTATTGAGCGAATAGCTGTTGACTCTATTCGGCCATAGCGTGGGTGTACCTAATGAAGTGGCCCATAGCATGGCTGCCTTATTAGCATCGCCGGTAAAATGTGCGGACCAAACGATCAGGACTTTCGCATTTTGTGACACTGGAGCAACTTAAATCCGTCGATTGGTAAGTGTTTGTTTCGCATTAAATGTGGGTATCTAGTTTCCAATGTACATACAGCTAGCGTAAATAGCATGTTAGCATCGATTAGCTGGCAGTCATCGCGTGACCAAATATGTCTGATTAGCACATAAGTCAACAACATCAACAAAACTCACTTTTTTGTGATTTCGTTGACTTAATCGTTCCAAATGCATCTGCAGGTTATCCATACATCTCTGTGCCATGTCTGTCTTAGCATCGCCGGTCAAATGTGAAGACACTTTGGTACATTCAATGGGGGTCTGGCGGCAGATTTCTTGCCAGTGGTGCAACTTGAATCCCTCCCTGTTAGTGTTGTTACACCCTCCGACAACACACCGTCGAGGCATGATGTCTCCAAGGTTCCAAAAAATAGTCGAAAAAACGGAAAATAACAGAGCTGAGACCCGGTGTTTGTAATGTGAAAATGAATATGGCGGGTGTGTTACCTCGGTGACGTCACGTTCTGACGTCATCGCTAAAAGACCGATAAACAGAAAGGCGTTTAATTTGCCAAAATTCACCCATTTAGAGTTCGGAAATCGGTTGAAAAAATACATGGTCTTTTTTCTGCAACATCAAGGTATATATTGACGCTTGCATAGGTTTGGTGATAATGTTCCCCTTTAAAGCTGAAAGTCTAAATTTCTGTGACAACTGGACTCGAGTACCTAAGATGAGGTAAGATAGAAGATGAGGTAAGATAGAAGATGAGGTAAGATAGGATGCAAGTGGTACACCGCCATTGTTAGGCAGAGATGAATAATGTCACAAAAAGATAATCTGGCCCACATTTCCTTTAAGAAAACTACTATGACAAGGTGCAGGACTGCACAAGGAAACCTTTTATAATATGGCTGGATCACAAAACAACACAAGTGAACTTTGATGTGTTTTATAAGTGCACGTGTGACCTACAAATTAGATTTTAACTAGAGATGTCCGATAATGGCTTTTTTGCCGATATTGTCCAACACTTAATTACCGATTCCGATATCAACCGATACCCATATATAGTCGTGGAATTAACACATTATTATGCCTAATTTTGTTGTGATGCCCCGCTGGATGCATTAAACAATGTAACAAGGTTTTTCAAAATAAATCGACTCAAGTTATGGAAAAAAAAATGCCAATATGGCACTGCCATATTTATTATTGAAGTCATAAAGTATATTATTTTTTTTAACATGCCCCTTGGAATGCGTGGGTTCCCTCCGGGTACTCCGGCTTCCTCCCACTTCCAAAGACATGCACCTGGGGATAGGTTGATTGGCAACACTAAATTGGCCCTAGTGTGTGAATGTGAGTGTGAATGTTGTCTGTCTGTCTGTGTTGGCCCTGCAATGAGGTGGCGACTTGTCCAGGGTGTACACCGCCTTCCGCCCGATTGTAGCTGAGATAGGCGCCAGCGCCCCCCGCCACCCCAGAAGGGAATAAGCAGTAGAAAATGGATAGATGGATGCCTCAAAACAGCAGCTTGGAATTTGGAGGAGGTTGAGGTGGGCGGCGTTGGGGGGTGTAAATTGTAGCGTCCCGGAAGAGTTAGTGCTGCAAGCGATTCTGAGTATTTGTTATGTTGTGTTACGGTGCGGTTGTTCTCCCAAAATGTGTTTGTCATTCTTGTTTGGTGTGGGTTCACAGTGTGGCACATATTTGCAACAGTGTTAAAGTTGTTTATACGGCCACCCTCAGTGTGACCTGTATGGCGTTTGCATTCAGTTGTGTGTGTGAAAATCCGCAAGTATTGTGTGATTGCGCCGGCACGCAAAGGCAGTGTCTTTAAGGTTTATTGGTGCTCTGTACTTCTCTCTACGTCCGCGTACCACTCTGTACAGCAGCGTTTTAAAAAGTCATAAGTTTGACTTTTTGAAACCGATACCGTTAATTTCCGATATTACATTTTAAAGCATTCATTGGCTGATAATATCGGCAGCCCAATAGTATCGGACATCTCTATTTTAACTGTTGAACTCTTTTCTAGAAATAAAAACTAAAATGAAAAATGAATAAAATTTAGAATAAAAGGAGGGTGGTCGCGCTTTTCCCTGTGATATTCTCCCTAAGCAGGTCAAGCCTAGCTCTCTTTGCTCTCACTTCGTTTGTAGTGAGTAGAAAGTACTTAATGTGTGGTTCAAACCCCGAGCACACTGCCAGATGGCTGTGCTTTTGACTATTTAAAGGGGACTTATGCAAAACCAACTTACTTATTGGTACCTGCTTTAGTGTATTTAGGATATGAGTAATTCCTGAAAATTGGAAATCCTTGCCTTTCTTCATACTTCCTCCTAAATTTGAATTTTCCCCAATTGCAACATCAGCTGATATCTCCATTTATGGTAGAAATTTACCAAAGTACTTTGTGTGAGTTTGCAATTGTAGTTACTTATTTTTCTTTATTCTTTTGTTGTGGGGCTGACTGACTTGTACATGCCCATGCATTCTTCGCTGTTGTCATTATTAATACAAATGAATGTATAGTTCCAAATTACATATCTGTCAGTAGTCTCGCATTGGAAGCGTTAAAAACTACAACTTGAATGATGTTGAGAAGACGCTGTCAAAGTTAAGCCATGTAAATAAGACCGCCTGCAAAAAGCAGAAAGCAGAGGAAGATGGTCTGTTACACATAATCTGCGCAAAAAAGAACCACCATTAAATGTTATGTAGACCAGTGGTTCTCAACCTTTTTTCAGTGATGTACCACCTGTGAAAATGTTTGTAATTCAAGTACCCCCTAATCAGAGCAAAGCACTTTTGGTTGGAACAAAAAGAGATAAAGAAGTAAAATACAGCACTATGTCATCAGTTTCTGATTTATCAAATTGTATAACAGCGAAAAATATTGCTCATTTGTAGTGGTCTTTCTTGAACTATTTGGGAAAAAAA
>NC_084617.1:71460492-71472992 GCF_033978795.1 Nerophis ophidion
AGGCAAAACAAATAAGCCGTAAGCCACACATTAGAGCAGGGTTGTCCAAAGTGCGGCCCGGGGGGCCATTTGCGGCCTGCGGCTAATCTTTTACCAGCCCGCCACACATTCTGTAAAAATTGCAAAATTGATAGTATTGCAAAAGTCAAAAATTAAAATATTTATAAAAAGTGGAATGAGGTGGAATCTAATGAGAAAAAGTGGCAATGTTGACACACAGCTGCCATGCAGGCTGTTTTTTTTTTTTTTACTTTTGTCTTTATTTTCTTTTTTTTTCCATTGCTTAAATAAAAATAAAAAAAAGGACAAAAAAATCTGTTATAATGAATTATTACCTAAAAATTATCACTTTAAAATGTTTTATGTGGAAAAAAATATTGCATATGTGTTGTATGGTTGCCATATAAAAACATCAAATTTTTGACCAAAGAGCATGAAACAAACAAAATAATAGTTCAAACTTAAAATCGACAGATATATCGGAAGTTGATCTTGAAATTTAAGTGTTAAAAGTAAAAAAAAGACTAATAAAAAAGCATCACTTTATGAGTGGGGAACCTTTTGGATCTCAAATATATTTAGTAGGATTGTATTTAACTTTTCACTGTGATTACTCAAAAATATTAACTAATTAAAATCAAAGGTGTCTTGCATTATTGATCTTTGAGGGCTTTAATTGCTAAATAAAGGAACTCTCCTGAAGGAATCAATAAAGTACTATCTATCTATCTATCGAAATACTGCATATTTCAGTTTTACTATAAAAACAAAGTTGTCTTTGACAGAAAAGGCATAAAACCTTATTTGTTTTACTTTATATCAATCGCAATCAATCTCAATAATAATAATAATAAATAAATAAAATACTAATAATAACAATTTGACTTATTTTTAACATTTTAGTGACTGGGACCCTCAATGCTCCCCAGGAGCCCTTAGGATTAAAAAAAATTCCATATATTTTTTTATGGTTTGAAAATGAAAAATATCAAAATGGCCCCGCGTGCGGCCCTCTGTGGAAAAAGTTTGGACAACCCTGCATTAGAGTATCTTAGTGTCAAAAAAATTAAATAAAAAAAGGTTTGACTGTCACAACAGTGCCGCCCTAGTGGCTCCCTGGAGCATTTTTTTAAAAAGGATTGAAAATGGAATAAGATGGGAGAAAAATGATTTCTTAGTGTTAGTAGGTTTTTTGTTTGAGGACAAATATGACACAAACCTTCCCAATTAGAAAGCCCACAGTTTAATATTTTTGTGTGTATGCTTCACTGATGAGAGTATTTTGTGAGTATCATTTTGTTCTACTGATTTCGGCGGTTCTTGAACCCCACATAGTGTGGACTGTGAGACAGCAGTTTGTTTACATGCAAAATTGTCCACTCCTTCTTTGTCTGATTTTGTCCACCAAAAGTTTCATGCTGTGCTTGAATGCACAAAGTTGAGTTTTGTTGATGTTATTGACTTGTGTGGAGTGCTAATCATGCATATTTGTGGTACTCAAAGCGCTTTGACACTATTTCCGCATTTACCCATTCACACACATATTCACACACTGATGGCGGTAGCTGCCATGCAAGGCCTTAAAGGGGAACGTTATCACAATTTCAAAAGGGTTAAAAACAATAAAAATCAGTTCCCAGTGGCTTGTTGTATTTTTTGAATTTTTTTTCAAAATTTTACCGGTCTCGGAATATCCCTAAATAAAGCTTTAAAATGCCTTATTTTCGACTCTCTGCGAAGACACTGGCCATTTCCCTGTGACGTCACACAGTGCTGCCAACGTAAACAAACATTGGGAATACCACAGCAAGATATAGTGACATTAGCTGGGATTCAAACTCGGATTTCAGCGACTTAAGCGATTCAACAGATTACGCATGTATTGAAACAGATGGTTGGAGTATGAAAGTATTGAAGAAACTGAAGATATTGAGCGGATAGCTGTTGACGCTATTCATAGCCATAGCATGGCCGAATAGCTGCGTTAGCATCGCCGGTAAAATGTGTGGACCAAACGATCAGGACTTTCGCATCTTTTGACACTGCAGCAACTTAAATCCGTCGACTGGTAAGTGTTTTTTTCGCATTAAACGTGGGTGGAAGGAAACGTAATATAGTTGCAAATGCATCTGCAGGTTATCCATACATCTCTGTGCCATGTCTGCTTTAGCACCGCCGGTAAATAGCATGTTAGCATCGATTAGCGTAGCATGTTAGCATCGATTAGCTGGCAGTCAACATCAACCAAACTCACCTTTGTGATTCCGTTGACTATCGTTGCAAATGCATCTGCAGGTTATCCATACATCTCTGTGCCATGTCTGCCTTAGCATCGCCGGTCAAATGTGGAGACACTCTGGCACATTCAATGGGGGTCTGGCGGCAGACACTTTGGCATCTTCGGGCCAGTGGCGCAACTTGAATCCCTCCCTGTTAGTGTTCTTACACCCTCCGACAACACACCGTCAAGGCATGATGTTTCCAAGGCTCCAAAAAATAGTAAAAAAAAACGGAAAATAGCAGAGCTGAGATCCGGTGTTTGTAATGTGTTGAAAATGAAAATGGTGGGTGTGTTACCTCGGTGACGTCACGTTCTGACGTCATCGCCTCCAGCGCGATAAACAGAAAGGCGTTTAATTCGCCAAAATTCACCCATTTAGAGTTCGGAAATCGGTTGAAAAAAATAGATGGTCTTTTTTCTGCACCATCAAGGTATATATTGACGCTTACATAGGTCTGGTGATAATGTTCCCCTTTAAACATGACTCATCAGGAGCAAGGGTGAAGGGTCTTGCTCAAGGACACAACGAACGTGACGAGGTTGGTAGAGGGTGGAGATTGAACCAGGAACCATCAGGTTGCTGGCACGGCCACTCTCCCAACTGCGCCAAGCCGTTCCCTCAGATATTAAGAAATGTAGCTACCGTAAATTTCCATAATGGATGTGATTATCATGAGCTTTTGACACACTGTGCATGTAGACGCTAGTTAGCTGTCAGCCGCTTGGCAGCCTGGAAACTAAAAGAAATAGCGTCAGCCAGAAAGGATTGGTGTTTGTGATCTGCAGGAAAATGCTTTATCGGCAATGACGATCACTTACTGGTTTACTTTCGCTAGCTGCACTAAAGTAAACCAACGAGTGGTTAAAAGGGCAGGGAAAATTACAAGGAATCTATTCCCAGAGATGAGTGCCCTGTACACACCTTGCTGCTTAAAGTGAGTACGCAACATCCTAAAGGACAGATACCATCCAGCACAGGGCCTCTTCAACCTGCTACCCTCTGGAAGGAGGTATAGATCGATTGGCGCCAGGACCACCAGAATGTCTCAGTCTGTATCCCCAGGCTGCTAAATGAACAGCATGCCCCTTTACTGCCCCCGACCATCTTATTACCTCACTCTTAACCACCTCAGTAATAATGCTCTGGCCATAAACGCAACACTCATCAGACATCTGACTGTTCCCACCCCCCAGGTCCCTCTATAGGCGTTCTCATAGACAAATGCTACACTGTAAAATATGGTCAACCTGCACATCAATGCAGTTTCTATGCCGCTGGACAAAGCTCAGACGAAATCTCGTTGACATGTATGACTTAAGTGTTATTTATGACAATGACAATAAAGGAATTGATTGATTGATTACCCTTTAACACAAATTGGACGATACCGACATCTAGAGATGTCCGGTAATATGGCTCTTTTGCCGATATCGGATATTCCGATATTGTCCAACTCTTAAGTACTGATTCCGATATCAACCGATACCGATATATACAGTCGTGGAATTAACACATTATTATGCCTAATTTTGTTGTGATGCCCCGCTGGACGCATTAAACAATGTAACAAGGTTTTCCAAAATAAATCAACTCAAGTTATGGAAAAAAATGCCAACATGGCACTGCCATATTTATTATTGAAGTCACAAAGTGCAGTATTTTTTTTTAACATGCCTCAAAACAGCAGCTTGGGATTTGGGACATGCTCTCCCTGAGAGAGCATGAGGAAGTTAAGGTGTGTGGGGGGGAGGTATATTATTGCGGCCCGGAAGAGTTAGTGCTGTATTTGTTCTGTTGTGTTACAGTGCGGATGTTCTCCCGAAATGTTCGTGTCATTCTTGTTTGGTGTGGGTTCACAGTGTGGCGCATATTTGTGACCGTGTTAAAGTTCTTTATACGGCCACCCTCAGTGTGACCTGTATGGCTGTTGACCAAGTATGCGTTGCATTCAATTGTGCGTGTGTGAAAAGCCGTAGACCAGGGGTAGGGAACCAATGGCTCTAGAGCCAGATGTGGCTCTTTTGATGACTGCATCTGGCTCTCAGATCAATTTTAGCTGACATTGCTTAACACGATAAGTAATGAATAAATCCGCTGGTAATCACAGTATCAAAAATAACGTTCAAAATATAAAACATTTTCATCCATCCATCCGGTTTCTACCGCACCTGTTCAAGAAGTCGCAGAATAACTATGTTATTAAAAAGAATAAGAGACTTATACTCTAAAAAATGTTGGTCTTTCTTAAAAATGCACGCATTTAGTTGTATTCAGTGTTAAAAAAAAAATTAAAAAAATTGTATGGCTCTCACGGAAATACTTTTTAAAATATTTGGCTTGTGTGGCTCTCTCAGCCAAAAAGGTTCCCGACCCCTGCCGTAGACATTATGTGATTGGGCCAGAACGCAAAGGCAATGTTTTTAAGGTCTATCGGCGCTCTGTAGTCCTTCCTACGTCTTTGTACACAACGGCGTTTTAAAAAAATCATACATTTTAATTTGTTAAACCGATGCTAATAATTTCCGATATTATTACATTTTAAAGCATTTATAGGCCGATAATATCGGCAGTCCGATATCATCGGACATCTCTACTCACATCTTTACTGTATTGACTGGTAAAATAGAATCAACACTTGTTGGGACTTGTTGATCACTAATAATTATTAAGGCCGGTAAAATTCTACAGCTGCAGCTATCGAATATTTTAGTAATCAGATATTCTACTGAAAATGTTTTAGATTGAGTTATCGCAGAAAACATTTACATTTGGTTTAAGAGCAATTATAAATGCACAGGGAAACAAAGGGACATTTAATAAAATCATTTTTTTAGTTTTAATACAAGGTACAGGCTTGAGAAACAATAATAAATTGTAACATATTTGAACATAAATCCCTCGGAAGCATTTTGACTGTGTTTGCACTCTTGCAGATGAAGTTAACTCCAGAATACCTGCAGCTCATGAAGTACAAGGCCATTGCTGCCAACAGCAAGATCTACTTTGGGAACGACATACCCCAGATGTTCGTGGACTCAGCCGGAACTTCCATCAAGGCGTCTGCAGCCATGGACTTTGTGGGCGAGCAGATTTTGGACATGGATTAAGACAAGAAGGTACTGGGAGGGACCGCACATGGTTGGTGGACTCAATGTTGGAGGGTCGTGACACAAACTATGCAGCTTTTTCCCCTTCAGCCCAGAGAAGCCCTGCTGACGTGAACCTCAGAACCACTGCTAGAAACTCTCAACATTGGAATAAGCATGTAAAAAGTCCGAATATAACCTTTTCAGGGACGCTTCTTTGTTTGGTACTGGTAGAAGAAAAACATTTTTGATTGCATCACACGTGAGTTCAAGTGTGTGCTGTGTGACGTTGAGAAACAACAACAACAAAAAAAAGAACACGGCTCTTGTGGAAATTCATCAAGCACAAGCAAGTGATAATGCCTTCAATATGGCAGCATTCCAATAGGGAGTGGTGCCCCAAGGGTAGAAGTACAGTATGTGTTTACACCAACAAGCATTTCTTTCTTTCATGAGGCTCTTAAATGAGAACTACACTTGTTTGGGGAATTTTGCCTAATGGTCACAATCACCATGAGCGACAAGAACAAAAATGTCTTTTTTTTTTTTTATTTAAGGACCCTAAAGATGATAAAAAAAACGCTTGCAAGATGCGGCTAATGGGAGCCACCGTTGTAGCCTTCAAAGCCCTCTAAAAGGCCTACTGAAACCCACTACTACCGACCACACAGTCTGATAGTTTATGTATCAATAATGAAATCTTAACATTGTAACACATGCCAATACGCAATTGCAATTTTAAATTTCGCGCTGAAGTATCCTGCTGAAACGTCGAGGTATGATGACGCGTGCGCGTGACGTCACGCATTGTACAGGACATTTTGTTCCAGCATCGTTTCTAGCTATGTCGTCTGTTTTCATCGCATAATTCCACAGTATTATGGACATCTGTGTTGCTGAATCTTTTGCAATTTGTTCAATGAATAATGGAGACATCAAAGAAGAAAGCTGTAGGTGGGAAGCAGTGTATTGCGGCAGCCTTTAGCAACACAAACACAGCCGGTGTTTCATTGTTTACATTCCCGAAAGATGACGGTGAAGCTTTACTATGGAACAGAGCGAACAAGCGAACACGGTTGGATTGGACCACACACACAAAGTACAGTGTATTATGCAGCGATCATTTCAAAAGATCGTGTTTCGAAGAGGGTCCCTTGCTAAGGGCAGAGATGGGCATCGCCACCACCCGTCGACTGGTGCTGAAGAAAGGTGCGGGGCCGACCTTCAGGTTGTACAGTTACGACCATGTAATCAAATAATCTCACTAAAACACTAGTAGCACAATAAGCAGATAAGGGATTTTCCAGAATTATCCTACTAAATTTGTCTAATAACATCTGAATCGCTCCCACAGTATAGTCTTTTTTTTTTTTTCTAGTCCTTCACTCTCACTTTCCTCATCCACAAATCCTTCATTCTCGCTCAAATTAATGGGGAAATTGTCGCTTTCTCGGTCCGAATCGCTCTCGCTGCTGGTGGCCATGATTGTAAACAATGTTCAGATGTGAGGAGGTCCTCAACCCGTGACGTCACGCGCACATCGTCTGCTACTTCCCGGTACAGGCAAGGCTTTTTTATCAGCACCAAAAGTTGCAAACTTTATCGTCGATGTTCTCTACTAAATCCTTTCAGCAAAAATATGGCAATAACGCAAAACGATCAAGTATGACACATAGAATGGACCTGCTATCCCCGTTTAAATAAGAAAATCTCATTTCAGTAGGCCTCTAAAAAAACTTCAAAAACCTCCATCCATCCATTTTCTACCGCTTGTCTCTTCCTGGGTTGCGAGTGGTGCTGGAGCCTATCTCAGCTGAATCAAAATTTGAATTATGTACATAATAATGGAACTGGCACATCCATAAAAAATATGTACAATATTAACCATATTTTAGTCTTTTTGAGCAATACCGTTACTAAATTCCTCAGCGCATTTATTTCCGTTTCTAGCAATGCACTTCCGGCAACAAGTAGCCTAGTGGTTTGAGTGTCCGCCCTGAGATCGGTGGGTTGTGAGTTCAAACCCCGGCAGAGTCATACCAAAGACTATAAACATAGTGTGAATGTGGAATTTGGAGCCAAGCTATGCTGACATAAATGGTGTGCTTACCCAAAATCAACTGGAAAAAAAACTTCCCCGGCCAGCTGGACCAAACGCACGACTGTCCATCGAGTGAGTCACTATAATATTGATCGTAACACATGCAGCACATCATACTGTACGCTGTCGAGCTTGCTGTGTACAAACAAAACATGAAATGTGGGTTAACACTTTATAGATATTGTAATAAGACTGTTCATGTTTTTCAGTCAGTACTCATTTGTGTCCTATTGCATTTTTTTTGTACATTAAAAGTTTTAAAGCCATTCGGCTGCTGACATAGATGCTAGTTTACGGCTAGGCTTTGATTGATTGATTGAAGACTTTTATTAGTAGATTGTACAGTACATATTCCGTACAATTGACCACTAAATGGTAACACCCGATTAAGTTTTTCAACTTGTTTAAGTCGGGGTCCACGTTAATCAATTCATGGTAAATTGTTATGCAATGTGTTAGTACGCTGTTAAAAGAGTTTCCAAGGGTTTGCTCTTAAATTAACAATGGCGCTACCACTTGGTTATTATACAGGTTATGGAAACGTAAATTAAAAATTGTTGGCGATTTTTGAAGGGATTTAGAGATAGAACGAAATGATCCCATTAGCTGCATCGCTTGCCACCGAGAAGGAGACAATTATGACAAATTAAAATGAAAAAATATATATATTTTGTCTTCTTGTCGCTTACAGTTGTGATCAAAATTATTCAACCCCCACACAATTTTGGTGTTTTTGCAAGTTGGACATTTATTCTGTATTTTGTTAATGGTCATATCAAATAAAGATGTGTCGAATAGACAAATGCAACTTAAATTGTTACATAGTATTTTACAAAATACCAAAAAAGGACATTTTTCTTAATATCTTATTGACAAAATGATTCAACCCCCTAGTTCCATGCATCTTTAGTACTTAGTAGAACACCCTTTGGCAGTAATGACGTCCTTCAAAGGTGATACATAAGCTTCTTGCAAGCATCTACAGGTATTTTAGCCCATTCCTCTTGGGCAAAGGCCTCCAGTTCATTCATATTCTTGGGCTTGCGTGCTGCAACTGCCTTCTTCAAGTCCCACCACAGCTTTTCTATAAGATTTAGGTCTGGCGACTGTGAAGGCCACTCCAGAGTCTTCCAGCCTTTCTTCTGATGTTAATTTGGAGGTATGCTTGGGATCCTTGTCCTGTTGGAAGGTCCAACGTCTCCCAAGCCTCAGCTTCGTCACTGACTTCATGACATTTGCAGCTAACATATCCTGCTAGGAAATAGAATTCATAATGCCTTGAACGCGCTGGAGATTCCCGGTACCTGAGGCAGAGAAACAGCCCCAGAGCATGATTGACCCCCCACCATGCTTAACAGTAGGAAAGGTGTTCTTCTCTTTGTAAGCTTAATTTTTTTCTCCTCCAGACATAACGTTGATTCATAGGCCCAAAGAGTTCCAGTTTTAGAAGAGTTTCCCAAAACCTTTGGGGTTTGTCCAGATGATTTTTGGGCATACTGGAGTCTATTTTACTTGTGCCTGGTAGTCAGAAGTGTGGTGCGCCTCGTCGTGCGCGCCTTATTGTCTGGGACAAAACCTGCGTTCCCTCCTCTGCAATGTCCTGTTGTAGTTCCTCAGCTGTTTTTCACCACTGTACGCTTCAAACACCGGACAGCAGTTGCACACAGCATCTTCTTTCTACCACGCCCAGGTAGTGATTCCACTGTGCCTTTAGCCTTAAACTTGCAAATTATGCTCCATACTGTGTCTTTTGGAATGTGTAATGTCTTTGCTATTTTCTTATATCCATATCCTTTCTTATGAAGAGAAATTACCTCCTCTCTTGACTTCTTTGACAACTCCCTGGACTTCACCATGTTGCAAATACACCATTGACCATCTACAAGAAGCTGAGCGTCACAGTCTTTTTCAATCAGTTTAATTGTTGCTCGTTATGGTTCTAATCACATCTACAGGTGTTTTCAACACCTGATTGAAAAGACCTTATTCAAATTCTGTTCCTTAGAATTATGATCTTCAAGGGGTTGAATAATTTTGTCAATTAGATATTAAGAGAAATGATTGGCAACACTAAATTGGCCCTAGTGTGTGAATGTGTGTGTGAATGTTGTCTATCTGTGTTGGCCCTGCGATGAGGTGGCGACTTGTCCAGGGTGTACCCCGCCTTCCGCCCGATTGTAGCTGAGATAGGCGCCAGCGCCCCCCGCAACCCCAAAAGGGAATAAGCGGTAGAAAATGGATGGATGGATGGATGGACACTGTTTGGTATGTTAGAAAATATAATGTAATTCAAGTTGCATTTGTCTATTTATTGCATCTTTATTTGATATGACTATAAACAAAATACGGAATACATGTCCAACTTGCTAAAACACCAAAGTTGTGTGGGAGTTGAATAATTTTGATCACAACTGTTATAAGGATTGTAGGGAAAGGCAACATTTTTCCCAAAAAAGTGCAGTTCCCCTTTAAACGTCAAGTCACTCCACTGAATATTTGTAGTCCTCTCTGTTTGCTTCAGGTTGAAACAAAAGTTCTCTGCTGCTTCACTTGTTCATTGTTAAGATAAAATGTTAACTAATTGTTTATTATCTTTTGTATGAATCCATGATGACGTCCAATCAAAAGTGCGGCGATGTTTCCAGCACAAAGAGATTCCATCAGTGTCGTTTGTTGACTACTTTACTCACATTCCAGCCTCTGGTAATATCTCACGGATCATTTTGACTTTGCCAATGATGCCAGCAGAATGCCGTCAGATAAATGTCAATGTAAATTATTTTATTTAGAAAATGGACCTCACTTTTTAAAGTATTGGATATATGGTTCTAGAGCAGACCCGGGCAAATTAAGGCCCGGGGGCCACATGCGGCCCGGTGAGTTTTTCAATCTGCCCCGCCGGACATCCATCCATCATCTTCCGCTTATCCGAGGTCGGGTCTCGGGGGCAGCAGCCTAAGCAGGGAAGCACAGACTTCCCTCTACCCAGCCACTTTGTCTAGCTCTTCCCGGGGGATCCCGAGGCGTTCCCAGGCCAGCCGGGAGACATAGTCTTCCCAACGTGTCCTGGGTCTTCCCCGTGGCCTCCTACCGGCTGGACGTGCCCTAAACACCTCCCTAGGGAGGCGTTCGGGTGGCATCCTGACCAGATGCCCGAACCACCTCATCTGGCTCCTTTCGATGTGGAGCAGCAGCGGCTTTACTTTGAGTTCCTCCCGGATGGCAGAGCTTCTCCCCCTATTTCTAAGGGAGAGCCCCGCCACCCGGCGGAGGAAACTCATTTCGGCCGCTTGTACCCGTGATCTTATCCTTTCGGTCATGACCCAAAGCTCATGACCATAGGTGAGGATGGGAACATAGGTCGACCACCAGGTTCTTCAGACCACCAAGCACCGACATGAGAGCCTGTTTCGGGGTTGCAATATTTTTTATTTTTCAATAAGTCTCTCCGTTGCTTTCCAGCAATTGTCTTTTTCTCTTTTGTTCTCCTTCGCACTCTGGCTCCAGCCCCAACCCCCGTCTCTCCTCCTGGCTGCTGCTTATAACAGAGCGACAGGTGATTAGATAACAAGGCCCAGGTGGGCCGTTTACGCACCTGTCGCTGATTTCGAGGCTGGTCCTGGCACACCCTGCTTCGCTGCAGGCCCGCAGGCCACGCCCCCTCCACAGTTGGCTTCAGAATAACAATGTTATTACAAATAATAAGAGAGCTATTTTACTCTAGAAATGTTGGTCTTACTTAAAAATAAACATGTTTAGTTGTGTTCAGTGTTTAAAAAAATATTATATGGCTCTTACGGAAATACATTTTTTTAATATTTGGACTCTTGGCTCTCTCAGCCAAAAAGGTTCCCGACCCCTGCCTTAGTGTGAACATCCATTGTAGTCTCTTCATTGTGTACCAAGGTCTCGGTTTAACAGAGCCTGCCTTTCACTTTTGGCATCTAAAAAAAATACACCTAATAAAATTATTATTATTTTTTTTAATTGACTTTTTTTCCTTAGAGGACATTTTTATTTTGCTTGGACTTAAAAGCTGAATATTTCAGTTAAGATTTATAATCGTATTGCTCTTACATATTTATGTCTCTATAAATGTCCACCTGCGGTGATTTATGTCTTTTATCAAACCAATTCACACTCAACAAAATATTTTTGTATTTATTTTTTCAAAAGCTGACAAAACAAGTCTTTTGTGCATCTGTACTTGTTTCATTGGCAGTGCGCCTTTTAATCCAGGGCGCCCTGAGGTCCGGAAAATACGGTAATTAAAAGGCAAAAAACATATTTAAAGACAAATATTCGTGGGGTTTTTTGCATTGCCAGAGACAGGAGTAGACCCAACAATATTCCCCCAGATATGATGTTTTAGACCATATATATATAATATATATATATATATATATATATATATATATATATATATATATATATATGTATGTATACAAACCCCGTTTCCATATGAGTTGGGAAATTGTGTTAGATGTAAATATAAACAGAATACAATGATTTGCAAATCATTTTCAACCCATATTCAGTTGAATATGCTACAAACACAACATATTTGATGTTCAAACTGTTAAACTTTTTTTTTTTGCAAGTAATCATTAACGTTAGAATTTGATGCCAGCAACACGTGATAAAGAAGTTGGGAAAGGTGGCAATAAAAACTGATAAAATTGAGGAATTCTCATCAAACACTTATTTGGAACATTCCACAGGTGTGCAGGCTAATTGGGAACAGGTGGGTGCCATTATTGGCTATAAAAGCAGCTTCCATGAAATGCTCAGTCAGTCACCAGTTTGTGAACAAATGTGTGAGCAAATTGTCAAACAGTATAAAAACAACATTTCTCAAAGGGCTATTGCAAGGAATTTAGGAATTTCACCATCTATGGTCCGTAAAATCATCAAAAGGTTCAGAGAATCTGGAGAAACCACTGCATGTAAGCGATGATATTACGAACCATTGAACCCTCAGGCGGTACTGCATCAAAAACCGACATCAGTGTGTAAATGATATCACCACAT